>NW_024884955.1:5977526-6106969 GCF_019232065.1 Centrocercus urophasianus
CCTGCGCTGCCTGCGCTGCCTGCGCTGCCTGCGCTGCCTGCGCTGCCGCCCCGGTGCTCGGCGAGGATCGCTGCTCCCTGTGCTCGCAGCGCAGCCCGGCTCCGCCCGCCGCCCAGGGATGAGCCCGAGGTGTCCGACAGCGGTTCCGGCGGTGCTCGGGTGTTTCCCGTCCCCTCCTCCTCACCGGCTATGCTCTGCTCGGCTGCTTCGCGTGCTCACAGATTGATCTCAGCGATCAGGTGTTTTCTTGCCAAAAGAGTTTCACAGAATCACGGACTCACTGAAGTTCTACACCTCCAGGCCTGGCGACTCCACCACCTCACCCACCCCAATCCCTCCTGGAAGGAGCTCTTTCGTGCCCACACCCACCCCGTTGCAGCTCGAGGCCATCTCCCCTGAGACCCCACCTCACAGCAGCCTCTGTCAGGTAGCGGTAGGCTGAGCAGCCCCGCTCCTTCAGCTGCTCCCCATCGCTCTTTTCCTTGTCCCTTTGCCTTCTCTTATCCTTCTCTGCTCACTCCAGCATCTCGGTGTCCTTCCCGTAGCAAGGACCCCAAATCCCATCCAAGCTTCAGCTCTTCCCCTGTAGAACGGACCGCCACGAAGGGAAAGACACGACTGCACCAGTTTCCCAGCAGCACGTGTTGGCTTTTCCACAGCAAACAGCCTCCTGCTGGGGCTTCCCTTCCCAGGGCACATCGCCTCTCATGGGGAAGAGATAGTGCAGCAGTGCGTGTCCTGGGCATGGCAGCTGCCAGCTTCCCCCCCTGGGAGATGGAAGTGCATCTACAAACCTCTGTGCAGCTATGCAACAGCATTTCAGAATCACTTAGCAATAATTCAGCTTTTTGAGCAAAAGCCACCACCACCAAAAGCCCTGTAACATCCCCGCACTCCTACAGAGGCAGGTGCTGTTCATATTAGTCCAGAATTAAACTTCCTTCTAAACCAGCTCTACCTGACTTTCTTTAAGGTCTTATTTATTACAGCTTAACAATTACTTTAAAGATGATGGGTGGGAAGCAATACAAAAGCATCTTTCATTATTCATTAAGGACAAACGATGCAGGGGTTTTGGAAGGGAATGGAGAGTACACACACTTTTCTGCACTTAAAACAATTATTCCTTATTAATAACCCTGCAGAAAGGTGTCCCACAGAGAGCTGCAGTTTGGATGCTTTTGAAGCTGAGCCTCTTGATCACAAAAAGAATTACACTTCCTCTGTGACATTCCTGAGCAGAGAGCCTTCTAAATGTTTTGCTGTGTTGTTTTTTAGCTCTTAAAAATGTTTAGGTGTGAGTTCTGAGGTCTGTCACCCTCACGGAGTGGGAAAGTATTGCAGAGGTTATCATGGAAGTCAAGACCCAGCATGAGAAGAAAAAACTACAGCCTTGCACAGCAAACCCACAGCAGGGTTGGGAAGAAGACTGAGGATCCCCAGAGCCCCAGGAGAATTCAAGTTGCAAGGGACTGTGGTGCAGCCCACCCTGTGCCCATTGGAGCCCAGCCACCCATCTGCTGTGTCACTGTTTTACAAAGACCCCCATCCAGCCCTTGATATTCCAACTTGGATGCCAGGATGCTGTGCCACATCACAGTCATCACCAGCCCCAAGGGGAATGGCACCCATGGTGTAGGGTGGGATCTTGATGTAGAAGAGCAGATAATGCTCCTCATCCACATCTGCCCCCAGCATGGGCAAGAATGGGTGGTTAGGGAAATGTGAGCTGCAGAGCTGGGGGTTTGCTTGGGGCTGCATGGCTGCTGGAGCTCTGCTAAGTGGTCACTGCCTGCTGAAACCCCCTGAAGAAAGCAAGCTGTGTCCTAGAAAGGAGGTGAGCACTTCTTTTTGTCCACATGGATTGCTTGTCCTGGATGCTGAGTGCATGGCTGTGAGCCCTTCAGACGATTAATTCACCACACTCTCCCCATAGCCCTATTCAGTCTCCTACATTTGATTTTTGTGCAGGGAGCTAGAGAAAGGACAGTGGTTTTCTTTTTTTCTTTCTCTTTTTTTATTCTTCAGTTTTTCTTTTTTTTCCTTTTTTTTTCTTCAGTTTTTAATAAATTTTTCATTTTGTTCTGCCAGTACAGAAAGAATAACAAGCAACAGTGTCAACACAGAAAGAATTTTCTCCAAAGTCACACCGTGGCCGATCTGCAGCAACAATAATAGATTTTATGAATCCCACAGCAGAGAATTGCTGGGCTGGGGTGCAGTCTCAGAGGGTCCTCAGTAATTTGTGCTTTCCAAACCAGGAAGCCCTGCTCTGAGCAGCTATTTAAAGAGCACGAATAAATTAACTTGCTGCAAAAGTGGATTCCTAATAAAAGACAAACAAAAAAATATATGTGCACTCTGTGTTGTTTAAAGAGAAGATGTTGCCCATTCCTTCTTGCTCGGCTGCTGGCAGAGGCTGAGAACCACAGCTGGACTGCACAGGCTTTGGGTTTTGCCTGCTGCTTGCAGTCCTGCTGGAGTCATGCTTCACAGGGTCTGCCTTAGCAATGGGTTTGCTTCCAAGTGTGAGCAAAGTTCTCTTTCCATATGTCTTTTTTTTTTCCTTTCTATTTTTTTGCAGGAGGTGTTAACACCAATTTGTGAGCTCAGTGGGATGACAGAGGCAGGTGAACAACACTGACCTTGGAACTTAGTGCTGCCAGATCTCTTTTTCCATCCCATCTAAAAGCAATAAAAGGATGTTGGAAATGGGTTGGAGAGGGGTGGAACAGGGGCTCATCCAACTCCGTGTTAACAGAGAAACACTCAGCGAGCAGCACCTCAAAAAGCAGCTGTTTGTGGCGTGGCCCTGCTGTATGCACACAGCCATCCTCATGGGGGAGGGCTGCAGCTGAAGATGGGCTGAAAACAAAACCTGCACTTATTTTCATGTGTTTTCTTAGCATCGCCAAAGATACTCTTAAACACTCTCTCCTCCTCACCAACATACTCAGCAACTCGTAAGCTGTGAACGTGAGAGCAGAAACAGGATTCTCTCTAAAGAGAGCAAAAAACAATGAGCGTGGTGGGGAGTGAGGAGCACATAAAGAATGTCACTGTGAAGTGCCATTCAAAATGAACCTCTTTGCCTAGATTTGGGAGGTTAAACAACTGAGCTGAGAACGTTTCTTTTCAGAAAGCTTAATTCGTTGTAGGCCACTGTGCTTTTTTGGTCTAGAAAACTGCCCAGCTCTAATAGCAGTAAATTTTTATGAACTGTAATGTGAAGGTGATGGGTTTCAATGGCAGAGCTGAGGGAGGGAGCAGAAGTGCTGGTAGCGTGTGGCAAGCATGGCTGCACGGGTAGCTCTTCTCCATTGGGGGGGACCAATAGATCTGTCACCAGGACAGGGATCAGCAGTGTTCCTGGGCTGATGTTTCATGTGCTTGTTTTGAGTGCCTGACAAATGGCAGGGCACGGAAGCATAAGAACAGTGAAGACTAAATCTTATCTTAATAGTCTTTCATTATTAACTGTCTCTGGATTTAGTCATCGCTCAATGAATGAGAGAGCAATCCATGACACTGTGCTGGTGTGAACCCAGGCAAAGTTTCTGACTTTACTGGAGCTGTATGATTTCCACTGATGAGACAATGACCATGCAGTTTGCCTCTCTTTCAATGCACATACTGCTCATGGAGACATGCTGGTCGTACAACACTCAGGTTGCTTGCTGGCTCATGGCTTTCTGGTCCCTCTCCAGTCCTGACTGCACCTGAGATCACAGAAGTAGATGGGGATGGGCTTCTTCCCTCTTCAGTGTCCCTCCCTGGTCCTAGAAAAGGAGGGCATCAGTGCTATCTGGGTTGGGAAAGAAGAGTACTGAGGCACCGAACAACCCAATTCCCCATCTGTATGCTTTCTTCTTCCTCCTCCATATTATAGGAAACCAATGTTAAATTGCTGAGACGATGCTCCATTTTCCAGCGCTTTATGTATTGCTCTCGTAAGAACTGAGTGGAAATGAGAAATTTGGGGGGCAGAGGGTGAAAAAGAGGAGAAACCTGACAGCAGAGGTGGGATGCTAAAGCCTGCAGCCGGCAAACCTGCTAACTGCTGGCACTTTGCACACGGGTAGGGCAGCAAGGGGAGAAAAGCAGGGTGGCTCAGGGAAGCATACAGCAGCCCTTTGCAGAACCCAGCATCTGCAGGCAGTGCCTCGCATCCCATGCTGTATTTGTGCCCTTCTTAAGTGTGGGATCACTTTTCTAAGCAGACCTTAATTTGCGTTTCCCTCAGTCCTTCTCCTTAACAACAAAACAAAAAGAGATGGCTTCTGCTGAAGTTCCCACCCTGGAGTTCCCCTTCTCAGCTGGGCCACATCCACTTGTGAGAGACCCGCTGCCATTGCTGCCCAGCTGGAATCCCACTGAAATGCTTTAATTAAAATGGACATTAAGAGCTCTCTTGTTCGAGCCAAAGAACGTCAGGAGGAATTTAAATGAAGAGGATTTTAAATCTATGACATTTGTTCTAATAAGAAAACACTTTCTAATCCTGAGTGTCTCCTAATTCAAAACAGATTGCAAAGCCTGCAAGTGAAAACAACTTTTTTTCTTTTTTCTAAAAATCATGTCCTGTAATTAGTAGACCTCACTGGCAAATAACATTCATCTTCTCCCTACAGCTTCCACATCAGCTTGAAAGCAGGCAGTGAAAAGCGATGTGTGGGTGTACCCACACACGGATGCATGTTGTATTAGGACAGGTAAGGGGACTCACTGTGATTGCCATCAATCCCAGCATTGGAGGAGAAGCTGTTGTGAGGATGCAGAGCTCTCCCAGCCCTCCTCATGAAAGGCAGATTGCTGCCGCTGCGTGCCGAGGGGCTGAGGATGAGCAGGGAAACAATCTGTTGGCAGCAGAGGAAAAAACACAGTGCAGTAATTTACTTTCATCTGAAAACATAATGAAATGTAGAAGAGGAGCAGAAAGAAAAGTGTGAGGCTTCAAATGATGGCTACTTGGGGATCAACTAAAACGTTTTGTTGTTGTTGGACACAGATGCTGGAGAGGTGAAATACAATCCCTCTCTTCACAGTCTTTCTTTTTAATCACGGTCATTTCCCTGTTTCCTTATGCTGCTGAAACTGCCTTTTTTATTTCTCCTATCTCCTGTGTTTACTGACCTTCTGGGGACAGGCCCTCTCATGCATTTCAGTGCTTAGCACAACACTGCGTGGCTTTGATGGAGCCCGAGTACCAAGAATAAACAATAGGATTAAACTATTTTTGGTAATCCAACAGATATCAGCAGAGGGAGAGAAGGCGAGCAAGCAAACTTGTGAGAACCGATGGCTGCTTATTTCTCTATGCATTTCACAACTAAAAATCCCAAGCCTTGCCTGTCTCCTGGCTGTCTTTTATTTGGATATTTTAGCCCCAGCGGTAAGGCAGCAAATCTGCTAGGTACTTACCACCGTGTGGGGAACCCCAGGCATCCACAGTCTGTGAGGACTTTATCCTTTTCCCTAGGAAAGAAATACTTGAATGTAGCAGCAGAAATCCTTATAATATCATCACTTCATCAGTTTTTACAGTCCCTGTCATGCTGGGACAGCAAGTTCTCATGGTGGCAGCTTATGCTGTTCTCTCCTTTGGGTCCTCATTTCATTATTTCAGTGCCCTATGAGCAGCAGCAGTGCAGGACTGTTTCACAAATGGAACACCTCCTCTGCATTATGGTCTGGGTATTTCTGAACAAGGGCAAAGTGTTCTGGTGTATTCTGAAAAGTAGCAAGGCATCAGCCTCAATCCAACTTGCCAGCAGAAGTTGGCCCCAGGTTAAAGTTTCCTGGCACTCTTATTTCTATAATGGGGGAAACAAAAAAATCCTGGATCTGAAAGCCCAAGCTTGAAGCCTGGATCAGGTATGAAGTTTGTGACATGCATCCATCTGTAGTTCAATGCACAGTATTACCTTCATTAACACAGAAAGCGGTTGCATATGATGTTACTGAGACCCTCCTGGTTGTTATTGCATGGATGACAGTGCCAGTGGTTCTAGATGGACTGCCTTTGCATTGCTTCTTGCTGGCTTGCTGTAGATACACTAGCAGAAATGACAGCAATGTTCCCAGAAACACCTACTTTTAAGTGTGTCAGTAACTTTCTGCAAGTGGATTTGAATGCATCCTACTGAGTATTCTCTTGGGAAATATGAAACACATTACCTATGAGTCCAATTAAAACAACTTTGCCTTTAAAGCTCGGATATTCATAGCCACCTTCTTGGAAGAATAATCCTTTGTTGGCATAAATGGATAGGAATCAATGAAGATCAAGGGACTGACACCCATTTATGCTAGTCGATGACTCGACTTAGGGCTTACTCAGTAAATAATCTCAAATACCATGGAAAAATTTGGAATTGTTCCAAAATGTCTGCTCAGAGACAGAAAATGTGCCTCCTTCAGGGGGAATATGAGGGTTTTTAACTTCTTGGATGACCAGTCAAGCATTTAACAGCTTTGAAAGTAGGTCTCTTAATCCTGACTGTCCCCTCCAAAAACCCATCCACGCCTCCCAGGAGCTTTGCTGCTCTTCTTCCAGTCTGTCCACCTCCCTGCCCCTTTGACTCTGTCAACTCGATTGACCCTCTGTGGTTAAAGGATTAGGAAGTACCAGATTCAAACACAGCCTTGGCTGCTTGGGGTTAATGCTTTGACACCTGACCTGCTGGAAGACTGCAGAGCCCAAAGGGTTCGACTCAGTCTCTGTATGTGCAGCTGCCCCCTGGTCTGGACTGAGAAGGTAATACTGCACCCCTGAGCTTTGGTGGGACCAAAGTCACACTGTAAGGACTGCCCATTTTCAGCTTGTTTGAAAACAGACAGCGGGGCATTTCACAAGTGAATGCAGATAGATAGGAAGAGGTGCACTAGAAGGGATGACCCACACGGTGACCTAATCTCACTTTGAAAATACGGGTCTTGCTTCTCCAAGAGACTGCCAGGCTCATCTCTAATGTGCTTCAGCACCCTCTGCTTCCTCCTACAGGGAGCACTTACCCACCGCAGCCAGATGCCTCCTGCATGTCTCACAATGTGCACCAATGGCTCCCAATAGCTCCCATCTCACAGCACTTCTCAGGGTCACATCTGAGCCTGTGCTCTGCATGTGCTCTCACGTCCAACAGCCTTTTACAGTCTCAGTCTGGACACAGCACTGACTTCTGAGAGAAATGGACCTGAGCCTTACTGCTCCCATTTGACTCCTGGAAACATCCACTGATTGCACCACAAATAGATGAGAACTGATTAAAACAAAGTGATTTCTCATCAGTTTGAGGGTCCAGCTCCACAGCCGTGCTGCTGCCTGATACCTCTCTTTGGAAGCAGCCTTGCAGAAGCTGCTGGGACAGCTTATGGGCTGTGGTGACACTCAAAACAAATAGGGATGGCAGAACTAGGTCTACTGAAAAGACGACATAAATGAAATTCACCTTCCAGCCTTCACTGCAAGTGAGGATGATCTGCATTTCTTATACCAGGCAAGGGCTACATCTCAGATGCTAATTTTATCTTGCTGGCTTTGTAGTGTCCTTGATCTTCAAGAGAATTCAAAACAACATGTACCAAGTGTATAACTAAGTCGTTTTAGAGAGGTAACTGCAAAGCACATAACGCAGCTCAAGGGGAAAGAGCTGCTCTGCTAAACATGGAGTGTGAAATCAGATCACAGGGCAGCCTGAACAAATGGACTCTTTGCAGGTTATCCTCACAACTGAGCTGTTAGGGGAGACTGGGGAGACCTCAATCTCCATCTGCCCTACAAAGCCATCCATGGTGGTAGTGCATAGCAAGGCCAAGCCTCTTAATGGACTGGGACAACACTTTGCTAAGCAAACATGAGGTTTTGCTTCTTCAAACATCACAGCTGCTTTGTACTATGTCAGACACAGCTATTGCAAGAGATCCTCTCCACCCTGAGTGTAGATACCCAGCAACAAGTGCTGCAGGACAGGATGGTGTGCTGCTCTCTCTTTGAAGATTTACAGTCATCCCTCTGGTGGTCCAAGCAGACCCAGGGTGAGATGGGGAACCAGACAGTCTCTCTACTGCTGTGTGATGGCTGGAGGCATTGACACTAGGAGAGGAAGCAGAAGCCAAGAGGTCTGGAGTGCTCTAAACCCTGCCTACAGCTTGTCAGTGCAGCTCCTGCGATCAAAGCTTGGGTTTTCTCCCCTGCAGAGCTCCAGCCAAGGCAAGAGTTTAGCATAAGCTGCAAGGCTTGATGCTCTGGTCCCAGGAGGAGGATCAAACCTGTGCTAAATTGACTGTATAGACATCTGCTGCAACGGTCTTCTGGGCTGCTTGGAAACAGCATAAGCTGGTAGAGTAGAGCCAAAAAACAGGCAGAAGCCAGATAGAGGGCAGGAGGCTCCAGCAGCCTACACTGTGACCAGGACCCCACAGAGCACATGAATAGTAGGAGAGGCAGGATAAGGTGGTCAGGCAAGGCAGGTCATCGTGCTAGCTCTCCCAGTGCCCTGTGTTGGAAGATGTTTTTGATGCAGAGATGGGGTTTGGAGCAACACAGGCACATTCCTGGGGCTGCAGGCAGACCAGGTGAGGCAAGTGTTCTCAGTAGCATAAATGAATAACCCTGATCACCCCATGTGGAGATACAACTTAATCTTTACGAAACCATGGTGGATACCAACATCAAAACATCAACAGCTCTTCTCAGCCATTGCTGCTGAGCTGGCCATGAGTTGTGAGCACAGAGGCAGTGACCTGCAGGGATGGGACCTGATGAACCTCACCTCCAATGGCAGGAGGGATAAAGAGTCCGCTTTGCTTTGGAGAAAGCCACATGCCTGCTTATTTGCTGGATGCTTCTGTACTTTCTATTTTAAATTCTGGTCTTGGTAGTACTGGGAATTAATGTTCTGGGGTTTAAGCATGTGAAAACAAGGTGCTGCTTCCCTTCTCCCATCAGCTGCATCTGTGGACAAGGCTTCAATTTCCTCTACAAGCAGTGCTAGGAATAGCTTTGTAATGTAAATAGGCACTTACATATGTGGAACAAGCTCCTGCTTCATCACACTGCCTAATGAGAGCCTGGACAGAAACACGGCAAAAGCTAAGGAAGGTAAGAATACTATTTAAGCTAATTAACGGCAAATTAAATTAAACTGACACACACATATATTTTGGGCTTCTGCATTGAAGGGAAGAGCACTGCAGAGATTTCATTATTCACGTTTCCCATCATCTGTTTTTTCCCAACATCTACCTACCCAATTACCTGGGGAAGGAAGAGAGAGAAAGATACTAAAGCCAATAAGATAATTCTCATTTACATAATAATTTTTCTGCATTGTGTTTAATAGTCTGTGAGTAACTGTAGAAGAATATATGGTCCATTCTTTAAAAAGCTCCGATGCACTAATTGAAATTAAATTACATGGAACTCAGTCTCTGTCTTCTGTTCATTGGGAGATAATATGCAAGTCACAGTTTTATGTGTTATTATTAATATTGATAGATGAACCACAGCGCTCACCACAGAACCACTTCCCAGATGTTTCTCCTTCCTTCACCTGTAGGTGAGCTGAGAATGATGTTTTTCCCCATTAAATTGCCTCATTTCGTTCACCCAGGACTGCGATCCTTTAGCATTCAAGACAGCCATCACTGCAGGCAGCAGCACCTATTTGCAGCATTAACACCAGCAAACGCAACCACATTCTTTTTTCACATTACTTTGCATACGTTACAGCTCAATTAATCCGTCAGGGTGACATTTCCATCACAAACAAAAAAATTTTAAGAGAGCTTCATGTTAAATTGGCAGGCCTGGAAAGTGAAGTCTAACAATAGGATCCTCAGAAGGGTTAGGATGCCAGGACACACTTCTCTGCCTCCAGCCATCCCGCAGCTGCTGGGCCTTGCAGAGATTTGGGAAGGATGGCACTTTGCTCCTTGCCTGAGTTCTGAGGCTGCTAACAAGGGAGCCAATTAGTGCCAGTGGTGATGCGAGCACTTTTTCCACCAGGAGCTGTATTGAAACCTTTAATTCACGTCGAGTGCTCGAGCGTGGAAGGATCCACGAATTCTGAGACTTCGGGGTATCCCAATACATTCTGTTCTTTGCTTCTGACTTGAGCTTTTCATTATTTTTTTAGAGGTGTCGCCCCTTTGAATGGTGATCTAACCTACTGCCAAGCCTCCCAGAGCCACTCATGCTGAATCCATCCCTCCCTGGTGATTCTGTGATGCTGGAATCACAGGGTGCCATGGCTGACACTGCTTCACACTGACAGGCAGCTCAGCACCTCCACACTGCTCTCTCACTGCTGTTCCTCAACAAAGCAGGGAGAAAAACAATGAGAAAACCTCATGGGTTGAGATAAGGACAGGGAGATCGCTCCCCAATTACTGTCACGGGTGAAGCAGACTCAGCACAGGGGATTCATGTAATTTGTCGCCTATTGCTAACAGGCTCGAGCAATGAGAACCAAAAGCAAACTAAAAACACCTTCCTTTCATTTGCCATCTCCTATGTCCCTCCTGAGGTTGGGGCTGTGATCTGTTCTGGCAGCTCCTTCATCCTCCCTGATGCCCTGCAAACACATGAAGGCCATCTCCGCCCACCCTTTCCTCAGTGGGATGGGGGAGAATCACTGCTGTCCTTAAAGAAGGCTGCGCCTTGTATGGATTACTAAGGCCTGCCTTAAAGACTAAACATCTTCTAGAAGGATGAGATTTCCTTTCAAAGAAACTGATTCACCAAACACCACTCACACACTAGCAGGATGGTTTGATTTCCCATGTAGGTAAATGGGGCTGCAGGCTCAACCCTGAGGATGAGTCACCAGAACGTTCCTGAAAACCTCCTGCCAAAGGCTGTACATTAAAGGCAGCATCAGAAAGCACAAAATGTTTTTCTCAGGACATGTATTGCATCCTACAGCTAATTAATCCATGCACTTACAAAAGAAATGCTTGACAATGCCCACAGTTCAACTGAGATATGAAAGCAAATGTCAGAGCAGGAAACCTACACATTTCCTTTGGTACCAAACAATTCTCCTTAGCAGCAAGCCTCAGAAAGAAACTTTAGTTTTCCTCTAGTAACATCCCGACCTTTGTGAGTTTGTCTGTGAGTGTGAAGACGCCACGCAAGGACTCCATGTTCTGTACCACTTCAAAAGGGAGTCTCTTGGAAATGCCATTGCTCAGCAGAGCTCTTGGTAGGGATGTGAATGACTGCAGTGCAGAGGAAGGGAATACTGAATTCTTCCCCAAATATGCAGCAGGTACTTCTGGGGGTATTGCCTAGCAGAAGAAGGGCTGATGGATGGCTGTTATGCCCTGGCCCATCTCTTGGCTTGGGCATTCACACCAGCATCTAGTGGCTGCAGCAATAGCAGAACGCTCTGTTCAGGACTGAGCCTCTGTCATTTGGAGGTTCCCCAGCCCAGTCAGGGGGATGGACAGAATGGAATAGCTCCTTGTCACCAGAGATGGTGGCTTTGTGATGAGAAGATAGATCTTGTGGAAGTTGCTCAGTTACCTACCGCAGACTTCAAGAAAGGCAGAGCCACAGTGAAGGAAGAGGGCTAAACTGTGAAAGGAATCCAAGGGCCCTGCTTGCTTTCATCTCCCTTGTTAAGGCAGGAGCTGCACAGTGAGCTGTCTCTAACAGCACAACTGCAGGAGCTGTGCTGCGTTTGCTGACGCTCACTGTTAGTGCTGGTGATCTCCACACTCAGCAAAGCCTTACACTGCAGGCACCTCTAGAAAGGGGTGGGAAGCTGATCATCCTCATGATGAGACAAACCAAGTAAAGGATAATGACAGCCCAAGAGCACCTTGGTACTTGGTCTGGGGAAGGAGGAAGAAAGGTTGTAATGGGTTGGAGATTTCAGAAACAGCAGCAGTCATAAGAGTGATCTCAGAGCAGAGCCTGGGCTCCATGGCACTACCAGCACTGCCCTTCACTTTGTATAGCAAGCAGGACTGTGGCCGGCCTGATTCTCTGCCTGGGATTTGGAGACAATATTAATTTCTAGTTCATCAGTTTTATGGTGCTTCAGTAGGTTCAATAATTCAGTTTACAGCTGTATTGTGCAATTATATCACTCATTCTCTTTGTCAACAAATCAGGCTATTCAGAGTTCTGGCTTGACCGTGTGGGCTTTAAAAGCTGTCCAGACATGAGAACAGTGAGAAGAATTACGAAGCACACGCCAGTGGCAGTTCCTTCTCCACCAGTAAATAGGTCCCCCAGCACAGGAGTGTTCTAGCCACAAAGAGCAAAGTCTCAGTCTGATGGCATCCAGAGGGAAACGATGTGCCTGGCCATCAAGCAGCCTCCCACCATCCTGGGGAGGGAGGCCACCCCTGCCCCACACACACCATCACTGGCAGGGAGTAGAGCCAGGCTAAGGGGGCTGAATGCAGCCCTGCTCATCATGACTGTGCATTGGCTGTGCCTTGCTACATGTCCCAACTCCCAGGACAACCCATAGAGAAGCAGCTCCTGCACCACTGCCACTTGTATCTCATGGGCATGTGGGGCTGGAGGAGCTGCTCTGGACCAGCTTGTGTCTTCTGGCTGGCAGGAGCAGTGGGCTGCATGGAGAGGGAGAGAGAAAAAACCTGCTTTATTAAATACCCAAGTTCAGCACTGACAATGCCATGGTTATTGCAGCTACCAAATCCTTAACTTTTCAGCTCTCAGAAAGGCACAGTTGTATGTAGCATTTGCTTGAAAAAAAAAAAAAAGCTATAGCTGGGTAGAAGATACCAATCAGATTTGGAATGGATTTAAGTAACAGTGTTGGCATTTCTGACTTTAGCAATGGTCAGTCTACGCCAAAGCTCCACAGAAGCAAGGAAACACTGACCACTGCTTAAACTTGTATGCTTCCTGCATTCTACAAGCAATGAGACAACCTTGCTGTGCAAGGGAAGCAGCTCTGATGTGTCCTGAAGTCTCAGACAGATCTTGAGGAGTCAGTGCTGTCAGGGCTCTGGCTTCTCCTTAGGATGATGCTATGAACACAATGCTCATTTTGCCTTTCCTGCCCAGTGTAGGCAGGACAGCACGTACTGCGCAGGGCAGCAGGGAGCTGGGGCCAACTGCTTACACCGCCTTCTGAAGAAGGATTTACAGAGATGAGAGAGATAGTGCAGGGAGTGGATCACAAGTTATTCCATCTTCCTTCCTTATTTCACAATAGCATCTTTAGTGCATCTTACAAGCTTGTGAGGAATCGTTTCATGCCTAATTGCAAAGCTTTCTGAGAAAGCAATCACTGCTCAGAGGCATTTTCCAAGGATTTTTCTGTCTTTCGCCTTTGTAACATCACTCAAGCAAACCTCTATTCAGCAGTCTCTATAGCCTGGCTCCTTTTTAACCTTTCCTGTAAATCCTTAGATATTATTATCCTTTCCCTATTTGTTCGAGTCTTAGGGGTACAGGTGCTTATTTGGAGCTTGCATTAGCACACCCACCAAACAAAGAAGACATGAAAGGAGCGAAGAGTGCGGCTAAGTTGAAAGTCTTGGATGGGCTTGGAAGTTATTTGTTACCAAATGAGGAGTGATCTTTCATCTGCTTTCACCTGGCACTGCTCTGCTGTGTGGGGGGCAGAGGAGGCGGGCCGGCATCCCACTGCAGGTGAGGATTCACTGCCGATGCTCTGGCTCAAATGGGAGTAGGCTCCCCTGGGGTGTGCATTTGAACACTTGATCCCCGGGCTGCAGCACTACAAAGACTCACGCTGAGCAGAAGCATTTTCACCACGTCAGTCACTCCTCCTGGCTAACAGGAACAGTAAAGTCAAGTCTAATTCCCCGCTGTGCCAACAGCAGCTGCATGCCCAGCTCCCAGGATGGCTGGTGAACTGCAAGGATACAGCAGCAGTGGAAGCCTGCAATGTGGAATGGCAGAGCTAAGGGGCACAGGAAGAACAACACTTCCCAAAGGCTGGAAGGGTGGGCAGGGCTGGGTGAGGTGAAGTGAACAGAGCCCTATGTGGGCTGCCAGAGCCAGCAAGCGGGACAAGGTGTTCTCCATCACTCATACCACAGTGGCTTCACAGACCTCCTGGGAGTAAATACAGCAGCTGTGACCTTTTGAAGCTCATCTTCTGCTGATTGATAGTTCTCTCTATCACACCACATTAATTGTTTTGTAATGAACACATTCCCTCAGCTGGTGGGAGTCGGACATGACAGCTCTGCTGCCCACAGAGATTGCTCTGCTCCTGTGGAAGCCATCCCAGAGGCACCCGCTGCACGGGCTCCAGGCAGACTGTAAATAGAGGGGTGAAAGGGAACAAAGCAACCATGTTGTGTAGTGATAGTGCCCCAAGGGACACGAATTCTCTTCCCAAACCTCTCTTTTAGTCTAATTTGTCTGCTTTTGGATTGGAAATTGAGCTGCCGGCTCCTCTATGTGTCTCAAGAGTTGACCTCCAGTTAGGACAGATGCACTCAAGGAACTGATCTTAGTGCCAGACTTGTATGTTCACATTTCTCATCCCCACAGAATAACATGGAGACTATGTTCTCCTGTGGTACTGTTAGTAAACTGCATGTCCCGTAACAGGTACGACAGTAAGTCCCCATCATGTTCACAGCTCAAAGGAGGAGAGCAAAAGCTCAGTGCATCCCAGCATGTGCCAGAACTGTGGGGCATGGCACTGCTTTTGCTTCAGAGTTTGCACAGGGGCTTAGAGAAATAAGGAACCCTTGGTGACTGTACCCCAGCCTTTGTTTTCCTTGTCTGAAGAAGTGGTGGGTGTATAAAAACCAACTATCTTTTTTTAGGTGCATCTTTCCACTAGTGACAGGAGAACATAAACAAAAGAGAACATAAACAAACATATATATGTATGTATATATACATCAAAATATAGGAACCATAGAATGACAAACCTGCAATGGGTCCTTGCACACAACTCAGAGGAATCTGATCTGTTATTAGACTTCATCACCCTACCACACTGCTACACGTCACTTTGCAGCCAACCTCTTCAGATCTCCCTTTCATCTGCTGAAGAGATACCTGATTCACTGCATGAGGTGCCACAAACACACACTTGTCACGTGAAACCACAGCTGGCACTCACAATACGACTGTTCACAAGGGTGGATAGTGATAGGACAAAGGGGAATGGTTTTAAACTGAGACAGGGGAGGCTTAGGTTGGATATTAGGAGGAAGTTTTTCACCCAGAGGGTGGTGAGGCACTGGAACAGGTTGCCTGAGGAGGCTGTGGATGCCCCATCCCTGCAGGCATTCAAGGCCAGGCTGGATGTGGCTCTGGGCAGCCTGGGCTGCTGGTTGGTGACCTGCACACAGCAGGGGGTTGGAACTGGATGAGCGCTGTGCTCCTTTGCAACCCAGGCCATTCTGTGATTCTATGATTCTATGAATAGCCCTGCTGAAGACACACTGCTAGCAGGTAAACTCTTATAAACACAAACTCAGGAAGACAACTCTAACTCTATGATCACAAGTTTTTGCCAATGGATTTTCACAAAGAATCAACAACCTCAGTGTTTTCACAGCCAATTTTAATAGCCAGATCTCACTCTCTCCATTGCAGCCCTGTAGTCAAAGCACATCACACAAACTTTTTCTGTAGTCCATCAGAGGCTGCAGAGGTTGCAGGTCCCACCAGATTTCATGCAACTGATTTTGGAGAGCACTTAGTTGAGCAAGATCTGCAGGAAGCTCTCCACTTACATTAGTGTCATCCTTCACCTTGATAACTAAAAATAAAGTGCTGGAATAATCAACTAGATTGACTAAGACAGATGCAGCTTTTAACATGTGTACGGTAATTAAGTTATACAAGGCTAGAAAGCTCCATCTCAGCCTCTTCCCACAGTGGAGGAAGTTTGGCTTTCTAATAATAGGAGCTGGTAACACATGTTGAATTATAAAGTAATCAAAGTTGGTTTTGGCAGGAATGATCCAGATTTGTCATGCTTTCATTTAATCTCCAAGTCTGACAGGCGCTCGTTTCCCAATGGACCTGCTGCTTTACTCTTAGCTCCTTCTGAATCTCTCTCCTCTGGCATAAGGGAGGGCACAAATTGTTCACACCGGGAGGGGAGAACTGCTTTCTCTGACTGTCCTCTTGACAAACTATGTGCTGACTTGCTCTCACATGCCATATGGTTTGCACACACGCGTTAGCAACCATACACACATCGCAGCTGATCTGCATGCACGTTATGCACACACCCACGCAAAAGCTGCTGCAGATCTAAGCTGTGTGCGTGGAGTGGCCTGGCCCTGAACTGTCACATGTGTCATTATTTGGTGCTGTCTGAGCAGAGGACAAATGATGCTTCATCCCTTTTCACTGCCCCATGAATCTGATCCGTTTTAGCACTCTTTCTCGCACCCTATACATCTTGGGATCATCACTGGTAGCGGTAGCTCCTCTTGCACACTGGACCTTTCCCCCTCCTCTATGGCTCCTCAGCTGAACTCTCCTTTCTCACTTCCACAACCCTTGCTTGGCCAACTTGTATCTTTGGGTAGTGCCAGAGCAGAACTGCAGTTCAGGCAGCCAGTCCCTACCTACCTTTGGTCTTACCAGCTCAGCTAGCATCCATACTAAGTGGCAGAAAGGGCTTCTGCATGGGATAAAACCCAGAAACCACACCAAACTTGTAATTTGGGATGCTAGACAATGTCCTGTGCCCTTTCATTATCTTTATAGTGTTTCTTAACATGATGAGAAGACTGCTGTCACATCTCATCCTTGCCTGGACAACCCTTCTTCATTCTTAGTGTGTGCAGAGATCCCAGAGGTAATAACCGAAGCCATCCTTCATCTCACCACTTCAGATCAGCTCAATTCACAATAACTGGCCCACATTCTACTTTTCCATTTGTTGCTTCCATTTCCCCATGTTCTTGAGTTTTCAGAACAATTTATCCCAGTCTGACCCTCAATTCTGTACATAAAAATGCAACCCTGCTGCATTTGTGTCCTGCTTGCATGTGTAAACCAATGCCTGTGAACAAATCCTCCTTTTTGAAGGGGCATCTCTAAGGCTTGCCTATAATGGGCCAGGAACATGCACATGCAGACAGCCCTCAGATACAACGCTGCAGTGCTCAACAAGCACCATGAGCAAAGAATTGCACAGAACTGAGCACCTTCGCAGCCCTCTGCACCTCCATAGGTTTCCAACCTGTGAGATGTGTAACTCTGCAGCCCTGCTGGGAACCACCAGCATCCAGAAACCTCCCCTTGGGATTCCTCAATTAACTCCAAGTGACCAAGTGGGAGCTTATTCAGAAGCAGTTAGAATCATAACTTACATTTTAGTAAAAGAAAGAAATAATCTTATTTGGATGCAAGACAGAACTTTTTGCCATACCTGTACTGTACCTGCCTTGCTTTCGCAAACACCTTCTTCCTCCTCTGACTTCTGGGGAGGTGGAGATTCACCAGGCAAGCTACGCCCTGGGTGGAAAAAGTAAATAAAAATGGTATTGCCTGTCTGCCAGCTCTAGTGCAGACTCAAATTCAGCCTTTATTTTGCTTTGGTGTAAGACCTATCCTGCCTCTTGCCCTCAGCTGTTAGCTGTTCTCTTTGGCCATTAGGCAGAGCAGTAGTCACTCACAGCACATATGCAGTGCCCAGGAGTAGCAGTCAAAGAGGGTTAGATGGAGTAAATCAGTGTAGACTTCCTTCTGATGTATTAAATAAAGAAAAGGCATAAAGCAGAAAAGCATTCTTGTAATGGGAGAGAAAGACATAAGCAGAGATGGAGGAGCTGGCGCTAACCACGTTAACTAAACAAGCCCTGCAGAGTTTGCTGTCCCTTATGACTTTCATCCCTATCTGTTGAGCTTCCTAATGAGGACACATGACTTTGCTTCGCTCTCACGTCACTTCAGTTCAGCTGATGCAAATCAGGTTTGCTCCCGTCCGCTTCGTACATTAGCGGCAGCAACAGGGAGGTCGTGTCCCTGATGCCCTCATTAGAGGCAGCACCGCCAGCCCCGGGCGATCAGGCTGCCTGCTTCAGTGTGCTCAGACACATCCAAAGAAGAATGGCTAAGCAACAGGGACTGAGCACTCCCAGACCATTGGAGATGTGAGTGCTACAAGCAGGTGCACGTTTTTCAGCTCGCTCTGAAATGCGACAGCTCCTGTCACTGCAGCTGTCTCTGTGCTGGGGTAGGATCTCCACGAGGCCCATGGTGTGTCTGAAGAGCTCTGCGTGTCTCGTCATAGCCGTGGGTCTGCCCTGTGTCCCCATGGGGCAGAGAGCATCGTGGGGAGCCCAGCCTGCATGTCCCTGCTTCGTGAGCCAGCCTGTTTCCATGCTTCCCCAGGCTTCATTTCCAGCTCTGCTCTTCACCACAGACCAGCACTGTGAGCTGCGCTGTAGTTCACTGCAGCTTCCACTGAGATGAGGACTTCCTTATGTGAGATGAGGAGGCCAAAGAGTTAGAGAAAGAGGAGGGGAGATGAGCAAGCCATGTCCTCAAGCACTATCAGTACCCAGAACATGAGTTTTCAGGTCACGCTTAAAACAAAATGATACATTTCAAAGCACAGTGCTTTGATTCAAACTAAGCACACAGCTAATTAGAACAAAGCATTGGTAATTTACGTGTAGCAGATAAGGAAATCACGTAGATAGTCACACTGCACAACATAGAAGTTGCCTATTACAGAATGCACACGGTGCTGGATGGACGCTTCTGGCACTGCTCAGAGCACTCCAGCAGCACAGTACCACAGTTTGCTGTATTGCAGCTATATGCATCATTTTCAAAGGCTCTTACTTCAATTGATTAAAGCAAGTTTTCATCCCTATATGCAAACACCTCCAAGCTGTATTCCAAGTCAGAAGAGAAGAGCAATAACTTTGTTTGCTCAGGCTTGTGCCTTTGGACAAAATAGAAGCCTGAAACAAGCTCTAGCCACTCCATAGGAAAGTTAGATGCATAAAGGAAAAAGCTGAAATGGAAACCCGTAGCAGAGACTGGCTGCTCTGAGTTGGTTCTCCAGATGGTGCCAGGTAGGAAGCTGGGGTCCCAGGGCCAGGACAAGAACAGAATGGACTCCAGAGCCCTGTATTACCAGACACTGGGTTCTTGCTAAGAGCTCCAGTGAGAGGATGAGTGCAGCTCCCCAGGCTGAGCTAGGACAGGGGACTCATCAGCACAAAATACTGGAATTCTGGGCACCTGGAAATGCCAGACCTTGCTGTGACAGTGGACTGTCCAACCTGGAGGGCACAGGAGTTCTCTAGTGTTCTCGGTCACCCCCTGCCCCAGGCACAACCACAGCCCCTCTGAATTTGTTGCCATCAGAATTACACTTCATGTTGGGATTACAGCATGCGGCAACTGTAATTGCAACAAAATTCAGCTGGCTGTATTTTCTCAAAAACTCAGTCAAAGCCACTTTCAGTTAGTTTCACTTAAAGAAAGTCTAGCAAACCTGCGAGCTGCACACAAAATGCACGCCATAAACCATCAAAGGTTCTGTTAGAAGGTTGGTGAACTTTAGCAATGCCTTTGATGAAAATGGTCTGAGTTTCAAGTGTGTAATGAAACCCCAAATCATTCAAGTTTCACATGGTTGCAAATATTTCTCACAGTTCTGATCAAAGGTGCGTTCAGCAGGGAAGAAGCTTTGATTTTGCAGTACAGGGGATGTGCTGAGATTTTCAAAGCCGGGCCCTGGGATTTAGATGAGCAGTTCTTGGAAGCGATGCAGCTAAACTTAGCAGTGCCTGGGGGGATGCTACACAAGAATGGCACGTTTGGATTACTCCTGTTACTGCTACCCCCCTTCCCAGGGGAAGTTTAAATCCCCATGCTGATGTTCAGGGGGCTGCATGCCTCTGTAGCAAGCTTGGGCTCAGCAGCTGCCCACCCTGCATATCTATGTCCTATACTCTTCCCTGATTTCACTCCGTCAGCTGCCAACCTTTGCTGCTCCACTGCACTTCTGAGGAAAAGGCATCACTGCTGCAGGACCACTTGCTGCCCCACACACCAACAGGGAGCTGCAGGAGCACAGCTGGGGAAGCTTCCTGGTCCTCCTCAGCTCTTTATGATAGCACCACTCTGGGAGAAAAGGGAAAGCAGCTGCACCTCTCCCAGTGAGCAGTGAGAGACTCCAACGCCTCCCCAGAGCCAGAGGCGTATGTAAATGTCTGGGTTTAATACCACAGCCTTGCTATGAAGTCTTCATTTGTGACAAAGATTTCCATAGCAACAGACAGATCTCGCCAGCAGGACTGTGGTCCCCTCAGAAGAGAAGGTGGAAGGAGAGAGAAGAAGCAGCAGAACACTGTACAGATCACCACAGAGCAGCAGATCTGGGTATTTACACAATCAGACCTCAGGCTTTGACACTTCAACACTACCCAAGAAAGGGACCCCATAGGAAAACTGTGCAAAAGGTGTTCAGGCAGTGTTAGACTGAGGCAAAGGGGGCACAGACTGCACCAGTCCCATCTCCCCACCTCCATCAGCCCGTGCACAGCCTGGCACTTGCTTTGTCACCTCATCTCCATGCAGTGCCACCGCTGGGTGCTGGAGGTGTGCAAAGCAGAGGAAGGAGTGCACAATGGGTGCAGCAGGTGGAAGCACTGTCAGATGTTTGCTCTATCCCAGGATCACCTCTCTA
Organism: Centrocercus urophasianus; assembly: GCF_019232065.1. NCBI lineage: Eukaryota > Metazoa > Chordata > Aves > Galliformes > Phasianidae > Centrocercus > Centrocercus urophasianus. Next base: position 5,998,175 of record NW_024884955.1, read on the forward strand.
TCCTATTTCTGTTCTCCACAGGCACAGCTGGTAATACTGACCTACTGAGCTGTTCTGTAATTAGCCACAAGCTAATCAATGTTTAGATGCTGCCGTTAAACCCTCAGTTACTTGGCAGTACAGAAACGCAAAGCTTTGCCATGCTGATAGCTCTTTTAGACCAAGGCTGCATTGCTGGGCCTGTAGATGCTATTTTTCCTAAGGACAACCCATCTTACAGGCATAGTGCAGCTATTTGTTGCCACATCCAGCTTCCACTCAGGGCAAATAATTTGCACAGGCATTACAGAATCATCAGCTGCTCCTTAAGTGGCAATAAGAGTGGTTGGCCAGGGAGGGCTGGGGCAGCCAGGAACTTTGAGGAAGCAGCAAGTTGTTCTTTCTAATGTGTTTTGCTTCTTGATGATTTTATTCTTTTCACTGAGATATTACTGTAAGTAAGTGGCTTGAAAGCACCTTGTGACTCTGGCAAATAAATCACACCGTGGCAATTTAACCACAAAGGCAGCACCTTTGGCTGGCATATTTCACTTCAATGTGTCTAGAGGCATTTATGCAGAAAGCCCTGCAAAGGAAAGGAGGATTTTTATTTTTTTTTTTTTCCCCCCTCCAGTCTCTGTAACTCCCTGCTCAGTTGCTTTTAGCACCCAGATAAGAAGTTGCTGTTACAGCAGGTTCAAAGACACCGAGCTTCAGGGGGAGAGAACAAGCTCCAGAATCACACAGCTGTACTGACTTTGGCTTTAGTGCGAGCTGGCTGAACACTACACCCAACAACAGCAGAACTCACCCTGCCTGAAATTAAAGCCTGCTGATGGCCTGTGTGGATTCTGAGACATCAACAGACGCTTTGGAGAGCTTTTCCTACACCGATTGCTCTGAAGATTTACTTTCTGAAGGTGACGTCCCTGCAAAAATGAACATCCTTTACCTCACTGAAGTCAGTAGAAGACACCCTGAACAAAAAGCACATCACTGTTCAGGATGCTAGACTTAGCACGCCTATCTATCCATTGCAAAACTTCAAGTTGAGAACTTACAAGTTGAGCTGCCATGCCTGCTGCAGCACACAAAACCCTGCCTTCCATTCCCCAACTCAGAGTAGCACAAACCCCCTCCCTCCTTACACCAATAACCCTATGGGTATTTTAGGATCTGGCCATTTTCCCCTCATAAGGATAAACACTAATCTTCCTGCCTGATGTGCTGAATTAGGTGTTTTCTCCCCCATCATGCAAACAGACTGTTAATTATTTACCAGCCTGTCTGTAATGCTCTAGTTTACATGCTGCAATTTGCATGATTTATTAAACAAAATAGCGTTTAAAAAGAAATCCTGTCATAGATATGTCATCCTTAAAGGAAACTGGTTTTTTTTTTTTTCCTCAGAAAAACACCCAAATTAAGGAATTGCTCCAAAGAAGATGCCTTCTTTTGTTTGCAACCATTTACCCACTTAAATAAATCATCTCCCTCCTCCTTCCCATTCACAGGTTTTATGAGGAAGTCTCATTAGTCGACTAACCTTTGTGAGTGTGTTGATGTTGCAGCAGGAGCTGCTTAGAGGAGAAGATAATGAATCAGGAATTGCTAAATGGCTGCCTCAAAAAGCTGAGAAGGTCATCTGGCAACTGTACATTGATTAGTAGCCCAGGGAGCACGACAGTGGGGAGTTAAAAGGGCGCTTAACCCTTTCTGGGTGCTGTTTTTCCACCCAAACTGGTTGAGTATGGGGGGGTAGGGGGTGAGTTAGGTTTCATTTTTCTGTTTTAATCCTAGGATGGCCTGAGTTGAAAAGGCCCACAATGCTCATCCAGTTCCAACCCCCTGCTGTGTGCAGGTCACCAACCAGCAGCCCAGGCTGCCCAGAGCCACATCCAGCCTGGCCTTGAATGCCTGCAGGGATGGGGCATCCACAGCCTCCTCAGGCAACCTGTTCCAGTGCCTCACCACCCTCTGGGTGAAAAACTTCCTCCTAATATCCAACCTAATTTAATTCTTTTTCCCGTGACATGTCGTTCAGAAGGAAAATGCTGCCATATGTTCTCAGACTTCATTGCAGAAACAGTGCAGTGTTGTAGGGCCACCCATTTCTCTCTGGGATGGGCTCTGTCAGCTCAGAGCTAGATCTCCAACATCAGAGTCAGAGCCCTGAGCCTCCACATGCAATGAGCTGAGCTGTGCCCCATCTAAGTTAAAATAAGGCTTAATGCATTTAAGGCTGAGTCCACGTGGTTGAAACTGAACTTCACATAATAAACATATCAATCATTTTTCTTCCATTGGATAGCACCTGTATCAATCACCATCTACACAGGAACCACAAAGACACTGCTCCCATGGTTTCCATGCTGCTCTATGTACCAGTGTCCTTGCACTTGGCTCTGGAGACCTGCAACATCTAACTCATCTATTGTCAGGTGAAATGACAGATTTTAATTTCCTTTCTTGACAAGCAGTTATGATCCATAACTGCTAAAACTGCAGTTCATTATTTTTTTTTCTAACGCTGGAAATGATGTTATTTAGTAGAAGATACGCTGTAAATAACAGGAATTTGGCTGTAGGTAAAAGCTAGATATATTCAGATAGAGATAAAGTTCACGTTCGGGCAGCAGCAGTGGTTAAATCATGGGCTCAGGTTACTGAGAGATGGGTATGGAACCTGTAAGCTGAGGTCCCTGTCCTTTTCCAACACAGCCCTGCTGCCAGTCAATGGCTTTGATGTAGAGATCCCTGGGTGAGCTCTACTTGCTTGGGTTATCAGGAAGATCAAGCCAGATAACTGTAATGGTCCATCTTGGCCTTAAAATCCCTGGCAGGCTAAAGCACTGAATCTGAGTATGAATTTTTAAGCACTGACATTAATGTCTTCTTCTCTTGCAGAGTTGAGCTATGGAAATTCTTGACAGCAGCTGAATCAGTGCAGCAGCTCACATCAGAGCCTGTGGGAAATACTGTGAGCAAGATTACTGCGGAATACCGCCATGCATCAGGTTAGGGATGGAATCGATGGAGATGCTGCTTCCTTTCTTTCTGACTGTTGGCAGCAGAGGAACATTCCCAGCCCACTCAGGGCCCCTCTTGTTTTGGGCAGGCTGAAATTAGCCCAACTAATGGAGTGGCTGCAGGATTTGCGAGGGTGAATGGAGTGAGACTCCAACCTTAGGGGACGCAAAAGATGAGCTGTGTTTTCCTGTCGTAGGACAATAAAGGAGGAAGATGTGTGTATAATCACAGATAAAGACATGTGCTTAACGTGGGATTTGGGCAGTCCCAGCAGGATGAGGCAGAGCTGTGACTACATCTGCTCTGTGACAATGGGACCCAGAGCTCCAACAGCCTATGAGGACAAAGGGACCCAATGCGACAGATATGACATGGGAAAAAAACCCTACTGAAGGAAGAAATGAGTCCCTTCTGGTTTGCAACATTTGTTAAACCAGAGTGTCACCACCTGCTTCTCTTCCTCCTCTAATGAATATTCTCTGAACAAAAGAAAAGGATGCACAAATCACCCTTAGATGAGGCGGAGAGAATGCTGTGTGACACAGTCATCTTCCCCTGCCTGTGATTAACCCTGCTTAGTGCTTGCAAACAGTGCCCTGTGACTGGAGTTACACTTTTTGGTTCTGTTCATGCACAGCTAACTTGCTCTGTGTGCCTATCTGAATGCAACAGCTGCTTAACAAGATGGGAGATTGGCATCCTGGGCTCAGTTAGTTCTTGGGCTGCACATCAGGGCTGTCAGACAGACTGTAATGCAGGACATACTGAGGGCACTGCTGTATGCTGCTGACTGCGTGTAATCCATCTAATCCAGCCCCAGAGGGTAATGGATGGGATTTTAAGGTGGTAACAGAGATGCATCCTGCAAAATTCTTCGGTATGGCCTTTGGGCCCCAAGCAGTGCTTGGCAGATGGTCTGCAGGCTCAAACACTTGCTGATCCAAGCTGGGATTGGGTGGAGATGGGACAGCAAAGTGATTCGTATCTCAGCCCTGCTCCTCTGACCCAAGTCACTGGGAATGGGTTGCTCATTTGCTAAGCATGTGGTATGCATTAATACAGTGGTGGCTTCCCTCGTTTGCAGTCATTTTTCCTCCTCCTTGGGTCACCCAAGCCACTTTGTAGTTTTAACTTTATGTAGGTTTTTATTGTCATACCGTCCCTGCATCCTCCAGAAAGGAGAATTTTCTGAGAGGTGAGGACAACTAGGAAGTGCCACTGTGTCATCTCACATAAGCAGCCTTGAGACGCCAGCAGAGTCCCCCAGACCATGCTGGAAGATGTCCTTGTGTAGAGCAGGCACTGTCCCTGTACGTTGCTCTGCGATGCACTCATAAAACAAAGCTGTCCTCTTGCTCTGTATATCCAGAGCAGCCTTCCCCTCAGTGAGAGCACTGAGCTGGCAGAGGGTAAGCAAATGCAGAATTTGCTTCAGCTGCTAACAGTCTTTGAAGCTGAATCCTTCTTGTCCCTGCACTGTTGGCTGGAGTTTACACAGGGTCTGCTGATTCTCTCTCGCATTTGCTTTAAACGTGGGATTAGGCAAAGCATTCAAAATCAGGAAAAACCACCAAAAAGAACCCTCTCTACTATTGAATAAATGAACACAGGCCTTAGCAGAGTGAAATCAATTCCTGTTAGTATTCTGCACAATGCGATAGAAGCAATTCTACTTAGCTCTACCTTAAATGCCACTGTATGTCACACTTTGCAGAAACTGATAGTTCCATTTTCAGAGTATTGCTCTCCAATTAAATCAATAGCTTTGAGTAAGCTCACCTGTCTGATCCATAGAGCAGGGCTGACATGCCCAGCCTGCAGGTGTGCACAGGGCGGGCTGGCTGAAATGCAGCTGGGATTGTAGGAGTTTGTGTTGTGCCATGTATGCAGGCAGCAGCGCTGAGCTCCAGCCTCAAAGAGATATTTCACTTCGTTCACTACAGAGCTCATTTCTATAGGAGAACCCAGAGATTCTGCCTAGCAGGAGCTTAGACATGAACAAGGGAATCTGCCCCATGATATCTGTGCACATTGGATGCAGGCATTGATTTCCTGGGGGAATCCAGACATGCAAACCGGTGTGAGCCCTCCCTTGCAAGGCAGCATTCAAACTCTCCTCTCCCTCACACTTAGCAGCAGTGCCAAGTGCAGAAAGAGCAGCTCATGTGAAGTGCTAACGCCTTTCTCTGCAGAGCCAGGACCTTCTGTGCAGGGTATGTGTTGGCCAGCTAAGCCTTCCGTATCTAGGGACAGTGCATCAGGAGTGCTGTCAGTTAATACAGCCCTGAATAAAGAGTCATCATCTCTCCTTACCCAGTAGTGCATTTAGACAAGGAGATACTAAAGCCTTTCTTTGGAAAAGAGTCTTCCTGAACAGATGTAGCTCGAGGTTTACACAGGGTGCTAGCATAAAGGAATCACAGAATCACAGGAATCTCAGGCAGAGCAGAGATGTGAATTAATCACTAATAGCACTCCCATCCCACACTCACTGCCAGTTACTGAGCACTGAGCTGAGTGTGGGCACTTGTCTCAGCAGGCAGCAGCACTGCCAGAGCCCTGGGCAAGAAGCTTTGTGCTTCTGTTTGGTTCTTGTCGTTGTTTTAAATGAATGTAGCAAGAAATACCCAAGGTTCCTAACGGCTGAGACTGCATCTTATTAGAATGCAAAAATAATAGACCAGAACAAGACTAGCAAAATTAACCACAATTTCAAAAAAAAATCTTCCTTTCAGGTTAGACCTGACTGTCTGGGTTGAAACATTCTTTGTGGGTCGTTCTTTGTCACCTCTGCATCTAGGCTGTGAGCTGCTCCCTGCTGCAGGCCAGGAACCTCCCCATGTGTCTCTCAGCTCTGCTGATGGCTCTTCACCTTCTTCTCCTGCCTACTTGCTCTTACGAATGGTCTCCAAGCCAGCATGCCCTCAGAGATCTCCATCCATCCCCTGATAGCGAGGAGAAGGTAATCACATAGTCTCTCCCTTTCTAGCTAGTCACACCACAGCTTGGTGGGATGTCTCTGTGCAGGAAGTGTGAACAGTTTTACTATCAGTCCCCTGCAAAGATGTACACAGACGACTTCTTTCTGGAACCTTCTCAGATTATGTAGCATGGAGAATTAGAGGACGTTCTCATATAGAATTAGGGTCAGCTGAGATTAGCAATGATCATTAACCCAGAGACAGGCTGGGCAATCACTGAGGATCACTTTGGACTCAGGGTCTCTTTCCTGGTGAGTGCCCTTTGTAAAAGAACAGAAACAAATTGAGCAAAAAAAAAAATTGCCCATATAATTCCTTCAAGAGAGCCTAAAAAGGGACTTCTGGGGAACGCGTGAAACATCTGGCAAGAAAGCTGCTTTCCCTTCTGCACTGAGCAAATTGGGAAACAGAGCAGGTGAGAAAACTGTGCAAGAGAGGCAGATAGCTGTGGAGAGCTGTGGCTGTGCTCACAACGGCTGAATTTTAGACAACATGCTTTTACATCCTTCATTCATATGCCCCTGATGCTCTGATGGGTTATATTTATCAAGCTCCTTTGTCAGTCTCCTCTGGACTCCAACCATTAATTCTTTGCCTTCCACCTACTTCCAGTCCCTCCCATTTGTTAAGAGCAATCTGCCAGAGAAATGTGCCTCTCTTCTGCAGAGATTTGTCCCTTCCTTCCCTCTGCATACACTTCCCTCTGAAGGCAAACTATAAAGTGTTGCTTTACTGTCTCACTGATGGTCTTTAACCTGTGTGGGACTTCTGGGTGCAAAGCCATCTCCCAGGACATGGACCTAAGACTGCTGTGTCCCAATCTTGTCTCTGTTTGGTCCCCTCCAGCACATATGAGATGAGAGGGCGGCAAAGTGGTTTCTGTGGGCTTAGAGCTGCAGGGCAGTGTGCTTTCTGTGAGTAGGTGTGCTGCTGTGGCATGTGAAAAGCAGGCAGCACAGAGCAGCCCCATGCCTCTTTTCCTAGCTGCAAAACAGATGTGCTCATAGCAATAGAATGGGTCCGGCACCGCACCGAGAAGAACAGGGCACAGGAAAAACAACGGGCTCTCAACATCCATAGGAAGCCACGCAGAACAGGCTGCATCCCATAAGGGCTTGTTAGATTATGTACAGCCTCAAAATGCCTGAGCTGTTGATGTGGTCTGAATCAATACTGCTATGAAGGTACAGCATGACAGCAGCCTGCTGAGGCCATTCAGATCCGTGGTGGCTTTGTGCTATGCCAGCAGTGACAGCACTCATTCCTTGGCACTATTTCTCTCCATAAGTACCTCCTTATCCTTGCATGCTGCCCTCTGAACTCTCCATACTTTTACATCCCCTGTACAGAAGCAAAGAATGGGCTGAGAAGCACAGGTATCTTTAATCAAATATTCATGAATTTACCTCTGGTACATTTGTTATGTTCTTACCTACCTGCCTTCAGCAGGGTCAGCTCAGCAAAATCAGTTTCTCCACATATTTTCAGAAACTTCAGTGCAATCAGCATATTTCCTAGTAAATACTCAAGTACAACTTGCTCAGTGGGTATTAGATATAACTTTGCTCTCTGAGCCCATGACAGGCCCATGTCCGTCCCACTCAGCTGCTGCTCTGTCCTTTTTCTCACCACATTGTTTGCTATTGTGGGGAAACCTCCTCTGAAGTTAGGTTTGAGCCCTCTGCTTGGACCATTGCTGAAAGCAAGCCTGAGCAGCCCTAAGCAGCTCACACGCTGAGTCCAAGGCTGGAAGCCCTGATGGTATTCAAAGTGATAAAAGAAAACATGATGGAATAGGAGCTGGAAGTTATTTCCTCTCTTTCTGGCCTGTTGTTAGTGCAGTTGTAGGGGAGATGGCAAACTCCACTGCTCTGATCTTTGCTTGTAACAAGCTTTACAGCAACCCTGCAAGGAATCTTTCTTTGGCTTGATAGGTTTTAGAATTTAATTTCCAGTGGCTCAGAATTGGTGACCCTGCAACCCACCTGAGCTCAGGGAGCACAAAGCATTTGCTTCTTCTCCTCACCAGGCTGTTCAGTACTTGGCTACATTCACTTGTAAGTTTTAGAACTGAATGTCTGAATACGCCATGAATATTCTTTTCAACACACTCTGCATATTCCTGGAGTTGGGCTTCTGAGCAATTCCACTTACTTTTTAATCATCTGTGGAAGATGGGTTTTTCATCCACAACAAAGGCTGGCTGGAACAAAGGTGTCCTGCACATTCACAGCACCCCACTGCACCCCTGCACTCACAGGCTCGTAGTGCTGGATCCCATGGCAGCTCAGCCCTCTTCCTTACCACACCAGCAAGTTGTGGTCAGTCTGCAAAGAGGGACAAATGACTAGAAACAGGCATGGAGCTGTGTCAGGGGAGGGTCAGGTGGGGGTCAGGGAAAGGCTCTGCCCCAGAGAGTGGTGGGCATGGTACAGGCTGCCAGGGCAGCAGGCACAGCCCCAAACAAGAAGGCCTGTCCCCTGCCCTGTCCCTGAGCACATCATCCCCACCTCTTCCCAGCCCAGCCAGTGCTGCAGCAGAACCACAGACAAGAACTGCTGAAGGCTTTGCCAAAACTTTCCCCTCTGTGCAATGAATACACCTGAAACCAGCACAGAAACACAACGACGGTTGGCATGAGGGAGACTCGATGCGATACGCTGCAGGATGGACCATTAGCAGTTGGCTGAAGCAATGCTAATCCAGGCCTGAAAAATATGCAGCCCAATTACTGCAGCTACACCACTGGAGTAATGGGGAGCTTGGGAGTGGGACTGATGAGCAGCTTTGTAACGGGCTAATGAACAGTCTGGCTGCTCTCCATCAAAGGCCTAGAGGAAGTTGGTACCAGACCTCTGGGGTGGCACTGGAGGGGGATGTGCAGACTGGGAAACGTCCAAATATCGCATTAAAATGCAGCAGGAGCAGAGTGGAAGCTTGTGCATGGATAAAATAACTTAAATATGACAAGTGCATGAGAACTAAGACATTATCAAAAGGAGCTATATTTGCATTATACAAAGTACAAGGAATAGATTAAATGTATTTTTAGGAGAGCAATTTTAGACTTAGAGCTTCCGGGTGGCTGGGAACAACTTTAACTCCAGATAATGGAGGAAGATGCCAAAAAAATCCATCCTTGCTGGGTTAGATTTATGGGGAAGGTCAGAGTGAAAAGGGGAGTAGGTAAGAGTGGTGGGGGAAAGAGCAGGTATTGGGGCGGGACATTGTTCAGGAGGAGCTGCCAAAGATGACTGAGGAGAAGGTGGGCTGACCCATGTCTGCTGTTGCAGCCTCCCTGTGCTGCTGGCATCACAGCCCTGCAGCTGTCTGGTTATCATCCATTTCCATGTTGCGTGGGCAGCAGGAGGCCATATGCCTGATTAAATGTGATTTGAGATACCTTTCCTTGACAGGAAACCATTTCAGAATGTGCTAAAGTGTGTTTGGGAATCATGTCCCAAGGTAGGTCAGAACTGCAGTCCCAAATGATGTAAGCCACTTAAAATTCTCTAAGGATGAGCAAAAGAGTTGATATAAATTATGGTTACCCATGAGATGATTGAACAGCGTCTTTCACTCCTGGACGTGTAGCATAAGACCAACCAGCACAAGAGTGAGGTCCCTGCCCAGAACTGCTGACAGTCTTTCTTCACCAGCTCTCATTTCCTCCTTCCCATTTCCCTCAATGCAATGATCTTGTTGCACAGGATCCCTGAGTCCTGAGTGATCCCTCCAAAACCTTTGGTGGTGCATGAAGAACTTGAGAGCAGTGGCTGGGTGATGTTGTCAGAGGGACACAGAGCAGGGGAAGCATTTGCGGTGTGTTACCAGCTGCTGTTACAGCACTGACATGAATCCCTTGCCAGCCATAGGCTGCAATCACATCCTGCCTGTTATACTTCTGGTAAGGAAAGTTGTGGTGCTTTAGAACTAAAAGCGTCAGGGATTGATGCATTTTGCTTCAGCTGTTGGGGCAATGCGTTATTTCTGTGCAAAAAGTGAGATGTAATTATTCCTAATGGTGTCGTGTTGACTCCCTTCTTGTCCTGCTAGGCAAAAAGGTATCTTCTGTAAATAGAGGAAGCTAAATCCAATTAATAATGAAAAGGATGGCTTCTGCAAGTGTATGCTTGAATGAGGAAAGTGAAGAGACGAGTGTGAACATTCATTCCTATGAAAATTACAATTTTTCCAGCAACTTGTTTCTGATCCTTTCTGTCCGTTCCTCATCAGTATTCACAGAAATCAATATTGTTTGTGAGAACTTCTGTGAGGACAGAGAGTATGAATATTTACGGGAATGTCAAGGAATGACATGGGACTGTATATGTGCCGAGTCTGTGTGAGGAGTGCTCAGGTGCCCATCACATGAACTTGTAGAGTCTGCACCATTTAACAGCATCTCTAATAGCAAATGAGAGTGCAAACGTAGCACTGGGTGACTGATCAGACCTACAGACATTAAGGAGTGAATATTCCAAGTGAATGAGCTCTGGGGAAGTCCTTGGCACAGCTCTCTTTGGCCTCCAGTTTAGCTAAGAAATAAAGATGCACATATTTTGCTGGGCTGATGGGATGGGCAGTGGAAAAAGCACCTGCAGATCTAAAAGGTCAGGTGTTCACCTTAACCTCTTCATGAGCCATTTGCAAACCGTATTTGAGGACAAAAGCGAGCTGGAATCATTAGTTAATGCTGTGATATCTATGCAGAACTTTATACTTGAGCTTGGTCTGTTTTGCCTGCTGCTTTCAAGTAGAAATGGGCAAAGAAATGTCTCTCTGATAGATATATGTAAAAAACTATCTGCTACATTTCAGGGCTGCTCTCCTGTTTTGAATCAATGTATAACTACAGTAAAGGTTATGATTTACAACTTTTCTTTCATTCCTGTTTTGTCTCCCAGACAGTCGGTGTGTTGGCTATGCTGATGCTTGCTGAGCTGCTGCTGCAGTTCATGTGCTGCAATGTCTGTGTGCTGTTAACTTTGTTCCCCAAAGTTTCAGTATCACACGTTATTTTTCCTGAGCTTGTAGCTGAATCTCAACTAGAGATGAACCTGTAGCACTCCCTCTCACAGGCTTGGTCTGCTCGCTGCTTTTAGCTGGGTGCATGTTCCCATTGATGGATCGTGTTGTTCAGAATTGTGGAGATATATATATATATATACATATATATATATATATTTTTTTTTTGCATTGAATTACAGAGTATTTGAAACTGTTTCCTTTCATTTCATCTTGAAAGGCTGCTAATAGCTGATCTGCATTGCTAGTTCTGCTCTTCTATTGAATGGCCCACCTTTCTAGTAGCATCCTTTGAACCTGGGGGCTCCAAAGCTGCTTTCTGTGGATGTGATGTATTGTCTGCTTAAAAGGGGAAGCTTCTATAGTGCTTTTAAAGAGAAAGCAAGAAAGAACTATGGAAAGGGGAAGGTTAATTTAATGGGGTCTAAGTTCATGGATACGTTTGGAAATGCTTGCTTGACTCTGCAAGCTGTGATTCGTAGCTCCTTTTCTCTAGGTGTCTCAGGAAATAGAAGCAGGAATAGGGACAAACAAATTAAAGGTGGTTAGAGTGCTGCCACCTTTTGGTGCAAAATTAGGGAAAGCTCCCAACACTGACTTGGAGAGAAATGTCTTTTCTGTAACCTAATAGCAGCGTAAAAGATTACCTGGACATAATCTGCTTAGCATGAATGCTACTCCATGTAGCTGTGGATTTCTTTTCTTCCTCCTTCGTGCAGCTCTTCCTTCTGCCTGTTCTTTATTTGCCAGTGGTTTTCATTAACTGTTTTCTCTCCACTGTTTGTCATGTTTGTATCCACGATGAATGCAACATGGAATTGCTTGCAGCATCCATAGCCTTTGGAAAGGATGCTCTGATGCTTCCTTTTGGAGGGGCAGAGGCTTAAATCAAAGACGCAGCAGCTGAGCAGGTTGTAGAAAATTGCTTGACATGGAAAAATTACTTCTGTCTCGGTGTTTCTTGTCTATTGGCACGCTATAGCTAGGGCAGGATAGAGCTGGTTTATCAGTCTCACTAAGAGTCAGTGGCAATATGCAGTTAGTCTTGAAACACTGCTTCTTCCTCCATGTAACGTTCAGAGACAGAAATAAAAGGAGCAATGCGTGTGGCATTCACATGCAGTTTCCCTTCCTGCCACGGTGTGTTTAAGTGCTTCTGATACAAATTTCATGCAGTTTAACCCATAGGAAAGGACTGACACCGCACAGATGGAGCACACGAACTTTTCTTTCAGTGTGTCTGTAGAGCTGAAAGGATATGGGGACAAAACAGAAATCCCCCCAGTTGGTTCTAGGAGTCACCCCTGCAGGGAGGGATGCTCTGGGAGCTGCTAGCCAGGTGTGTGCTGTGTGAGTGGCTTTTCCTGCACATGGAGGTGCTGGAGCAGCAGGCTGCAGCTGGCTCGTGGGGATCTTAGGTTTTTAATAACCGTTTTCATGGTAAGTAATGACAGTAATATTTTATTAAGTGGGAAAGCTACCCGTTTCTTTACTCTGCAGGCTCCAGCTTATAAGTGATAGTTAAATTGAGTTGTAATTCTATTTTACAATATATTCAAGGCCTGTTTTTGCAACTTTGAGTCGTACTTTCTCACAGGAATAGATCCCTTGTCTTTAAAGCAACACTCACATGAATAAAGATGCAGAATCACACTTCACATCTGTATTGTGCTTGCAGCATGTGAGTTAATGAATGGATGCTGTAATTATTATTTCTGTACGTGTTATGAAGCCAGTGTGAATGCTTCTAACTCAAGGTAAGAGTCTCGATAGTGAATGGCTGAGAGGAAGCTACAAAGGTATTTTAATTGATATGCAAAATACAAGATGTCAAGATCTGACATTCTTCACCACTTACAAGAAGACATCTAATAACTCATAACTGAATGTAAATGTCATATCACTCCTAAAACATTATGCATTCTCTATCAACCAGAATAATGAGTGATTACAAATGTTCCGGTGCACAAAACACCAACAAAACAAGAGTGAAGCATGAAATTAAATTAAAGGAATAAAGGGGAAATAATGATAATTCTACTCTGCTTTGCTTTATTAATACTTACAGTCTGGAAGGATCTCAAAGCTCTGGGAGTAGGACAGCTGCTGCTGGCTCCAGACAAACCTGACCACATATACATAAACATTCATCGATCATTTATATGCAGCTCTTGGCACAAAAAATGCTTTGTTTTGTTTTGCTTTTTCCCTTAATTCTTTATGGACTCTCAACAAAGCAGAATACACAGGATTCTGGAAAAAAAATAATAAATAAGGAATTGCTTTTTAAAGGTTTCTTTGCAGTTGCAAGCACTGGAAAATTAGTTTTGGCAGCAACGGCATTTGTAATCACACAACTCCAGGAGAAGAATCCTGTCTCACCTCCCTTGGAGTGACCAAACGGGGATGGTCTGTTTTCAGAACACCCCACAACCATTCACTGCATGAGCAGCTGGAAAAAGGACCGTCTTAATGTCTTTGTTGGTCTTCTTTCTGTCCTCCTATACCTGGTGGCCAATCTTCTTCCAGCATCCAACATATTCTGTGCCCAAAGCATCCACACCATCATTTTCATCCTTTCTTTTTGTGTCTACGTTTCCTGCTGAGGTTGGGGTAGAAGTCACAGCTGCTTGTGTTAGTTGTCATGAGTTGAGATTTTTTACTCAAATGATGAATTTAGTCCCTGGCAACCCTGAGAAATCCGCAGAATGTCACAATATCCATCGTATATGTGAAAGATATGAAACAACAGAGTTTTGAAAATTGGTCATCAGGAACTTAGATTAGGGAAAATATTGAGTCTATTCCCCTTCCATACTCCTGGTGAGCTCTGCTTTTTTCAACAAGTAACAAAACCAAGTTAGGAAAAAATCACATGCTTTTTTAAATGATAAAGGCAAATGCAGAGACTGCACAAAGGCATCATAAGCTCATCTCCCACTGCTGCACTGTGGGGCTCTGGTACCTCAATGCAGGTTGCCTGTGAAAATTTTCTCCTTTACTGTACATTTTAGAATGAATATTTCTCTCAGAGCAGAAGTAACAGGGCTAAGCTTCTGAGACAGAGGAAGGTGATCATTATACAGATGTTTCAGCAAAAAAAAAAATTAAAAAAAAAATCAAATGCTTTACACTGACCATATGCTTCTGAAGCCTTGCTCCTATGAGTCCTTGATTTAGAAGAAGCTCTCCTGTGCAGATATTCTCATAAAGAATGAATCGAGCAGTTATCTCCCATCATCACTTATTACATTGGCCATTGCTTGTGTTTCCACGTGTGCATGATGCTGTTAACATGCAGCCAGCGAGGAAAGGACCGATCGTCTCCAGGACGGCTGTAGGGCAGTGCTGGGTGGCACTTCAGCTGCATGGGACATATGGACAGGTGAACTGTGCAGGTGTGGCTTGGCTTGTAGCTCCTTGTTAATGCTGTCTTGTTGTAGGAAATAGCAGTAGAACTCCACTCAGCATAAGTAAATTGGGTTCTTTGGGTAGCTGCTTCCATAAACTTTGCTTCCAGCCTTATGAGGTTTGCCTTTATAAATCAGCAATATATCTCTTCCCTTAGCTTTGTCAGTGATGCTCTTCCTCCCCAGTGCTCTTCTCCTCTTTGTGTCTGTCACTACCAGCAGACATCACCTTCTGTCTTGTACTTGCCTCGTGGTGCTCACCTCGAACAACTTTTACTTCTTGGGTTTCTTCTTCCTCCAGATCCATGAAAGCCCGCTGTTCCCAACCTCTTCTGCTTCAAGAGAGGAGGATGTGCTCTTCATTGCATTTTCATAGCACTGCTTGGCTCCAGCCTCTTGTCCCTCAAGGAGTGCTCACTAGGAGGTGGCTGTGCCAAGTTGTCTGACTGCTTGTCCCAGAGCAACAAGAGAGGAGGTGCAGCTGCTATGTGAATAAGGATGGTGCTGCAGCATCCCTGGTGGCCAGCTGAAATCCAATGCAGAAGGAAGAAGGAAGGGGATGGAGATAAGACCCGACAGCAAAAGCCTGGTGCTTTGATTTGTCAGCATCTCATGATCATGGGAGTCTGTACTTTTGGGGACTGACCTGGGCATTCTTAAGGATGCTATGACCAACTATGACCCAATGTTGTATGGACACAAAAACAAACAAACAAACAAACAAACAGGTGGAAATTCTATTTACAAGAAACAGCTGTTGGGTTTTGTACTCCTGCAGTGCTCATTACTAATTTTCCAGGTTCTCTGCAGCAGCACTAGGAGCAAGCATTATTTTTAAGTCTTGTTTCAATTTGCCCCCAGGCAAAGCAGTAACTTCCATGAGCTCCAGACCATGCTTAGGAAACCCATACAGAGATACCCTTTCATCTACTGTGAAAGCAATCTATAGTCTTTCAGCTTCATTCCAAATTATACTACTGTATTCTGCTAAATCATGTAGAATTTAACTTAATTTGCATAGAACACCAGTAGCTTCTTATCTGTTGGTTTCTTATCTGCTACTCTGCTGTGAGATGAGAAGGCGAGTGAATTAAGGCAGTGCACCTGAATGACTTGCATCCTGCCTCGAGTTCCTTCATTTCCTACTTCTAATTTAGTCTCTTTTCGATCTTTCTCTCTTAATCACAGGGATAGGCACAATTTGAGTCACAGTTTCATGCGGTGGCCTGGTGAGTCACATGGCTGCACGCTGTTCTTCTGCTTAGGTAACACATTTCCAACAAAATTATTTGCGGGGTGATATTTTCCACCTCTGCTCCCAAAGTGGTCAAAACTACGCTAATGCTGATATGCACAAATGTTTCTGCACGCAGCATCGAATTCCTGGCAAGGGGCCTCTTATTTTTACTCAACACCTAGTGTGTCTGCAGGGGTGCGCTGATAAAAGTTTGCAGCATGGACCTTAACTTTAACAAACCAGCAGGATTTTTTTCCAGAAGAAGCCCTGTAACAACATATTGACCTTCTTCTTACTCCCTGAGACACGCAGAAGTCCCTGTTTAGACCAGCTGGCAACACGCAACTGATGAGCAAACCTTCTGTTCCAACCCCTAGGTGGACAGCAGTGCTTATAAACACAAGTTGCAGTACGTGCTGAAGCATTCCAAATGAAACAGCTACTACAACAAATAGAGTAAAAGCATCTTACTGTTGTCTCATCGGAAATGCATAGTCACTCCCAGCAAAGTATTGTATATGCAGATATAAATATTAGATACCTATTTAAAAAGCCTTACGGGAAAACAGACAAACCTGCAAATTAAATCCGTGCTGTAAAACCTGTGGTAGTTCAACACAGATTGCAGTCACCGTACACTCATATTTGCCCAAACTTTTTTCCTTTCTGTTATAGATACTGAACTTTGTGAACTGACCTGAATTTCTCGATGTGATTCTTTTTGAAAGAAACAGAAAACTGCCTCTATTATGGAAAATGTTCATAGAATATTTCATGCAGGAAGAACAGCAGCACTTAAAAACAAGCTGCTGGAATATGGCGAAAAACTGAGTTTGTAGGAAGAAGGAGGGAATGACTTGGAGCCATCCCAGCTCCAAACCTTTCTAACAGCAGTGTTCTCTTGGGAGCATGCAGCCCACCTGCCTCCTCCTTTTCTCCTGCTGATCAGTGCTCTCAACCACCTGGCATCCAACAGTGGCTGACCTTGGATGGGGGCTCTCCAGATGCATGGTGACATTGCATGGAAAACTGTCCTCTCAACTGCACAGTGGAAAAAGATGTCCTAGGTAGGGTCTCCTACAGTGCAGAGAAACGTCCACACGGCAGCTGGAACATTCTTGCAACTGCTGGTCAGCTGGTGAAATAATGCCAAGGGGGATCAAGCTTGTTCTCTGCTTGATGCTAGCTTAGGACTCGGTCTTTCAGTAGACTGATGAGATAATCATGTATCTACAAAACATCTTCCCCTTTGTCACTTTAAAATTTAGCCAACCATTTCAAAAACCTTTGGAAAATAGGGCTGGAAGAGCCAAAACAGGCAGCAAAATGATGTAGAACTGATTTCCTTGGGAAACTAGGCTAAAAAAATCTCCAAAGAGACTCTAACCCTTCATCAACTCCCATCGCCCAGCCCAAAGCAAAGTCTGTGCTGATGGACAGTGATTAACTATCCTTTGTTAAACACCTCTGAAGGGGATTTCACTGTGTTTTGGCATAATCCGAGTTGACAAAGTCTCTTTTGGTGAAGTGTCACAGATTTAGGGATGTGCTGTTGACAGTGTTGACATGTTTTCTATCAATGCCCGTCCCCCGATCCACAGTTTCTCCTATGATTCATACGCTGCCGAGGCAGCTCTTTAAACACTAGATGTCAAGTTGGACACATAAAACATTTTTTTTTAGTAAGGAGGTTTTAAGTAAAAAATCTGTGCTGAGTGTTCCTCTTCTCTTGTTTACTACATGAAACGTTCAGAACAAAATTGGAAAGTAGCTTAAAGAATTAAAGAATTTGCAGTCCTTTTCTAAGGATAAAGTGGAAAATATTTCATTGGTTGCCCCAGAGGAAAATGAAAAATTACCATGAGATCATTCCCAACCACAAAGGATAAAGAAACCTATGAAATCCCAGTTGTAAATTTCAAGATGATGCTAAAATCACCTCTGAAATGAGCAGGAAGAGTCCCAAGTTTTGCCTGAATGAAAGCAGAAAACAAGTTTGTTGGCTTTTTGCTTCTTCTTGATATGAAGGAGTTGTGACTCTCAGTGGAAAACAGTGCAAGTAGAGATGTGCAGCATAGTAAGAGCTGTGCTAAAGGTTAATACAAAAGTGTTAAGCTTTCTGTGCTTGGAATCAAGCCTGGAAATTGTCTGCTGGCCATATGGATCATTATCAAAGGGAGGTACATTATGGGGAAGATCTTGATGATTCTGTGACAGAAATAGATAAGCAAGTTCTGATAAGTTCTCTCTTCTCTGCAGGGCAGAGGTTTCCTCTCACAGTTGCTCTCAGGTGGCACAGCAGCAAGAAAAACAAGAAATTAAGCTTATTGTTTTTAGAGAAGCACACAAAAAATGCAGGTAGTTTTATGTCTGTGGTAATTCTGTTAAACAGAATGCCATGTCTTGGGATTGTACTGGGCACAGTCCTTGCCAGTAGCACTGATCAGGAATCTCGTGTCAGACTCGTGCCATTAGAACATACCCCACTCAGCTACAGTCATCACCAAGTCCACATCTGTGCCCAAGAAAGTGCAGAACTCCCGTGTCTGCCAGACTTGGGGATACTGAAAGAACTCAATATTTTCCAAAACAAAAGGGTGTCACCTTCTGAAAAGTGTATCTGAAATAGCGTATCTGAGGGTACAAAGCTGGGATAACAAAATTCGTTAAAGGTTTGTGCAGTCTGTGGGGAAGAGCTGATATCCACACCCTTCATCTCTCCTCCTTTTCCTGCTGGCCTTGGCAGGAGGCAGGCTCACAACCCTGGATGTGCATCAGATAGGAGCATGCTACAGGGCATACTTGCTCTGATCCTGTCTCACTTGTTTGCAGTTCTGAGAAAGCCTCTATAATTAGGAGGATATATTTTTAATTGCGTTTTTGTGAAGCCCTTTGATACAAACAAATTAACTTTGATCTCCAGCTGCTAAATGAAAGGCTTTTGCCTGGATCAGATGGAAAAAATGCTCCCTTACATATTGATGATGAATAAAAACACATGGGTGATGGGGACTAGCAATACTTCCAGCATCAAAGGGATGGGAGTGGAATCAACCCTCACCAGAATCTCAAGGTAAGGAGAGCTCTCTCAACACTGATGTGTTGGGGCTGGTTGACCACATCAAAGCAAACCCCAGTGCTAAGTGGTAGCCACAAAAACAATTATGTTTAATAAGTATTGGACGTATTTTTTTCACTTCTGCTATGAAAACATGTGAGGTATTGGCAATCTTCTGCAGACTGTAGTGGTTAATGTTTGTATTCTCATCTACCTGAACCATCTGAGGGCAGACAGGTTGCTTACCTGCCTGTGTGGTCAGCTCCTGCTCTGGCTTCATTGCTTTAGTTCTCTTTTTCCTCTTCCTTCCATCTGTGCCCATAAATTGGGCCAACAGACTGTGTGTGCTGATGTCACTGAAGTTTAATGAATGCTCCCAGTTGCTGCATCATCCATGGAACCAAGGAAGATGTGCTGATTCCTTCCAACCTTGCAACTCACTTTAAGGAATACTTAGAGGATGGATGTGTGTTTGCATGTGCAAACTCTAAATAGATGAACTGCGTAGATGAGGACATGAAATAGGGTAAGGGAAAAGCATGTTCTTTTTCCAAGCTATTTGAGATTGTATGATGGGAAATCTTAGAAGAGCTGGAGATTGTTAAGGACTTCCATAAGCATCTGGAGAAGTAGTAAGGAGGTATTTGGTGTTTCAAGGTGCCTGGATGTAATAAGAGGTCTGTTCTCAGGAATGTGCCACTGTAGTCTTTCCAAGCAGAATTCAAACAGACAAGAATCTCGTATGAAATGAAAACACAGAGAAGTGAAAGAATCATCAATAGTCATAGGTGGATTTTTAAGGAGATCAGATGAAATTTGGCTTTAAGAAAGTTTTTTTATAGCCTTAGTTTTTATTTGACCAAGACTAAGAGCTTCTTTCTTCCCAGCACAGCATGAAATCATCCATTTCCAGGAAAATGCTTCCAGCTAGCAACGAAGAAGAATGTTTCATGGTGGGAGATGATCTCACAGGTAGGTTGTACTTGCACAGACAGAAAAGCCTAAGAATGTTTCGTAGTAGTTGAGAAATGTCTGCTTAGTGATTTCACTTATTATACTGCTACACAGAAATTTCTGTGAAAGAGCAGGAAAGACATATTTGTGGAAGACTTGGCTCCTATTCAGATCCACAAATGAGCATGAGATCAGTGGAGCAGGAGGTGTTGTTTCTCCCAGCTTGGTGTGCTCACCCCTGCCAGCAGGTGTGTGGTTCAGTTCACATTCATTCAATTAAAGCACTTACATTATACTAAGGGAAGGAGAAATTGTTTACAGGACACAAAGAATTGATAAAGAACAAGAAAGGCAATATCCCAACTAAGACGGGCTAAATCAAAAGCTTTTATTGAAGCCTCTGTATATTAGGATTGGGAAGACTAATGAACCAACTGTGGATATCCTAACCATCTTCTGCCTCTGTATTTACAGAAGCAAAGTGATATGTGGCTTTGATGCTGGATTTCCATCTGTCTGAGGGTTTAACACAGCAGCTAGGAAGGGAAGGCACTTGGCACCACGTTACAGGTGAAAAGAATCCAACTCGGGCACATGGGTCTTATTGGAAAAATAATGAATTCAGCATTACTGACCTCGATCACCCTGGGAGGAGTCTTCAGTTATCACAAGGGTTTTGTCTAGGTTGCTTGCTATAGTGGTGTGCTCAGCAAAGACAAAGGACATTAACATGGGCATGTGCCTTTGAGACACTTGACAAATAGCTCGATGTGCTATTCTCCCAGAGAAGCATCTCAACATTTAAGCCTTGCTTGTAGTAGACCTTGAACCAATTAAGCTAACATCAGGGTTTTAATTGCCTTGGTTAAAGTGATGCAGACCTCAGTGTGCACACTCATAAATCAATTTAGATGCAAGTTGTCCTCTCTTAGGGTAAAATGCATTAAAGCTGCACAGTTTCTCTTCACCCTTCTTCCCAGGTGTGGCAATGTCAGCTTTGCTTTGGGCAGAGCCAAGCTGATTACCTTTTCTTCCCCAGCTTCTGGTGCTTTCACCTTGAAGCTCTTGTAAGTCCAGCTTTGCTGCAGTGATTTTATCCTCTTGAGATTTTCTGGAAGGGGGAAAACAAGCCTTTATTCTCTCCATGATGTTCCACTAACTCAATCCTCCCTGTGTGGAGTTTCCCTCTTATCCCATCCACTCTGCAGAGCACATGGCTTCTTACAGCTCCTCGGAAAGAGAAACAAAATTTATTTCCAAAATTCGAAATAAAGCTCTGATCTTTCCTGAAAAGAAGGAAAAACAGAACCTTGTTTGTCCTGCTCCCACCTGTAGGCACTCCAGCAGTTTTCTCTCCATGTGGCCAAGCAATGCAATGGGTAAGCTGTACCCCAAGCCCCTTGGTTCTTACTCTTATTCCATTTTGTGTGTTTATTTCTTTCAGGATTTTGTTTCTTACAGTTACTCAACCAAAGCAATCTGGGATGAATAAACACAGCCACAACAAAATATTAAGCCTTTAAGCAGTGATCTGCAGTGCCACACTGCTCCTGCTACTCACTCTGCCTGTATCCAAGAGCCAGGCAGAACCTGAGGCATAGCACTGCTGGGAGTTGGTAGGTGCAGGAAAAGTTATATACATGAGAACAAAATGGTGGGAGTGGAAATTTTCTCCCGAGAAGCTATGAAAATTTCTTAGGGCAAGATTTGGTGTAAGTAACAATTCAGCAGCAAGAAGTTCTGGTGTCCTACAGTTCTGCAGATATTGTTTGTTGGGAGCTCTTTCATTTCCCTTTTTATCCTAGTTACACAAACACGGTGGAAAATACCACCAAGTGCACAGCAGGTGCCAAGCCTACATTCACTGAGGTCTCTAGGGCTGAAATTTCTGCAGCTGTGAAGTAGCTGTAAAGTCTCCTTAGTTCTTGTGATGCTCAAGTGTGGGATTGGGTAGTGACCATTTAATAATGCATGTAATTATCTAATACCTGGCTATGAGTGTATGGAAAAATGTGTCTAGTGGCCTTATTTGTGATTAAAGGATATCTTGGTCTTGAAGTAGCTCAGCCAGGGCACTGTTACTTGGTGTTTGCTGCTGTGAGCCAGTATAGTGCCAGCTTCCTTGAGACACCCATGCTAGATACTCATAGGATAGCCAAAGTAAATTTAGTTCTGCATGTCAAATGCTTGATTAAGAGACGCTTCCTGAAGGCTTGATTTGGGTCTTGGAACATACTGAGTATTCCAGAGGTGGGGGATGAGATATTGCTGGATTTGCCAGATTTTCTCAGTTGGATCTTGGGTGGGAGCTGGTGAGTAAGGCTGCACTGGAGCAGGGTGCCAGCCTCAACAGCTGTGCATTCTCTATTAGTCAACAGAAGCAGAGATGGATAGAAAATAAAGTCCATGCAGAAAGTACAGAAGACTAAAGATTAATTAACTGCTGCCTTCTGACTAAGTATTACATTTCTCTGAGATGTCACTTCGTTCTCCACCTGTATCTTCCCTTCTGGATCTTCTGCCAGCCCTTTCCATGCAGGTTGGAGCTGTTCCTGCACTTGGTGAAGGGGAAGAACTCCATTCGTGTGACAGCAGCAAGTGTTCGTCAGAGCCAGGCTGGAGCTTGGTTTTGCTGATCCAGAAAAAAGAAAAAAAAAAGGGATAAAAGGCTTCTTAAAGAGAGCTAAGTCTTTGAACTGAAGAAGATCTCTACACAACACATGTTCGAGAAGCCTGCAGATGAAAGTGGACACCATTGTGAAGAGTTGTAACTTAGGGACTTTATCACAAAACCATCAAGCAATTGTAATTTATATTTATATCATACTTGTATTTTTTTCCTTCCTTCTCCCCCCTTTTTCTTAATTGGATGTCATCCACATGGCAAGGTTATTCTGTTAGACAAGCTGGCAAATGACAATGACAGGATTATAATTAAGTGCCAGGACATGCAGCCAACAAAATTACCATCCTGTTATTACACTGGATGATGTGCTAAAGAAGCTCATAAAAATGCTGTAAAGAATATATATCGTGGGACATGTATACAGTTGGAAAAGAAAATGAATTGCAGAATCACAGAATAGGTTGGGTTGGAAGGGACCTTACAGCCAGTTGAGAACCAACCCCACTGCTGTGGGCTAATTGCTCCCCACAAAACCAGGGTGCCCAGGGCCCATCCAGCCTTGTCTTGGGCACCTCCAGGTGTGGGGCACCCACAGCTTCTTTGGGCCAGTGTTTCTCCCTTCAATAATGCCCAACCAATGCTGGATGACTCCAGTCAAAGAGATGTTTCCTTGCACCAGAAGCTTTCCTACTTTCACCTGGCTCTAGAGGGAACCAGTCCTTTTGTTCAGCTTCATGCACAGTGATGCAAATGTTAATATTTTTTAAGCCGATATTTTTTCCTCTGTATTTAGCCCCTACTTTCCTTTGTACCTGCACCATTGTGATACCTGTCTGAATCCTACCGGTTGTCAGGCCTTATGCAGGCATCTGTCAGCGTTGGCAATATGTCTGGCTTTCTTGATCGTCTTCTTGATAAAATAATTAAACCAAAGCCGGACTGAAGGCAGAAGTACCGGGGATCTTGTGTGAAAGATGTCACTGACACAAACCACTTGTTAGTAGTCACTGCCTCTAAGTCCTATTTTCAGTCTTTTCAGGTGAGAGGTGAATTTGAAGTTTGTGCTTGTCAACGTTTATCTTGGGTCAAAAAATGTTGATCTACGGTTCAAAAGAGAAGCTGTAGTGTCACTTAGTCGGTTCCTTGCCCTTCCAGACCTTAGGTCCAGAGCTGAAAGTCCCAGAAAAAAAACAACCTCCCACAGCAGAGCTGGTCAGGAGGAGCTCTGATGCTTTCTACAGCCAAGAGCAGTCCTGCTAAAATTGTAATGCATCACCATATTGCCATTATTTTGATGATATTCTGTTTCAGATCATCTTCTTCTTAGAACGTTACCGTTCTGATATTTTCCTGAAATGGCAAAAAGCCCTTTTTCATCTTTTAATTGGCACGGTTTGCTGCTGTACTGTACAAAGCTAAAATTTCAAATGGTCAAATTTTATCAGTCTGAAAGACGTGGCGCTTTGAAACGGAGTGTAAAAGAAGTTAAATTTTCTCCACTGTCTGTTTTGATTTTTGATCTAAACATTCCAGTAATTTGAAGCATTTGAAGATATTTAGGGCTTTGAATTCTAAACTAATGTGCTAAAATCAGAGGCCTTGATGTGCTCAGGGTCTCAGATGTGCTCCCAACACCTCCAATACCTTTAATTCCTCTTTCAGATCTAATCGAGGACAGCTTCAGTCTGAGTGAAATGTTGGAACCAGAGACTGCATCTCGAATGCTGCTAAAGACCTGCACTCCTTTGGAGCAGCCCTGCAGGATCAGCCCCGAATCCTTCTGGCCCAATCATTCATCTCCTTCAGCTGAAACAGAAGAAAAGAAGGAGGGAAGGAGGGGTTCTGCCAAACCTACACTGGAACAAATTTTGAAATATGGACCTGGTGAACCTGATTCATTACCCCAGTAGCTGGCTATTAGCATGGTGATTTGTAAATGTTTTGCTGCTTAATTTCTGCTTCTAGGTGTTACGTCAGTTTAATCCCTCCCAGGCTGAGCAGTTCCTCCTGCTCTGCCATTACCCTGTGCGTTTCAGGAGCTGGCTCACAGAGAACAGGTCTGTGGGACTTAATCAAAAATGGCACAGGTGTAGGGAATGAAGCTGAGAGGATCAGGAGCACAGTTCTAATGGGGAGCTGGGACTGTTCAGTGTGGGGAAGAGGAGGATCAGGGGAGACCTCATTACTCTCTACAACTCCCTCAAAGGAGGCTGTGGTGAGGTGAGGGTTGGCCTCTGCTCCCATGTAACAGCAATAGGATGAGAGGGAATGGCCTCAGGTTGCACCAGGGGAAGTTCAGGTTGGATTTTAGGAAAAACTTCTCAGAAAGAGTGGTGATGCAATGGCACAGCTGCTCGGGGAGGTGGTGCAGTCACTCTCCTTGGAGGTGTTCAAGGTAAGGGTAGATGTGGCACTGAGGGACGTGGTCTAGAGCCGTCACAAGGTGGGTTGATGGCTGCAATATGTGATCTTAGAGATCTTTCCAGCCCTAATGGTTCTGTGATTTTATGGTGCTGCAGCATTTCCCTGTAACTGCCCTTGAGATGAAGGGTTGCCAGAGGCCATTGGTGAACCTGGCCAGAAACAATGTAGCCTTTTCTTCTGCGAATTCTTATCACACTCCATCCTACATAATGGAGTGAACTGCAGAGATGACAGGGCTTTATTATTACTTATGATTATTCTAAACTTATTCTTTCATGAAAGGCAGGACAAGAGGCTGCTGCCTGACATTTCAGTCAATTCCTTCATTTCATCTTTTAAAACATAATGAGGTGCCTGATGTACTGACTGGCAGCTGCGGATGAGCACCTTTCTCATCAAAAGGTTGGAGCGAAGGGGAGCTGCTCCTTTGCACTGCTCTGCTGCTGGGACTCTGAACTGTGAGGGGCAGAATCCATCCACACACGGTGGGGAGGATTTGCAGGTCTCCTCCTCAGCTACATTAAGGGAGAGCAATGGGTTTGCTTGTAAAAGCAGCGTGATGGGTAGGCTGGCTGTGACCTTGGGGGTGTATTGGTGTAAGATGGTCTCTGCATGCAGAAGGACTCAGTTCTCCTGCAGGCTGTGGCTTCAGAGCTGTTGAATCTGTGCTGCTGCCAATGGATGAACCATGTGTCAAAATCTGCAAGGAATACTCTTGTGCAGCACATATGGGTCTATCCCAGCAGGAAGGAGCAGCTTCTACCTCCACTGCTGCCATGAGCACTCTCAGCAGCAGCCGTACATCCATGCTGTGTTTAAAGTTTTCTATTCTGCCCCCCATGCATGGAAGGGAACAGAGCGAACAGAGAAGCTGGGGATATTCTGAGCACTGTGCTGCGTGGTTAGGGCTACAGAGCTGTAGGGCAGTGCTCTGCCCACACACAGACATCGGGGCAGCCCCTCCACACCCACCACTTGCAATTGCTCTCCTTGCCTTTTGGTTCCCCCATTTCCCTGTGGCCACCTCTGCTTCCCAGCACTGCTCCTACTGCAGAGGCTCCTTTCTGCTGAATCTGTTCTTTCTGCTCCTGGTGTATTTTTCCCATCAGCTGGATGAGTGGGTGAGTTACGCCATTTGTTCCATTGGCTCTCCCTGTAACACACTCATGTAGGAGGGCAGTGGGAAGCTCCCAGGCAGAGCTGCTTGGTGATGCAGGGCCTCCTGTTGACCTGCCTTGATTAATGCTCCGTCTGCATTGCTTCCTCAGCTTCTGAAACAAACAGGATAGCATCTGCTCTTGACTTCTGAGCTGGAGCAGAAGGACTGGAGTTGCATTTCCAGAGTGACTTCAGTGGAAGTGAAGGCTACTGACTGACAATGCCACTGGCAAACATTGCCTGGACTGCAGATCAGCAGCCGTGCTGCAGTGCTGGAGACTAAAGTGTACCTGGATCCACATGACATATTCCAAAGGATATAAGTGAAAAACAGCCTTTATCATAGTGTCTGTTCATCTCTTCACATAATTTGTTCTTCTTTTTCAAAGCTCCAGTCCCTGGAAAGGATTAAGTATGAATTCCAGCATTTTGTTTTAATTTATTCTTCTCTGAAAGTGATACTTTTGTCTTTTTGGTCATATCTTGTCTTGAGGCTGAGCTTTGATTTCTATGTCACTCCTTTTTTTCTTTTTTTTATTTTTTTTATTTTTTTTTTTATTTCTGCATGCTGTGTGTAGGCAGATAAGAATCATTAAGGTTGGAAAAGTCTACTAGGATCATCTACTGCAACCGTCAGCCCACCACATGCTCACTAAACCACATCCCTCGTTACCACATTTAACTCTTTATTGAACACCTCCAGGGACAGTGACTCCACCACCTCCCTGGGCAGCCACTTCCAATGCCTGACCACTCTTTCTTGGAAGCAATTTTTGCTAACATCCAACCTGAACCTCCATTGGCACAAACGCTATGCAGGATCCTTTCCCTGGGCTGTGTACTCATGTCCCCACAGTTAACATGTGGCTGTGGTGAGTGCTGTGCTGTACTGTGCCCAGGTGGTGCCTTGTGGGCTGTGTGACCACCAAAGTGCTCAGCTCCCCTTCCCCGCAGCTTCTGTCTGCTTTCTGTGCCACACAGCATGGAACAAAGTGAGCAGAGATGAAAGCAATGATGAAAGTGGGAAAGATCACTGAGTTTTATTCCAGCAGGCTATTTGAAAGCTTGCCTCAAATATTTTCTGCTGGGTGAGGGTGAGAAATGTGTGGAGGTGAGTTGTGGAGACTTGGCACACATGGCAGCTTGGCAGCTGACTTTATTTTCAACATGTCACTGACACTGGAACCACTGGAAATGAGAGATGAGAAATCAGTGGCACCTGAGGAGCAGGCTCTGCCTTGGAAAAATATGGTTGAGATTCAAGCCAGTGATGGTCTACTTTCCCACTGCTTGAGCAGTATGAATGGCAGACAAATGTGCGCTGGCCACAGTGGTGCTTTTCCCCACTTTGCTCAGAGTCAACTGTGGCACAGCTGCAGTGTGGGTAATTTGTCTCTGTGCCATATCCTGTGAGTATTTATAGGGTCTTGTGGTTGATCTCCTCCATGGAGCAGTGCAGCAGATGCTGAGGTTTGGACCTGCTTGAGCACAGAGCAGCTCTGAGCAGCTGGTATGGATTGCAGCCTGTACAAAAACGCAGATGGTGTATGTGGTACATAGCTTAGTGACAGCAACAGAGCCAGGGGAACTGCAGACTGCAAGACCAGCCCTTCAGTCCACTTATTTTGTATGCAATATAAAAAAAAATATCAGTCAAAAAAGGAAATATTTGCCTGCAGAGAAAGGCTGGATTCCCCAGGACCCAATGCCATTTTTGCATGCACCATTTTCCTTCAGTTGAACACTTGTACTGGGAAACAACTCGGAGCAAAATCAGCAGTGGACTCCTGGTCAGAGGCTGCAACTAATGTATGGTTTTCCTACTAACACAACTAGGCAATCACTGCTGGTTCTTAGTCAATAAGTGCTGCCTTAAGGTTTATACATTAATGTACTACTAATTCTCTTTGGCTATATCCATAATTCAGCTGTCCAAACAGGGTTCTCAGTGATGCAGTGGAAGCTCTTGAAGCTCCTGAATTGTCCATGCTGTATCCAGCAGCATAGGATGGGGGTCAGACTGGGATGTGTGTACATACAGCATTTTGACCTGTTCCAGTTCCTTTAGTACTCATAAATGTGGTTTTGTCAGCTGTTGATAAGATAAAGCTGGGATCTACTGGTAGATCTACTGGACCTTTGTTTTTTGGGAATTTGGCATAGCAATTGGATTTGGTTGGCTTTTTCCCACCAAGTTCTGCAATTGATACCTGTTCTATTGTGTCACCAGAAAAACTGTTTTTCTAGACTGTGGTCGTTCTTGTGCTTGTAGGAAGGGAAATTTATGTGGCTGCCAGTTCAAAAGAAGCCAACCCGCAGGCAGGTTGTCTTTGATTCCTTTTTCATGGCTCTGCTCTGCTCTTTGTCCTTCATTTCTTGATACAAGATGTTCAGAAGAAAGGTTAAAAATCACTGTGTTTAAACCTTTCCCAAGCCATCATCTCTTTCTGCTGTGCATGACTGATGTACTCGTGTGTGTGTGATGGGACAGATATCAGCTAATGACCACTTCTTCCATCTGACTCAGGAGAACTCACACTTGATCTGAATGCAGCATATGCAATGGAAGAATAAAGCTGTGGTTTCTTTGTTTTAGGGAACACACAGCAAGTCCAGAGCTTGTCTTCTTTCAGCAGTTGTGTTTGTTGATGTTTCGTAGTACTGAGCCAACCTTCAGTACCCCCTCATATATTTTCCCACTTTACATTGCCTCTTTTGTGAACTGTCCCCTGCTCAGGATGTCTTCTGCTTTCACCTCATTCCCCTCCTTTGCATTTGCATTCGTGGGAAGATGCCATGAGGGTGTCTGTGAGGATGTCTGGATGTCAATAAGCTGCCATGGTGATGGAGTGCAGAAGCAGCTTGAGCGCACACAGCAAATAAACAGTGCTTGTGGAGGCTCTGCAGAGCAGATCAGTCACCTCTCTCCTCTGCCATGCCTGACATTTGTCCTGGGTTTGCAAGCCAGCCCTCTTCCAAATGACTTGCAGCCCACCATGCAATGATAACTGCTGGAAAATAAAGCGCAAGTAGAATAGAAAGCTCTCTTAAGCTTCCCTTTTCTTAAAACAGAAAAAAACTAGATGGCAATATTGAAATTAGCTGTTTGCTACATTAATGGAACTGTGTGGAGTAGAGTAGCTGAGCAGATCTGGAGGGCTGACTTCTCACTGAGAATACAAACAGTTTGCTGCAATATTAAATCAGACATTAACATGAGCATGTCCAAAGGTGGTGACCTTAAGAAAGTCAACTGATTCTTTTGACTCCTGAAGACCTCAACTTCCTTTCTCTGCTCTAGGACATTGCCATTACTTCATTTTCTCCCATGTAATGTCTTTATACTGCATGCTGAAGCATCTCTGCTTTCCCCTATTTTAGAAGCTGAGTTAGAGACCTGTTCACAGAACAGTGAATACTGTTCTCTCACAGCAAAACTGAGCTACACAAGAGCACTCAAGGTGGGAAGAAGCAAACAAGCACTGTTGATTGAAGACTCACCCCATGTGCTTCTGCTAAGTGCCATGTCTCTGCACCAGAAAAAACACACATCCTCAGCCTGGAGCGAACCCAGCAGAGGGATGAGAGGAATAAAGGAAAAGAGTGATTACTGACAACATCCAGACAAAAGCAGTAGCTTGGTGCTGTCAGCTTCTGCTCTGGCTTGTTGTTGCTGTGCCTCAGAATTACACATTTTATTCAAACCATCCCTGTTTTCTCTTTTTCCTGGTAAGGCCCCATGCTATTCTCGTCTCTGAAGAATACTGTGTGGCTTGATTCCTTTCACTGACATGGTCCTAATTCTGTACTGAGCTCTGGGTTCTGTTGCATATCCAGCTGTGAAACAGCAGGAGAAGAGTGGGAAAGGACCAACAGCAAAAAGGTTTTGAAGCCCTACAGAACCTGCAGAACTGGAAAGCACTGGGATTTTGCGGCAAAGGTGGAGTTCAGAGGACACAGGGATGGTTGAATTTGGACGGGACCTCCCAAGGACTGAGTTTTCAGACCTGTGCATGCATAGTGTTGTGCACAGCGTTCAGTTCTGCCTTCTAAGCCTCCCTCTGGTCCGTGCACAGTCATCTGTGGGGCCTTCTTCTATCCTTACTCTGGTAAGGTTGGTCCTGGTGGGCAGCTTGAGTTGGCCAGGGAAGCCGATGGGGAGTACTCCTGAAGGAGTGTCACAGCCTCATTTCAGAGTTCATGTTCAAGAGATTTAAGCAAAGCCATGGGAAAAAGGGAGACGGATTTGGGATTTCCCCTCTTTCACAGTGCTTCTGTTGCTCAATTTTGGCATGAGTGAGCCACATGAAAAAAGGCTGTTCCTGAAGGTCCTTATGGTGCTAGGACTAGCGAGGGAGATTAACACGATGTGATTCAAACAGGTGAGCGGGGAGGCTGCTTTTGTCAGATCGCTTTGCAGAGAGGCTGTGTGGCTACAAACATTTCTTTTTGTCTGGCTGCGCTCTCAGTGATGCTCACTGCCAACTCTCCAAGGCTGTTGTGGGGAAGGTTAAGATGAGCATTAAACTCTTCTGAAAACATTCCCCGAGTGCTCTTTTAACCACAGTTCTGTGCAGAATCCGGCATTGTAGCTCTGCAGCCAAAAATGTGAATGTTTCAGATGGAGACAAACAGAATTCATTCTTCAGCTGCCTCAGTGACAGCATACATTTCAAACAGGAGCAGATAGAGTACTTTTTTTTACAGACACTGTCTGTCAAATACAAGAACATTATTTGAACCACTTCAGAAAAATCAAAATGTTTAATCTAGAGAAACTTGAAGCATGACACCAACTTACCCAGCCCCTTTTTCTCCTTCTCGGAGGATCAGCTGCTGATGCAATAGAAATCTGTGTTGGCCTGACTATTCTAGAATAGCATGTTTGGTCAGAAAATTATTTCTTCTCAAACATTAGCCTTTTTTTTCTTGGTTTGCTTCTACTGCTGAAAAAGCTCACACTGAGTCTCATATTACTGGCTATTCTATTTGCTTCACTGAGATACATTATGAGGCTGATTTTGCTATGCACACATCATGACAAAGTTCCCACGAAAGGAATCTAATGACTTTTAAAGAGCAAGGAGTGCTGACACCAAGCAGGCACACGGTCATTGCACTGTACTGTTTCCATCTCAGTGCTAATTAGCAGTTTCATGTCTTACTATCTCATCTGCCTCTCTTTGCCAGAAATGGATCAGGTCCAGTGTGGTAATTCCTAAACCTTTTTCAGTTTATTTTCCTTTTTCTGATGCAAAGAGGAAAGTATAAGGCTCCCTCGCTCTATGCCTTAGAGGCTTATCCAACTGCATGAAAACCTGAGGCTTCCATTTTAACAGCCGAGGTTGGCTTACTTCTTGTGAATTGGATTTTATATTCTTTCAAAAGAGTACCTTCAGTGATGGATATTCATACTTCATTAGCACGTTAAGTATCTTCTCGTTTCCTATGTTCAAAGCCTACATTGGAGGCTCTCTGCATTGCACTCCCTACATTGGAGGCTCCCACAGAGTCACTATGATGTGAGAAAGGGTGTTCTCCTCCTGAGTCTGGAACTGCATGCCACAGAACCACACAGGTTAGAAGGGACCTCAAGAGAGCATCGAGTCCAACCCCTGCTAAAGCAGTTCCCTACAATAGGTTGCTCAGATTGGCATCCAGCTGGGTCTTGAATATCTCCATAGAGGGAGACTCCACAGTCTCTCTGGGCAGCCTGCTGCAGTGCTCCGTCACCCATACTGTAAAAAAGTTCTTCCTTGTGTTAGTTCAGAACTTCCTATGCTCCAGTTTTAGGCCATTACTCCTTGTCCTATTGCTACACACCACTGAGAAGAGCCTGGCCTCATCCATCTGCCTCCCAGTTCTCTTTAGATATTTATAAACACTAATTAGATGAATCAGAATGGTATGATGTTGTTTTACCAGTTTTAACTCATGGGGAAATGGCAAAGAACAGTATTTGCTCTCCCTCTGCTAGACCTCTCAGGAGGTCTAGCTTCTCTTGCTTCTCTTGCTTCATAGTTTCTGCAGGTCATTTCCTTTCTAAGGTACATTCATGTTTTTGTTCTCTCTCCACAGGAGTGGAAAAAATCATTCCCATTACTGCTCTATGATTCTCTGCCAAGACTTACCAGCTGTTCTGCAGTGCTTGGTGAACAGCAGGCAGGTCCAGCTGAGGTCAAGCCACTGTTTTGTATAGAAAGATGGCATTGCTAAGTCATATTTGTCATTTTGTCCATACATTAGATTTCCATTGGTCACAGAGATTAAAATATGAACAGTTAGAATTTGTAATACAGCATTAGACCCTGCAGAAATTTGTTACGTACAGCACACGAATGACTTGTTGTAAGTCTGGATCTTAAATGTCTGGATCTTTCCACAGGGCAACCACGTCCAAATTAAAATGTCATTCTTACAGCTCAGTGTGGCTGGGCTCTGAGCATTGGTTAAACTCTATGACTTGGTCCAGATCTTTATAAAATGAGGATTAAAGGCCCATGAGCATGAAGGCTGGCTGTAGTTCTGCTGCATTTTCTCGTTTAGGTCTTAACAAACCCTCCACAAATGCATGTCCTTCCTCAAGTGCTCCTGTTGATCTCCTATGTCCACCATACAATGCAACTTGGGGGGAGATACTGCCATACCCAGTGAATGTATGGGCTTCTGCTCTGCTAAATTCTCCTAAATTTACAGCCATTATTATAAGATGCAAATTCCTTGGCTACGAAGAGAAGGAAATGCTCAATTCTTTCCCTTTTCATAATCGTCTTTGCTAGTCATAGGGCAGCTGGAACAATGTGTTCTCTTTCAAAATAAAACAAAGGCATAAAAATAGATCTTCAGAGCCTAGAACAGTGACAAGAAATCTTTAAATAAAACCCCTTGGAATACAATAGTCTATTTTCAAATGTCCTACTTCAAACAGCCTCCCTTTACTCCATCCAGAAGATGCTTGTATCAGATCAAACTAAAGGACATTTAGTCAGAAAACCTTTTGTGATAGTTTTCTAGCAATTGACTGTGATACCTCAGCCAAAATCAGATGTCTGCATGTGCAAATATACACAGTTTCATCTGCAGTTTTCACTGGATGTGGTTATCTTCATTCCTTGCCGCTGCTTGTAAACTGCTGCTGCATTTCCCCATGGAGAAGACTGCATTTTGTTGATACATGAAGTGATTCCAAACACTCTGCTGCTCACAGCAACAGCTACTTTTCTTTAGGGAAAGCCCCTTAGCCAGAATGTGAAGCTTAACAAACAAAGCAGTGCCAGATCAACATCCTGAGGTATTCTTCCTTTTTCATCCACAGTAACTGAAGTGGTGAAATGATTGCTTTCTGGGCAATGTCCATCAGCTTGCTCTGCCCCACTAAGGGTGGGTATGTGGGTGACCACTCAAGGCTGGCAATCCTAATGGAGGCAAAGCAGAAGGACAAAGGTCTCCTGCAATCTCCAGAAAGGCAAAAGCATCTTTAGGCTCACAGCCCCCAAATCTCAGCGCTGAGCTGCATAATGCTGCATCCTTGGTTCATCACTGCCCCATTCGCTGTATGCCCCAATTCCTGGAAAGCAGAGTTTCTTCTCCTCCGTAGCTCTTGAGTTACCGTGGGCATGCTAGAGTCTGTCCAGAGACCGTGCTGAATCTTCTCTGTAATTGTTTCCTGCTCAAGGAAAATCCTGGATCTGAGCAATGGAATAGGTCAGAGAAATAAAAACACTGCCAGGTTGGTAGCTCGAATTTCACACTCGGGCAGATTGTTGTTGCCATTCCAGCACCTCCAGCAGCAGGGTGGCTTCAGCACAAATGCTGGAGTTTGGCAAATATAGCTTTTGGCTTCTGGCTTCTCTGCAAACTTGCTGTGTGAATTTTGGCAACTTTCTTAATTTCCCTGAGCATGATTCAAAGCCCAGGGAAGTCAAAGAGAGCTTTTCCTGGAACTGGAATGTGGTTTAAATATTTTCCTTGGCCTATATCTCTACTCTATACATTTATAAATGCACTTTTCTCATATATAGGGAGCAAACTCTGCATGGCAGACAAACTCTGAGGTTATCCCTTACTGTTAGCACAACAAAGCACTGATTTTTGTTACCAATCTGTAATTCGAGGTGAATATAACCCATGAACACCCCACAGACATGGGGAACTCAGGGAGGTGACATGCTGCACACTCCCCATACATGAGCAGTGTGGAATGTGGAAGATATAAAGCTGGTTCCTGCGGCCCGGAAAGATATTTGGGGCAAAATTAGAAATAAAAGCAGCAGGAGAAAGGAGCCAATGCTGCTATGCTTTATGGCTGTGGCTTGGTTTCTGCTCACAGATGCTCCCAACTCACAGGAATGTTTGGGTCCATGCAAACATTTTGCTTCACCTGCTTCTTGTGTAAGAAACATGCTAACAGACCCTCTTTGTATTCCCCAGGCCCTGAACTTCATCACTGATCTGCAGGGCTCAGTTACCATTGGTTTCCATGGCATTGTGTCTGGCCCTGTCTCCATCACAGCCCAGTGGCTGAGGGCTGCTGCCAGGAGGCCAGGTGGTGCTGCATCCATCCTGTGTCCTGCCAGCAGTGCTTACTGACTGCTGAGCACAACGTCCCAAAGAGAGAGGCTTGGATGGCTCACAGTTACCTGTTGCAGGAGGAATTGTAGTTCACATGGTTGGTAGAGCAAGAACAAAGATATTAGTAGGACTTAACTACTATTAACTACTATTAGCTACTATGAAGGATTGCTGTGTGTTTCACTTGGTTTATAAGGGGTGTGAATTGAGTGGGCAGCATGGCAGAGCCCCAGAGCTCAGCACAGCAAGCCCCATGTCAGAGCTGGATTCCTCATGGTGCCTCATGGTGCTCGCCATCAGGTGATGCTCATTCCTAGCCAGCCACAGGGCTGAGGGATATCAGCTGCAAGCCAAGGATATTAAAATTCAACTCCCTTTCTTGTACAAACCATCCTCGTGGCATGATGTAAAGGAGACCACGGCCATTCTGTCTCCATTCCTTTCCTAATAGGAAGGTGCAGATGGACAAAGCTGTGCAGTGGTGTTGGAGTTTTGTTAGTTTGGTCACATACAGATTCAGGCCCAGGTGCTGGAAATAGTGGAGGTATCTGTGTAGAATGGGAAGATGGGAGGAATTCTGGGATGGACCTGAGGTGGTATGGAAAGTTTGGATGGTAGACATTGAGTTCTTTGGTGGCTGAGGAGATAAGAGGATCGTGTGGGACCACAGCAGTG
The DNA here is from genome assembly GCF_019232065.1 of Centrocercus urophasianus. Taxonomy (NCBI): domain Eukaryota; kingdom Metazoa; phylum Chordata; class Aves; order Galliformes; family Phasianidae; genus Centrocercus; species Centrocercus urophasianus. The sequence goes on from NW_024884955.1 coordinate 6,033,306, forward strand.
GGGAGGTGAGGGCTCTGGAGTCTGGAATGACTGAGATGGAAGATAAGGGATGAGCGAGTTTGGAAAGTTGAAGGCTGTAGGCAGGAGCAGTTGGGGTGGATGTCATGGGGACAATTCGAGTCTCAGCATGTGCCCAGAACCTAGCAAGAGGATAAGGACTGCATTTCCTATGCTGCATGCCTCTATCTATGTGGAAATTCAGCAGGTGTGGTGCAGGGCTCTAAGTACAGCTAAGTACTAAGTGCAGCTATGGGAGATACACAGAAAGGAGGTATTACTGTGATGCTCCATGCATTCAGCTACAGAAGCCTTCAGGTCACCATGTAGCATGGCCAAGAGCAAACAAGCTCCTTCTAAGTTCCAGCACATTCCAGTGTCAATGAATTTTGCTCATTTAAAAATGGCCATGAAACTATTTCTCAAGAAAAGTATTTCTGGCATATTTTTTTTTACATAGATCCTATTATTTTGTTTAATGTGTGTGGTAGAAATCTGCACCATGTTCAGTGGGGAATTGTTGTTGACTGCCATAACGTAACCGAGATGAGCTGTGCTCATCACCGTGAGCACTTTATCATGCAGTGAACAAGTCCATGCCCCAGAGCAACCTCTGCCACCCACAGGTTAAATTTGGAGCCCTTCAGAGAAGCTCATCGTTCATATGGCTTCTGCTTTGGCTGCTCAGTTCCTGAGGTCAAATCTAAGGTTGTACAACTTTAACTATCTTCTGAAAAGAAAAGGAAAAAAAAAGTAGATTAAGGATTCTTTTTGCTCATTGGTAATTTTTAATCTTTCAGTGCTACCGTAAGTTCCATTAACCTGGAGTTAAGCTAAGGTTATGCTGTCAGATGAGCATAATAAAATGCATCACCTTGACTATGGAAAGTATTTTTCACAGCACTCTAAGAGGTCTATAAAGCTCTGATAAATGGTGCTGAAGTTTAGCTCTTCTTCAGTGTTCTGCTGAGGGCAGAAACAAAGCTTCATTGGAACCTTTTCTGCAATACACCACGATCAGACCTAGCAACTCTGCTTATTTTAAGCCAGCAACAGCTGCAGTGCCACTAGTCCCATTGCAAACGCTTGTAACACGATGCTCACGTAAGTGGTGGCCTTATTCATACTGTGGTGTTGGGGAATGTGCATGGGGAGCAGGTGGTGGGAGGGAGGGCTGTGGGGATAGGAGGCTCAGGAGCATGCAGCTGCAAAGAGAAGCCAGGCTTTCTCCTAACCATGAATGGAGAGCTTGTCCTTGGGACTGAGGAAGTAGAGATTGCAGTGGTGTCTTTTTTTAATGCAATTTGTGTTTACCTCGTTACTTTACCTCTCTGTGGACTCCCAAATCTTCCTTGGCTGGGAGCAGGAACATTGCCACAGCACGAGCTCAGAAGCAAGAAGCCTTGGAGACTTCCCAGGAAAGCTACTGAGTCAACGATGTGCAGCTTAATATAGTGACCACGTTTAAACTGATAGCAAAACAGGAAGCTTTTAAATACAGAATCTACGAGTTCACAGCATTGCCCACTTTCACAGCCTCCTCTCCTTCAAGGGCTAAGAATCCTTAATCTGGCAGTGAGGAACCACCAAGCACTTCCCATGGGAATGACCTGCCTGTGTGTAGCCAAGGGCTGTATCCCGTAAGACCCTGTGGTGTTCTGTGTTTGAGACAGCCCTTGCTCAGCGTGACTAGTCCAAATGCTGTGCAGGAAAGTGACTTTTGCATGGACACACATGTGGGAGAAATGGGAAACTAGGGGAACTTTACATGCTGGGTTTGTCCCAAAGGCAGTGAGCCAGTAAGATGCTTCTGCTTGCAAGGTCAGGGAGGTAAGGGGGGGGGGGGCAAAGCCTCCTCCTGTCTTATCCCTACTCAGGCACAGAGTTCTGTCAGCTTTCCCGATGCCCCATCACTGCACTTGGATCAGATCCTTATGGCTGGAGGGAGGTGAGACTGGGAACTCTTCTGGCCTCAGAGGCATTTCCAGTGAGGATCTGCTCCACAGAGCAGGTGCAGCTACTTGCTGTAAGCCTTCACCCTTCTGCAGAGCCAAGGAATCTTTTGCAAGTAGCTTCTAGTCCCAGAAGCGATTGCCCCTTCTCCCATTGGCAGCTCTCAGTACTTTAAACTGAGCAATAGGTGTCATCCACTTGAGAATCTCAGAGTCATAGCTGCTGTGTGGGATACAAACCAGGATCTGCTTGCTGCAGCTCATGGTCATGCCCTGCCAAAGCTCTCTGAGCTCAGAACCTGTCACCAAACACATGCTCCCAGGGCAGGCCACTCTTTCCGCTACACTTCTTGCTTTCAGACAGCGTAAGATGTGAGGCTTGAAAGAAACAGCTCTTTCTTTCAGGCAAGCCTCCTCCTGGAATACTTGGCTGATCTACTAATAGATGGAGAACTTGTTCAATTGAAAAGCACTTTGTCGCTCTGATCTAAGTGCACCAGAAGAGATATCAAGGCAAAACCTTTTATGAGAGCTCACAGACATTGTGGTATAAAAGCCAGCCCAGCCATGGTTCCCCGTTGTTTAGTTGGGCTGCTGGTCCAGCACACAGGGAATACTGGAAATCTGCCTTTCTTGTCTTAAGGAACAATGGGAAGAATACTGTTGGACTGCCCAAAGGGCTGGTAGTGTGCAGGGGGTGGTAAGGCAGGCTTGAATGGGTAGGAACAGCCCCAGAAATTAGCTGGATTGATGTCCTGTTCATGTCTGCACATCCTCCAGCAGACAGAAGAATGAAGAATCCCATCTAGCCTTATGTATACATAAAGAGTGAGTCTGTACATGTGTGCTCCTCAGCAGATTCTGGTTTTGGTAGATTTGTCCATCTGCTCTGAAACAATTGATCAGAGGCTGAACTGTGATTAGGGCAATGAGACTGTCATAAATATTAGGGCAATGAGACTGTCATAAATGCTAGGTGGTGTGGGGAGGTGGGGCTGGTATCTTGTGGCTGGACACTTTGCAAATCCAACTGCAGTAACAGGTATTGGCTATGGTTTTGGGAAAAGCATGGCCTGTTGGCCAAGTTGTGCTGGGAAGTTGGGGAGGATGAACATCAAGAGGATGTCACTGGGTCAGGATCAACAGGAGGATTTTTGAATGAATGTTGATGTCTGTAGCACTGTTCCCAGGCTTGTAAAATGGGTATCAGCTGGTTGGAGTTTCCAAGCCAGCATTATTTTAATTATTTTCTGGATGCGTGGCAGTTTTGCTGCAGTACTGCAGTACAAGAGCTCTCCTGGCTGCTGCAAATGTGACTTCCAGTTCTCAGGAAGAGTGGAGCTTCCTACAGGGCTGGGAATTGTTGGGGCTGCTGTAGGAGCAGAGTTTGGTCCCTGAGTAGCTCTGCAGGCAGGACAACTGGCAACCTCACCAATACTTCCTACAGGAGGGTTTCCCGGGGTGCAGTGGATACATTCAGGAAAGGAGTTGGTGTTTGGGTATTCAGTAGGAGTTCCTCTGCATTCCATCAGCCCACCAAACAAAACTTGGCTGCATTCTTTATCCTGATTGTGAGCATCTGCTGAGAGGTTGGGCTGGAGCCTGAAATAGCCATGGGACTCTGAAACAAAACCCAAGAGGTTAAAACAAAAAGCTGAACTGCCTTCTACATTAGGAATAGACAGCTGATGCTGACACATCTGTTGTGTCTATGTGAGCTGTTGGTTTTTGGTTTTGTTTTTCCCCATTTCATCGTTGTCTTTCTGTTGTCCCTTCTTTCTCACTTACTGGAACAAACTGGAGCTGCTTGTGCTGAGCAGGTTGATGCTGAATTAAGGGAAACAAAGCAATAAAAGCAATAAATTCAGTAACTTGAGGGACTATAAGTGCAGCTAACATTCCAGTATCAGGCAGTCTGGAAGAGAAAGTGCGGAGGACAGGAGGCTGAATCTCCAGTAGTGGTGTGCCTGCTCTGGTCTAATTTATCTCTTACTTGGCATGCTTAAGGCAATTCAAGACTCAAACTTTTCCATATATGTTTGTAGGCTGCTTGAATGCTCTTAAAAGTGATTAAAATCACCACAGAAAAGAGTGACCCAAATTTATTATTTGTGTTAAGGAGAGAATATGAAAAATATATTCTTTCACTGTTTATCTAATGCTTCTCTCAACAGTGATTTCCCTCAGGTAATCATATCGGGAGGTAACAAACAGAATCCTGTCCATGAGGTTGTTTTATTCCAGTTCTCCATATTTGATGATAAATGTTTAAAACATTAATTCTAAAGGAAGGGTGGCTTTCTGTTGTTTTAATCACTTCTCTTTGCATTTCCCACTGCTTTTACAGTGTGGTTCCTACAGTGCGCAAAATAATGGAAAACGACCAGAAACCACAGTGCCTCCAGAAGTGGTTTGTGGGAATCAAGTGTTGTTTCTGCATTAGAATTGTATTATATTATTTTTATTTTATGATCTCCGCTATCATAGTTCTTTTTGGGAGTCCTTCTACTTCACCTGGGGAAGATCTCTGATAAGTTTACATCACTTGTCTTATAGACGAACCTTCCCAGGAACGCACACTCTGTATATAGCTGTATATATGTATATTTTGTCATTACACACTGCAAGAATATCCTGCACGAGAGCAAACCAGAGAACAAGCCATGGCCTGCCGAGGAAGCACCTGACATTGGGAAGGCCTGACCTCATCCCCCAGTGCTCTTTGTTTAACGATGATGACTTCACAGAAAATCACCATATCAATGGGACAAGGAGAGCACCGAGACATCTTGGAAACAACAGGATGACTGCTGACTGGCACCAGATAACAAATAAATTAACAAGTAAATAGCAAATGTAAACCTTCTGTAAGATTGTGAACCTGGAGTACCCAGCCCTTGGGGAAACAGGGGAGGGGGGAGGCAACGGGGAGAAAACAGGGTATAAAGGCTGTCATGTTGTGTCCATAGGCGCGCTCCTACTTGCGGGACGCCGCCATTGCAATCGGGAATAAATTCTGCTTTTATCAGAGATACCGTCCTGACAAAATTACTTGGATTATTTCCAACAATTTGGGGGCTCGTCCGGGATAATTGTCGCCTCTTTAGGAGTTTCCCTACTGCCCTGCACAGGATAGGTGCACCCCGCTGATGTCAGCGGTGCTGTCTGGGTGCTGAGGTGACTCCTTGGTACGGCCGATAAAAAAACCGAGACTGTTTCATAAAGGACGGGCTCTGTAAAAGCCAAGGGGCAGGCAGGCACGGGTGTTGGCCATTGCGACCCGGTAACTTCGTGCACGGACCAAGGTAAGGGGATTTAACTCTTTCCTTGGGGGTCGGTTGAGACTCTTGAGTGTGTGACTGAGACGCGCTGTCAGTGCGAAGCGAGTGCTGAGTCCCGACCTGCGGTTCCGCTGTGCCGCGAGGGGCAACGGCCAGGGATGGACGGAGCGGCTGTGTTGGTGAAAGAGCCTCGGGAGGGAGCTGTTGGTGTGCGGTACCCTGTGCACTTGACGAAGTGCCAGCAGTACACCCCTATTAATCCGAGACAGGAGTATAGTACTCCTAAGGGATTGGGCCCAAAATCCGAGAATCGGAGTGTGGTAACCTGTGAGCTGGGGAGTTCACAGTAGCATTCTGGAGGGATGGGTAATAGGAGTTCTGAGAGCAGGGGAAAAAAGGTCCCCGGAATGGTGCCTAGAGATAGCCAGCCCCTTGGGAGAAGTGCTTCAAAATTGGAAAATAATCCCAAAACTAGGAAAAGAACAGGGAAAAGATGTTTAAATACTGTATACAGTAGCGAGCCACTACAGGGAAAATCATTATTTTGACCAAAATAGGAGTCTGACGAAAATTGGGCCTATCAGACTTTGTATTTATATGTAAACAGTAAGACTCCTTTTCTGAAACAGAATTGGCTTAGGTCGCTTAATGAGTGCAAGAAGTAAAGAAATGTGCCTCGCGAGGAGTCCAAGTTCAAAGGAAATAGGAAAGAGAAGCAGAAAGATCATAAATGGGATCCCTTAGATAACTTCCCCCGCTTTTAATTTCTAAAGCAGTGCAATTTCTAAAGCGGCGGTGACCTCTCCAGAGGAGGAGAGTGGGTGCTGCTGATCTGTGCAGGGTCCTGGAGAGAGGATGCGCTCTCGATTACTGAGGGACTTGGAGTCATGCGAATGGGACCTGGAGAGTTTTCCTTTCTCTAATACTAACCTTACTAATACTTCACTTTATCCTCTTAAGGCAGCCTTAGGTCAAAGGGAAATAGGGTATGGCAATGCCTGCTGTTTTTACCAGAAGAGAAGTTAGGAGTTTCAAGAAGAATTCCTTAACTGAGGATCCTATAAGTATAGCAGAACAATTAGATCAATTTCTAGGGCCTAATTTGTACTCATGGATGGAAATGATGTTTATCATTGATATGTTGATTATTGGAGAAGGAGGTTGGCAGCTATGCAAGTGTGGGAAATGAATACAGAGGGAAGGTTGAGCTCTGGAGGGAGGCAGAGAGAGGAAGGATCCTGAGGATAAATTGTACTGATTGTTGTCACTGTCTGTGTGATTGTTAAATGTTTATGTCGTGAAAGTGTTACGTGATGTCGTGTACGAGGCTGTTATGGAACAAGGGGTGTCTAAAGTGATACGAGAAGATCCCCTGGGTTGTATTTTGGCTCACTGGAGATACATCGTTGGTGAGCCAGGGGGAATATTGAATAAGAAACCAGGAACGTAAATGGAGTAACGGGACTAGTTTTATAATTGAGTACCCTAATCATGAGACCAAGTGCTGGGTGTTTGTGGAAGTTGAGGAATTGTGTTGTTTGATTTGTGGATTTTGAAGGCACTGGGAGAAACTGTCTTAATGGTATGTGGAAATGCAGTTGTTAATGGTGTGTGGAAATTATGTGGAAATGCAGTTTTTAATGGTATGTGGAAGTTATGTGGAAATGCAATTTCAATGGTATGTGGAAATGCAGTTTTTAATGGTATGTGGAATTGCAGTTGAGGGTACAAATAGTGGAATTGTGGAAAAACAAACAAACAAAAAAAAAAATGGCAAAAAGGTGAAGGAAAGCAGTGAATTTGGGATATTAGAGTTGGGCCGGCACGAGAACACATCCCCGCACACCCCCCCCCCACTGCGGCTTGTAAAAACAACTTGGAGTGGGAGAAAGAGCTGGGGGCTGGAGCCTCCCGCTGTGATGTGAAGGGTGCAGTGCTTGTGAATGGGGATGGGACGGACATTGGAAGTGCGAATAGCCGGCATCTGCAGAGCTGGGGAAACCCGATATCCAGTGTGAGCACTGGAAGCCTGGGGAGAGGAGGGGGTGAAACTGAAATACAGTGTTAGTAATGTCTGTGATGATGAGAGTTTGGAAAGTGAAAAGGGTTCGGAAAAACAAGCTGAGGAAGGCAAAGTTGAGCAAGGTTAACAGGGATGTCCTTACCTAGAAGAAGAGGTAAGGGGAGCCTGGAAGGACTCAGGGAGAGTTCCACCCCGCCAGAACCAAAAGCAGCAGGGGAAGCAGGGTAAAGAGGTTTATTTTCTGGTACCTCTGGGTGCCTCTTATCTGTGCTACATCAAGAATTATTGCCCGTAGGTGATTTTTGTAATAGTTGTAGGAGCCACTGGCAAGAGTTAACCTTTTTTTCGGACCAATTAAATACAGGCTAAGAGAACAAGTAGGAATATATAAATTCTTGTACATGCCAGGTTCTCCAAAACGATTATTTGGGCATGACATGTTAGAATAGTTGAATGTAGAGATCAAATTCAGTAGAGACGATTGGAGCTACTTGTCAAGCAAGACCAATGGACTGAAAATTTTTAAGTCTGGCTTTAACACAAACTGGGAAAAGCAATGTTGTACTCCCAGAAGTTACGTAAATCCTACATTGGGTATACACAGGATTGCAGGCATCAGGGATGCCTGGCAGAGCCAAAAATGCAGCCCAATGAAAGTTATGTTAAAGATGGGAGCCAGCCCAACCAGGGTAAAGCAATGCCCTTTGAGGATACAAGATTGTAGGAGGATAAAAGAAATAAAAATAACTTTTTGGATTTTGGATTACTAATTGGATAGAAATCCAAATACAACACCCAGTATTGCAAACAAAAAAATTGGATGGCAAGAGCTATAGTTTGGTACAAGGTTTGAGGGCAATTAATAGAAAAGTTGAATATACACAACTCATGGTGTATATCTTTATTAACCAAGTTAAGGAATAAGTAGGTGGAGTTTACCATTCTGGACTTGAAGTACACCTTTTTCTGCCTGGTTTTGCAAAAGAAAGTCTAAAATTATTTGCCTTTGAATAGGAAAACTCAAATATGGAGAGAAGAAAAAAAATAATAATTAAAAGTAGTAATAATAATAATTCAGTTAACCTGCACAGTGTTACCCAGGGTTGTGAGAACAGCCCAGTGATTTTTGAGAACTGGTCAACTCGTGAGCCTGAGATTTGGGTTCGCCATCTCACAGTGGAACTTCACTGCAGTACGTGGATGCTACAGTAACAAAGGACTGTGTGCAATGGACTGTGAGCTTGCTGAATTTCTTGATTTAAATGGCTATCAAGTTTCTCAACAGAAAGCACAACTGATCAAAGAGAAGGAAGCAACTTGCTGAACACCCAGAACGCCAAGACAGAGCTGCCTCCAAGCCAGCAGTGTGTGACTGCATGGAGACTGTGTGTGCAAGTTGGTCAGAGCTACAGGAGGAGCCGTTGGACGATGCTGAGGAGTCCTGGATTCATCGACGGAAGCAGTTTTGTGAAGACAAGGAAACCGTAAGGCAGGACATGCAGTAACTGCTACTGACAAGGTAATTGAAGCAAAACCATTACCTGTGGGGACTTCCACTCAGAAGGCTGAAATAACTGCCTTGACAAGAACCTTAAATATATGGACAGATGCTAAATATGCTTTTGGGGTGGTACCCACTCGTGGTGCCATCTGGAAGGAGCAAGGATTGCTTACACACAAGGAAAACAAATTCAGCATGATGTAAATCTACCAAAGAGCATCATGGCAGTTATACATTGTAAAGGACATCAGAAGAGTGACACTGTACAGGAAACTGGGAATATGATGGTGGATCAGGTGGCAAAACAGGCAGCTAAAGGAAAAGAAATTGGAGAACTGGCTTTAAGTCCAGACGGTAAACTTGAAGTATCTGAACCTTAGTCAGAACCTATAAGGTACTCTAGAAAGGATAGGAATCTAATTAATGAAGGCAAGAGAGCAAGCTGACAGATGGGTGCATACCCAGATGGACACACTGTTGTGCCCATTAGTATTTTATAAAATTTGGTTCTAAGGGAACATAATAAAACATGGGGGGTACAGACTCCAGAAAGTAACTGTACAATCCTAGTACCAGGAACAGGGTACAAGTGGGGCTTGTTGGAAAGGGAACCTTCCAGGACAACAATTGCAAATTGATTTTTTTTGAACTGCCAGGAAAAATGAGGGTTTTGATATATGCTAGTTCTAACCAATACCCTTTCAGGGTGACCAGAAGCATTCCCTTGCAGAACCAATAGAGCCAAGGAAGTAACCAAGGTACTTTTGCAGGAGATTATTCCAAGGTTTGGGTGTCCTGCAACAATACCCTTCAACCAGGGAACTCATTTTATTGCAGAGATTGTCCAACAGGTCAGCAAGCATTGGGAATAAATTGGCAATTGCACATAGCACACAGACCACAGGCGAGTGGTCAGGGGGAAAAGATGAACTGTCTAATTAAATCACAGGTTGTAAAACTGGGACAGGAAGCTGGACTATCCTGATCACAGTTGTTGCCTTTGGCTCTCCTTAGTACCAGAACAAAACCTAGAGCCAAAGAGGGGCGAATCGCGAATAAATTCTGCTTTTAGCAGAGATACCGTCCTGACAAAAATTACTTGATTATTTCCAACAGGTTGAACTTAATTTGGCTATAAAGCTATGAGGGCTGCTCTGAAAGTAATGCCTCCTGTTTTATGATGTTGGCCCATAATGACAGATGTTGGTGGGATGGCAATAAAGGTTGAACCTTCCCACCAATATTCCATTCCATTTTGCTGCTGTGTGACAGATGGCAGCAGAGAGGCAGTCCGACAGAATGGTGCCTGACGTGGGAGTGCGTGTGGAGCAAAGGGATGGGACTGAATTCCTCCATGCTGAAAAAACGTCACCCAGTGACATTCATTGGCACTTGCTGAACGTTTATGAAGACCAGGCAGTGGGTGTGAGCACAGTGAGGCGGTGTGTTTCAGAAGTGGTCACACTGACTGTGGGTCACCTCTGCTGGTGCAGACGTTTACAAGCGCAGCATGCAGGCACTTGTCCATCGCAGGCAAAAATGCACAGCTAATGGAGGTGATTATGTTGAAAAATAGCCGTCTGTAGCTGAGAATTTGCTCTGTCCAACAGTGTTATTGTGCTCTTTTATATGGGTTGTGGTTTCCATGGTAATAAATAGGAGGCATTACTTTGAAAGCAGCCTTCTTATAATCAGCTTGAAATAAAAACTTGAGTTTAGTTTTTGTGTTTACCACTAATCATTGTGATTTTAAGTGTAAGGATCTAATGAAAAATCTGCCATTTTATATGTGGAGTAACCCAACAAACTGGGATTTTGCCATAATTAAAGGGGGGTCACTTGCCTTCTGTTGGAGAAAGTAGACTTTCTAAACAGACTTTCTAATTTTCACCTCTTGGCTCAGGAAATCATGTTTTGATCTTATTAATAACTTCAAAGGAGAAGAGTATTATTCACTCATGCTGAATTGGAACTACGTTGCTCTCCCACTGTTGTACTTTGAGGACAACTGCTACATCCAGTGCATTTTCTTTCAGTAATGACACTTCAGTGGTGAGGAAGTCTCAGTTGCAAGTCACACTTGTAAACATCTCACTGGTCATCTATCTAGTTTACAATTTGTAAAAATGACATGCAATTTACATAGTGTATGTAATGTGAAAAGCCCTAGTACTGATGTAGTAGCCTTATTATTACCTTGTCGTCAGAATTAATGTTCTGTTTGCACAAAGTGTCAGTTTTGTTTTCTTGTTCCGCAGAAGCAGATGTGGGTGAGAAGTACACTGTGCCACCACCTGTCTCTGCTGCCCTCAGGATGGGCATTTTCCAAGGCTGCTTTGCATTAGAAATAGCTCATTAGAATAGAACAGCTCATAGAAATAGCAGGGGGGATTACAAGCTAGGAACAGGGTGTGACAGCAAGGCAGGCACATGGCAGAATCCTGTGGCAGACCTGCAGGACTGGGATGGGAAGAGCGAGTACAGTAGCAGTCATTAGGGACAGCCAGTCAGTTCCATGTCTATAGTGGTGAAGCAGTCTGGCTACAGCAAAGAAGTCAAGTCAGGATCAGCAAAACATAAAGGCAAGCACAGACTGGCTTGGCAATCAACAAGTCACAGCACAACAGATGAGACTTTAGTTAGGGGGATAAGTTCAGTGAGATCAGTGATGATCATATGGAGCTGAGGTAAGCTATGATGGCAGGTCTGGTGGCACTGACTTGCACTGGGCTTGGGACTGATGCCAGCATCTCTGCCAGGTGGAACAGAATCATCTTCAGCATGAATGTGATCCCCGAGCAAAGGTTACATGTCCCTACAGTGCTTTGCTAAAGCGGGAAATGCCCTTTGGTTAGTGTGAAGCAATCAATTCCTTCCTAGTTTTGGAAATCCTAGAACTGGAAAAAAAAAAAAAAAAAAAAAAAAACCAAAAAAAAAAAGCACCAGACTCTAAAAACAACCCAGAAAAGCTATAGTGTGATTAACCCTGTCATTGCCATGAGCAGTGTTACTGTTAGTTCTAACCTGTTCCAGGTTTAGTTCCAAAACCTGGAAGATTGTGGTTCTCAGTTGCATGTTGTTGGCCCTATACTCAAGAGGTACAACTGACTTCTGCTGAGAAAAGAAAAGCTTGATTGTTTTTCCTTTTTTGCTGTCAGTGACACGCTGTCAACAAAATATCCCTCGTGCCCTTGCTGCTTCTCCATGTTTCAGTGGAAACTGAAATAAGACACTGCCTCTGTCTTTCTACAGATCCTTGGGAAGTCCCACTTCTGGAGCTAAGGGAAACTACCAACCTTCACCACTGTTTCTTGACTTTCCCATTAGGATGCTCTCTTAAAGCTGTTGGACTCGTGTGTGTCTGACAAGCTGAAAGCTATCTGCCTTGCTGAAACTAGCTTGAAAGCATGACCCAAGCAAACTAATCAAAAGAGCTTCCAAGTTGTTTTTCTGCAAATCTCCAGCAGTTTATGGAAAGGTGTCCATTTATAGATAAAACTTTTGAGTTACTGTAATGCTAGATCTCTGGTTTCACATGAGTGGGAAAATTGGAAGTAAACTGGGAGAGCCACAAGGAAACTGCAACTCATCCTTGATGCAAATTGCACCTTCTTGTTTCTCCTTCTGATGAGACTGCACATCCAATGAGGCAGTTTTCTGGAAGACTGCATGGGCACAGAGTATAGACAGCTGTAAATATTCTCGTGTAATGACAAGAACCTGTAGGAAGAAAAATGAATTGTCAGCTTGAGAACGGAAAGAACAAAGCCATTATTAATGGCATCAAAATAGCCTGCAGAATGTGGCACTACCATAAAAGTGAAATTGCACTCTGGAACGGCTGCCAGTGAGATGCTATCTATTCCCCCCCCCCTCCCCCCGCAGTGATGGGCAGACAGCTAGGGACATCTCAGAATAAAGCTGGACCCTCTGAGCATTTTCTGTGCTTCTTCAATTAGTTGCCTGATGGTTTCTGAATCTTTTATACCATCTTGGATGAGACTGCTTAGTCCCTGGAGTCGTGAAGCGCCAGAATAGATTGCCTAAGGGGCTTGTAGGATATTCATTCTTGGAAGTTTCCAAAACACACGGGCTAGCAAGACAGAAATTATTTGCATAAAGGCAATGGAAGTCCACTCCTCGTGGTCTTTGTTGACTCTCAGAGACGTGTATTGAAGTTTCAGGCTGCCTTGGACTTTGACTAGGTCACATCCCAGCAGTTCAGATCACGTAGAACGCTCATCCTATGGGTGAGGAGAGTGGAGGGCATTTAAGGACAAGGGAAGAGAGTCAGGGAAGAGCAAACATATCACAAATTGAATTGTGTTTAGAGCAAACATAACTAATTGTGTTTAGAGCATGGTTCATTCCTGTCAGCATTATATCTACCATTGGGGTTTACCTGAATAAACTACATCAAAGCAGAGATTAGAGTGCCTCGTCTGTACTGGTGCTGGGGCTGGCTGCATTGGTATGAGCTGCCATTTCTCAGGGAGGCAGGGTGAAGGTTTCCCAGTGCTTTTAGGCAAGGCTAAGGCCTACTGTGATCAAGAGGTACCTGCTGTGCAGGTCCTGGTTCCTGGTGAGTTGTGTGCTTATGTCCTCTGGGAAAGGACCTGAGCATCAGTGTGAATAGCTGCTGGAGAACGAGGAGAGTTGGATGGGGCAGGAAGGTGTGCAGAGCATGAACTAGTGCAAAGAGGAGGTCATGATCTAATGTGCAGTACAGATAGACCAGGAAATGCCTGAGTATGTTTGGAATAATGCAGTTAGTGTGTGGTGTTGATATGATTAATTACACAATGCATGAACTGGCTGGGGTTTCCCTTTATGCTTGCCATGAAAACAGAGTAATTAACTAATTAAAAAAAAAAAAAAAAAAGTGTGATACTTGAAAGAAAACAAACTAACCAAAGGAAAATCCACAGCATGACACGACTGAAATACTGAAGTGTTCCACAAAGGAAGAGAGGAACGCTGCTTCTGGGCACCTTGTTTTCAGAGAGTCTAAGCTTTCTGCATCCATACTTGTTGCCATGTTGCCTGAATGAAGGAGCCTGATGGATGGGATGTGTTCTTAAATTATCCTTGTTAAATATAATAGTCATACAGGCATAAATTGATAGTAGTTATCTAACTCCATGTAAAACATTTTGGCTTGCTGAACCTTTTAGCTGACTTGCAGTGCTGTGTGCTTGCTGTGCTGCAGAACAAGGGCTTCCCAAAATGTTTGGTAACACAGAAGAGAATGTTTTCTAAAATTTCCCACCCTGCACAGTATTTCTCTCTATCCCTATTTAGGCCTGCAGTGACATAGTGAATGTACCTGATTCCATACTATATTGTGCTATACTGACTCTTCTCTTTGCTGCTGCATGTGGTGGATGTCAACTCAGCACTGCAGTTCGTGGCGAAGCTGGAGAGCTGGGCACAAAGGAGAGCAAAGAAGAAGTTGGTAGGGAAGCATCCAGCAACTGAAGCAGAAAAAATGTGACTTTATAAATCCTTCATTCTCTGTATATTCCCCAAGACATTTCTCAGAAACTTTCTTATGGAAAATTAAACTCTAGTCTGGCAAGGAAAAAGCTCATCTAACTCCTGTGCTTCAAGACAGTCTTACTCCGCCATTTATTGGTAACAGGAGGGCTTGTCTTGGCTTCTTTTCTTCGTTTGCCATGTCTTGGGGCAAAATTAAACTAAGTAAAGCATCTTTCATCATATCTGAAGATGTAGCCTGCAGGGTACAAGAGTGGAGAAACATCAGAAAATGACTTAGGAGCTTCTGGGACCATCATCTTGAATTAGCAAGAGTGTTGCTGAGTGCTAATCTGCCATGTGAGGCTGGCTGAGAATGCTGTCCATGGACTGGAAATAGAGTTTGTGCCTGGCTCCTCACACCCACTACCCCATCTTTCCGGGGAGGAGCTCACCATCCCTGTGCTTGAAATACTCACAGGAGACTGGAGTTGAGCTCACCTCAAGATTCACCCAGCTAAAGCCTTCTGGGATTTCTTTCAGCATCAATGCACACTCATCTGTCTGAGCTCTTGTTAGTCTGTTGGAGAGCACTTGCTATCCCACCTCATCTCCTTTTGCCTCGACTCTGCGTAACTGAGGCCACAGCCGTCTGGCATTCAAGCATAAAGTCCAGAGCTGGTAAAAACATAATTCCATATCAAAGGCTTTAATGGGACTCGTAAAGAGCACCAGTTCCTCTCGGCAGGGGCTCTTGACCTGGAAGGTTTGCTCACTGACCACTGATGCACGCAGTGGTCTAACTGATGTTTCTGTGGACACCAGAGTTGCAATTTGTGTTAATAACTGAGTGGTTCTGGAGACGTACTTTGAGACCATGTATGTTGCGGCCTTGTCATGCATATGTATTGTACATGTGTATGTAGCATGCATGTATTAAAACATCTACAATTTCAGTACATGAGCCTCACTGTGAACCAAATGACGCACAAAGAAAAATGAACTGAGAATCATCTGTTCAGTTGCACAAGAATGTCACTGAATAGGTTTCTCCAGCTTAAAGAAAGAGCTGATAGGACCAAAAAAGACATAGGAAAATATGAAGAGGGTAAGACACAAGGAAAATGCACATGCAATGTGTCAGCGGACTTGGCCTTTGACAGAGCCTGGGGATAAATAGAGTCATGCTATATGTGCATCTATGGAGAAATGCATCCATGGAGAAAATCACAGTCTCAGCTCAGCGATGAAAAAGCCTTGTGAGCTTCCAGCTTGGTTTTAATTGCCAGAGCTTGATTTTAAAAGGGGCTATCAGCCATGCCATCTCTCAGGATTATCATGGCCAAAGGCTGGAACTAAATGATCTTCAAGGTCCCTTCCTACCTAAGATGTTCTATGATTCTGTGAAAAGTCTGAGGCATCGTGGACTATGAAAGTGCCCCTTAATTAGAAAGAATTTCCTGTCTAACAAATGCAGTAGAACCTCTTCTTTTCCTGGACTGGACAGGAGTAATAATATGATGTAGAGACAGAGTGCAATACCTGGAGAGGCAGTAATGCTCCCTTTCTCACCTTTAATCATGTCGATTTGCTGGGGCTTACCATTGACTAGTTGTATATTTTTTGGAAAAGCGAGTGAAAGAGAAGACCCCAATTCCTCTTTTACACTATGGAGTATAGTTTATTCTCTCACTCAGCTTTTTTTAGGGAGCTGAGGGTAGAGGAAAAGCAGTTTCCATACAACTAGAATGCATTGCTTTTGATTTTCAAGTTTTGTTTTTGCTGGACATCAGCTATAATGGAGAGAAGCTGTCAAGGCTGGCACCAAAAACGATGTTTTTGACAGAAACAGAAGAAATGAAGGTTTTGCCTGAAGTCTTCAATGAGTTTTGTTTCCAAGTGACAGCACTGCCAGCAGATTTCCTGCCATTGTAGGTTGTAGAGCAATTTAGAATATATCTGCTCTTATTCCCACTTAGCAGTGCTTTGTTCATGCAGCTAAATGGCAGGTGCAAAGTTTAAAGTGAAATTCCCTCTGGTTTGATTCTGTTGCTGCCTGTGTGTTTCAAGACCTCATGGTGTCCTATAGGCAATGGCACAGGGCTGTGTCAGAGGAGGGTCAGACGGGGGTCAGGGAGGGCTGTGGGCACAGCACAGGCTGCCAGGCAGTGGCACAGCCTGAGCTGCTGCAGCTCAGGGAGCGCTGGGACGCCAACCTCAGCTGTAGGGTTTGGGTCGGGGCGCTGCTGTGTGGGGCCGGGTTGGGTTCAGTGGTCTGTGTGGGTGCCTTCCAGCTCAGAATATTTTATGATTCTATGAATCATAAACCTGCCTTAGCAGGTTTGTATTATAAGTTAAATGTTTTTACTTACTTTTATCGCATTCTAAACATGCAAGGGCGTATCTGCAACTGATGGAGAGTGTCCTACTTCCCTGAAGTACAGCTGTGATAATTTAGAGAAGCATGTTGTCCTCGTTCAGGACTATGAGAGACCAAGCAGGAAGCAGATCTAGCTCCCTTCTGTCTTATGAAGTGATGTTGTCACAATATTTGTCTCTTACTCAGGTTGTGTTGCTGGTGGCATTGCTATTGATGAGTGCTCTTGTCTGTGTGCTTGCAGTGAGCAAACGAATAAGCTTCCACATATATTTACAAGAATTGACTGAATCACCACTGAGCTGATAAAACACAATCCCCAGCTTGGCCAGACTTCTTCCTTTGTTTCTTGTGAGAAACACGGATGATTGCAGCCGCTTCATGAACAGGCAGCCGACCTGCAATGCATTGGTCCAACCCCACCATCATCACTGGTTGAGATCTGCTCCTGCTGAGCCTCATTCCTCACAGCGCTGAGTGGCCGCGCAGAAATTGGGCTGAGTTGTCAGGTACAGCTCTGTTGTTCATATTGCTTCTCTGAAATAGCACCACAGAATTTTTCCCCTCCAGCACCTCCCATTTCATCAGTCTTTCAGCCTTCAGAGAGCAGTGTGATTGCCTTTCATGTATTTATCTAACAAAACGTGCACTTACCTCTTAAAGCTCCTTAATTACAGTGCAATAGAAGTTTTTACAAAAAAAAAAAGAAAATAATTGGTATTCCATCGAGCAGGTGCACTTCTTGGTGATTAAATCCTACAACAAGCTGTATCCTCCCTCTTGTTGGTTTGTGTTTGTTTGCTTTTAATTAATATTTTGCAGCTTTCCTCATGTAGGGCAATTTGTGTTCTACAAGTTGGTATTTTTCTAAATGCTTCCTTCATTTATGTTTTCATCCAGTAAAAGATGAGAGTAGATTACATGTCTGCACAAGCTAATGCAAAGAAACATCCCTTGGTAACAGTTTGGTTAACACATTACAGGTAAGGTGGGAAGGAAAAGGATGTGTTTCAGTATTTAGTTACTGGTAAAGAAACTCCAGGTTTGGGTTACTGTTTTAGGGAGAAAGGAAGGCAGAAGAAGGAGAGGAAACTGTAAAAGTACTTGAAAAATCTGGCCTCCAGATGATGGACAGGTAGGAGTGGCTATGGCGTGAGTGGCTTCCTTTTCTGCTTCCTTTTAGTTCTTCTATTCACTTGTCTTTCTTTCTTTTTTTCTATCTATCTATTTTTCTTTTTTCTTTTTTTCTTTTTTCCTCCAGTGTATGATGGGAAAAGAAAATGGAATTTTTTTATTAAAGAATTATTTTGGCAGTTAAGCATGACCAAGAAAACGGCTCTGCCATTCGGAATGTTATCTTTAGATGGAAAAATACATCTTTCCCATAAGAATATTTTTCACATATATATCCCTCCACAGAATATATATTTGTATGGAGAATAGGCATTGCAGAGCATCTACTTATGCATCAGTGTGGCTGTGTTATTATCACTGAAGGAGAACTTTAAGGAACCTGTACAGCCTGAAATACCCTGAAGTGCACCAGGGAGCTGAAAGCACTTTGTGGGCTTTTTCTCTTCTACTGCTTCTAGTTTGGCCTTGATAGTAAAAGTACAACATCAACTGCTGTTGAATAAAGCAGTTGTCCACTGGATGTGAATAAGGTATTAAATAGCAATTCCTGATCAAATTTATCCTGAACCCATTGAGTTATAGAGAGGGGAAGGGGAGGACAGAGGAGCAGGGTGGCAAAAAAGCTCCTCTGTGTTTTGTTTGGATGACAACTAAAGCATTTGCACAAGCCCTGGATGTCCACGCTTATGTCACGCTTGTGGAAAAACCCGATTTTACATCCCTATCTTTCCTCCCCATGCATTTTCAGGCAGGTCTCAGCTGCGTCAGTGTGTTCACATGGCCTTACAAACCTGTGAAGTGACTGATCAGGCTTTGTATAAAGTGAGATCTTCACAGTGAGTCATGAATCACTCCTCTTCATCTGTCCCCACAAGCAGCGAGAGTCCTTTAAGAACCAGCACAAATTGAGCAATAATAGCTAATAAAAACTTATTCCCTAAGAAAAATAGTTTCCAAAAATGTATTCACAGGACACATTTATTGAGTCTAAATGAGAGGTAAATATGAGCCCTGCTGTCTGCATTCTGTCCTCAGATAAAATGAAGCAAAAGGCATTCTCTCTCTCTCTCTTTTTTTTTTTTTTTTTTTGCCATTCTTTGCAGTTTTATTTTGAAAAGCAAGTGAACAAACCCTGCAAATTGTTCTCCTTTTCCTTTCATCCTTATGCGCTTCAAGGAAAAAGCTTTTAGGCATTTTCTTTTTGGCAGATCAAACAGCAGAGATTTCCCCTTTATCTTTTGCCTTTCTCCTTCCTTTCCAACATCACACACCTGGTGCAGCCCTTTTCACCCAGAACATGGATGGCGTGCTGGAAGAGGAGCAGTTCAGCTGCATGAAGAGGGGCTGGCGTGGGGCTGTAGCAGTGATGGAGGTTTTGTTCCCAGCTGGAAAAGCAAAGCTATGTGTGGGGAGAGCATCTGAATCTTCATGGGCTTTAGAGCAACCAGAGAAAACAGGTGATGAAAGTTGGATATCGTGGTGTTTTGCAGCTCTGGGGTTCACCTTTGTGTGCTTTTCAGAAGACTTTGAGCAGAGGAGAGCTCCCCAGGATGATGTAAAGCAGTGGTGTGCAGAGTGATTGTGCTCAGTATCAGTAAAAATCACCTTACAGAGTACTTTGTTTTATGGGCTTACGAAGAACTGGAAATATCAATGAGAGAATCAGTGAGATGGGGATGATCTGATGCAGAGTTGATGGGAAATGTGTTTCTCTTTCACTGAGATCTACATAACTAAGAAATTTTGGACTGTCCTCAGCACGGTGGAGGCACCTCAGTGCCTCAATCCCAAGGAGCTCTGGTCACTGCCTCTACCACAGGGCTCCTTTCTTCTGGAAAGTACTTCCAATTTCTCTTTGAACTAGCACATATTTTGACATTTTTGCAAGGTGCTGGAAGAGGTAAGGCAGGCTAAACTCAGTGTTTTGCAGCAATAAATCAAACAGCAGTAGAAGAACTAAGGAAATCTCAGCTGGAGTAAGTAAGAACGATTTTAGGTAGAACCGGGGATTGAATCCAGTCTTGTATGTTTAGGTCTTGTCAGTCATGCTCTAGTTTGGATAAAAAATGTTATCCTGGGTGTGAGAAGCAGTTCCCCTGGGTTTTTTTTTCAGATGCTAACTTATTCTCAGCAAAGCTTGAGGCTAAACAGGGGTCTGCAGACAATATAGCATCTGCCATAGAATTAGCAGCCTGGCATACACAAATTACTGCCTATATAAACAGAAATATAAGGTGATGTTCTCTGATGGATCTGTCCATAGAGGAAATCAGTCCCAGTTTGCATTCAAAAGGGGATTTCAGCTGGCAGTGTCATTTTGGGAGCTGCCAAGTGTGGGTTTTGTCCCAGCCTTTCCCATGCACTTGGTGTTTATGGAGCTATTTGTGGTTGCTCACAGTAGCCCAAGGATTTCTCTCCAGAGGCAGTTTATTCTCAGATTAGGGTGAATAGCTCTTTTTCTCCCCAAAGTCTGGGAGAAATCCTGAGATTCTCTGAGTACAGCTGAAAAAACAGCATCTTGGCAATAGCTTCCAGTGGGGACAAGTGAAAGCCCTGCTGCAGAGCTCCTGTATGATCGGAGCTCTTTGCAGCCTTGCTGAGAGGCTGCACAGTGGTGTCATTTGCAGATCTTTGCATCTGTCACTTGATGGGTACAGTTCAGTTTTAAGGGTGGGTAATTTCACCACCTCTTCCATTACAACAGAGAGGTGCTGGTTGAGTTCAAGAAGATGGTTCACAAAGGTACAGTCCTGTCCAACATGACCAAGAGCTGCAGCCTGGCCCTAGCTGTAGTCACAGCACAGCTATAATGAACAGTGAACTTAGAATGAGAGAAGAAGACCAACCTCCATTGCTGTAAGATGGAGGGACCTTTGGGTGACAAGGGTTGGTGGGCATGGTGACGATGGGTTGACAGTTGGACTAGATGATCCTAGTGGTCTTATCCAACCTTTATGATTCTGTGATTCTGTTCAAACAGTGCATTAAGCACAGCATCTAACAGCTGTGCAGATAGGCTCAGTTGTGAATTCCACGCAGAGAGGAACTAAATCTCACAGCCAAACTCTCAGCACTGCTTCCCACATGGAGGCCTCCACCAGAGCCTGGATGGGTGCTCTGTGTTTTGGTAGCTTTGGAGATCAAAACAAACTTGAGAGTTTCTATCTGATGGAAAAAGCCATCCCTAGGGGTAACTATACAATCTATTGGGTCTTTTTCTGTCTTCCTCTGTGTTCCTGCCAGGTAGGAGCCCAATTTATTTTTTTTTAAGACATCAATCCCTTGTAACTATCTTCTCAAGAGGCTATTGAATGTTTAGAAAGCTACTCATGAAGTTCATGGCGACCTTTTCTCTGGGAATACAACCACTTCTATACCATAAACTGAAGTGCTATAAACCAGAGGATTCCAGATAAGGAAATATGACTGCCCTTTCTTATCTCCACTAGTCCTAACAGGTGTCCTTGGGGTTATAAATTTATGTGAAGGGAAGGTAAGAACAGTCTGAGGTATCTTTAACCTTATCATAAATCTTTCCCGGGGTAGAAAGATTGAAGTTGCCATTGATAAAGGCTGAGCTGGGGTGCAGGTCCTTTACACAGTGAGTCATTTTCAATGTGGTTGCTCTCATTTGGTTTGCACGTGCTGTGTTGCAAGTGGTTGGCAGTTCTGCATTGCATGCATTGCCCTAAAATAAAACCCAAGTAGATGTATGCACTGAAAAGCCTAATTCCTCAGAGGTTTGTAATTCCACAAAAGATAATTTGTGTGCCTATGCTATTACAGTTGTTGCAGTTTTATTGCAGCCAGGCCAAAAAGTCATTGTGGAAATGAGGTGGAATGATCCTTATTTGTCACTTTTGTAGGAGGAATGAATCGTTCCGTGCACTTGCCATAGGACCCTCATTCATTCCAACGCTTTATGCTTGTGGATATATGGTCTAATCATGTTTCTGCAAAGGAGGTGCTCAGGCTCGTGATGTGAATGATTGTGAGGCAGTGGAGAAGCAATCACTGAGTTTTCTCCTCTTTGCTCTTCTTGTGAGAGGTATCTGTGTTTGAAGAGGGGTTTTCTTATCACACTATCCTATTTTTCTTTCCACCGTTCTCCATTGAAATGAGAATTTCCCTCATTTCCCTTCATGTTGTCATGGAAATGGCTTTTTTTCTTCTCTTTTCTTTTTTCTTTCCCCCAAGAAATCCTATGGTTAAAAGTGCTTTGCCTTGCTTATAGCTTATGGCCAAAGAAGTTTTGTGGAGCAGACAAAAGCTGAGGCATTCCCCACTCCTGCTTCTGGTATTACTTTTAACATGTTTAGTTTCCTTAGCTGGTGGATGGACTCCACCTGCTTCTCCAGGTGGGAAAAAGCCTATAGGGAGCCCAGTAAGGATGATCTGGTTAGTGCCTGCCTATGAGATGAGAGAAATGCCACAGTCAGAGAGAAAAGAACTATTTGTGCTGGGAGCAAGGCTGTATCCCAGCATCTGAAGCTGCCTTTCACAGCCCTTCTGCAGCAGAAGGGGTTTTTCTCAAGGAAGAAATAAATGAAACTGTCAGTGCTATTTTTGGAGGCAGTCTGGTGAGTGGCGCTAGGAGCCCATGCCGCCTCCCAGTTCCTCTGGACAGCAAACAATGAAGACCTGGAAGAACATGAGCCTGAGGATGTGAACTCCTGTTCAGGAAGGCTCTGGTGCCCACCATGGGCTGTAGCATCACAGCACTGAGGGACCTGGAAGCCAGGCTTGCAGAAATGAAAGGCCCATACCTGAGATCTCTCAGTGGACCTTGAGGGACTGTGTGGTTGAAGGAGAGATGTCAACCTCTTCCAAGGAATTCCATATCCTACCACCTGAATTGGTTTCTCCCACTTTTTTTTTTTTTTTTTTTTTCCCTAAAGGCAGTAGCTTGTCAGTCGCTGCCGTCTTTCATTGCATGGCTTTCAGGATGACCAACTAGCCTTCGTCTGGGGCTAGACCACCAGCTTGGTCCCAGACTACCCCCATGTGGGAGGAAAAAGTTATCTGAAGCCTTGATTACTTTCCATGTGTGAGGGGACAGCAGCAAACAGCTGCTCACACTCTGGGTCTGAGCCACCTCAAAATGCTTAAGCAAAGATCAAGTTTTCTGTCAGCCATTCTGGATTGTAGCTGTGGTGCCTTCTCCACAGCTTCTCCTTCATTGCCTCAGAAGGCAATGAGCATCCTGGTGAGGCCTGTCTGAAAACAACCAAAAAAAAATTTCCTTTTTTACCATCTTGAGCAATTCTTCCATTTGTACAAGAGTGTGAAAAAAATAGTGCAACTCCAAGTCTGTCCCTATAATTGGATGTAATTTACACTGAGTATCCCCTCCCTGGACTTTGGGAGCAATGTTTCCAAGTCTAGAGAAGAAGGAAATGTCTGTGTTGCTTCTTGAGCGGTATTTCAGGTGAAGCCAAGCAATGAGATGAGCATTCAGTGATGGAGAAGCAAATGGCAGGGTGGAGCTGTGGATGGTCATACAGTGACAGAATCACAGAATGGCTTGGGTTGGAAGGGACCTCAGAGATCATCTAGTTCCAACCCCGCTGCCATGGTCAGGGTTGCCAGTCACTAAATCAGGCACCAGATCTGGCTTCCCAAGGCCCCTTACAATCTGGCCTTGAACATCCTTGTGTGATTTTCCTTTAGAACATGATTGTGAGGACTCACGCTAATGCCTGCGTTCCCCTGCACCCATTCAGAAACTTGGCAGAGGAGTTCCTAATTTTCCTGCACCCACTGAATGAGTTTACTCATTTTTCCAAAAAAGAATCATAGGTCCAATCAAAAATATCTCTATTCAAGGGAAAAATAGTCCAATACTCAGATGAAAAGGATAACAGTCCCCTAAATCAGAGGAAACCAGTCTGTCGCCTTGATTTCCAGAGGACTGGTTGATGACTTTTGTCCTCCTGCAGAGGCCTTCACCTCTGTGACAGAGCCAGGTCCCATGGGATAATGAGACCCTGAGGGGCTGGATGACGGGGTGATGAGTTTCTTCGCTGCTCCACACACAGAAGTTGTGTTTCCACTTACAAGCAGTTCCTGCGAGCCATGCTACACTCCTTGCTTTGTTCCCTTTGCTAATTCTGGCAGCTTTGCTAATAGTTGCTTATTTTAGCTGTTGGAAGAGTATGTGTGACATTGAGGATTAAAGCATACCTTCAGCTCACATGCTTCTTTTTGGCTTGTTTTGCTGCATGCCATGTGTCCTGTAAACTCCATGTCTTTTGGCCTCCCCTGTTTCATGGGACTTATTGACCTTCATCTCCTACCGCTGGAAGCTGCAGTAAGTCACAGAGAAGTCTGTGTCCTCTTTAGGAATTATTTTTCTGCAACTCTGCTGATTGATAAACTGAAATAAAGCAATAAAAATAATAAATAAAACAAAGGCACTGGAAATAAGAAAAGAGGATCCAGAAGGTTGAATTTTTGTGATAAATATTTGCCTCTTACATCTGCCTTTTGTTTGCAACAGTCAGGTCTGCAGGGCTTATTAGCAAATAAGCGTATGAAAATGTGTATTTCCAAATGTTCCTTTTGTAGGCATTTAAATAATGCCAAATTGAGCATGAAGCCGACTGGAAGCAATTGCTGCCATCAGAAAATAGGAATGAGTGGGCTGGGGAAGGCTATCCTCCCTCCCAGGTGGGAAAGCAGCTGAAAGGCAGAGCGAGGACATAAAGGTGCCACTCCTTACGTGGTGCTAACTTCCACATTCAGCCAATAACCAACGATGTCTGATGGTGTGGTGTTTAATTCCTGTATGTCATGCAGAATGAATTTAGCCAGAGAATGGGGCTTCTACTGCAGATGGGCGCTAGCAGCCTCTCATCCTTCCTTTATGGCCATTCCTAATGTTTCTAATGACACTGATACCAATGGTTCTGTGTCAAATGAAAAGCAAAGGGAATTCAGTGTCAAGTAGTTTGTTTGCAGGAAAAGACATTTTGGTCTTCTTGGAGCAATCCAAACCCTGCTCCCAGCTGGTGTACAACAAGGGAGCTCCTCAGCACCTCCACCTGCCTTGGGGACATGTGAGAAGTTTAAGGAGATGAGAGAAACAGTCAGATAGGTTTTAAGGACACTGGTGATCAATAGAGCTCATTTAGCACTGCACAAGTAGTCTTGTTGCACTGCCTAATTCTTGTTCCTCCTGCCAAGCAGTGCTTGCAGTAAATTAAATCTGTACATTAGGAGTACCTGCACATGGCTGACGGACAAGCTAAATCTGTCTGTGAGAAGTGGATGTTCACGTGTACACCTGGATCTCGTGAAATAAGGTCACTGCCGTTACCAGGTAACAGCAAGATGCAGGTTAAATGCCAAGGTACCGACTCAGCATCTTCTGAAAGCATGTGGTGCATAGAAAAAAAATACATTTGCAATGTCTTGTTCTTCCTTAGTGTTAGTTCCCCAGTATATGGTTGTTTGATTCAACTCCAAACTTCAGCTTGCTGTGATAGTGTATGTTCTTAAATTCCATAGCAGTTGTAGTTTTTGCCTAGAAATATTCCATGTTAAGACCGGGGCAGTCTACACTCCACATAAACTCTTATGTAATCTATCTATATGAAATTCAAGCTTTTGTTGAGGTGGATCTGAGTCTTTGTAAATAATCTGTTCGTAGCACAAAATTTGTGAAGATTTCAATTTTTAAAATTTTTTAATTTTTATTAATTATTATTATTTTTTTTTAACTCTGGTAATAAAAAAATTGTATTAGTTGTTTCCATGTCAAGATTGTCCAGCAGTTTAAAGTTGCCCAAGGAGGCTGTGGATGCCCCATCCCTGCAGGCATTCAAGGCCAGGCTGGATGTAGCTCTGGGCAGCCTGGTCTGCTGGTTGGCGACCTGCACACAGCAGGGGGTTGGAACTGGATGATCTTTAAGATCCTTTTTCAACTCAGGCCATTCTATGATTCTATGTTATGATTTTTAAAACAAGAATTGTAACGTGGAATTTTTACTTATTTTGTTGTGGTTTTTTTTCCTAACATCCTTGAAAAAAATAATGCTCTCTTCAGTTTAAGAGTTGCTTGCCAGTATTTTCTCATGACAAGCTTAGTAACTTAAGGAATGAAGGCAGCCAGCAGGCTTTAGTCTGAGTCTCACTCTCTTCAATATTAAACTTGAAATAATGGCACCATCTTTTATATATATAAATTTTGCATTGAAAAAAAAAAAGTGACAAGAAGTCCATCTGCTGCCCATCACCATAAAAACAGTTGTTTTGCTTTACCTATTTTCTTGATTCCACCACCTGGATATCAGAGCAGTATTTAAAACGTAGTGAGACACCAAGATGAGTAAAACCAACAGTGAAGTGTTTGCTTTGACTTCTAACTGCATGGAGCAGAAGTTAACTGTGTTTTGGCTGAAAGGAACTATTTCCTACCTTTGCTCAGAGAGGGGGTTGGACACATGTACAGGAATAATTGCATTTCCAATCTATAGGCTGCAGGCTCCTTCAAGGGCAAGGAGGAGTATGGATTTCTGTAGCCTGCTGGTGCCTCATTCTGCTGCTTGCTGTACAGGTGAAGTCTGTCTGCACAGCAGTCCTTGAGCTCACCCCGTGAAGAAGCTCAGAGGTGTAATTAACGCTATGATCAATCTATGTTTTCTGTTCTTGTCACTGGCAGCCATGGCTTCACAGTGTTGTTTTGGCACTGGGCTGCCTGCGCTCGTGTTTGCGAGGCCCATGTGGGAACAACCTCTGTGTTCAACATGTTTTATTATAGCCATCGTGCTCCTCATCGCTGTGGATCATACAGGGTGCCTTCCAAAACCTTTGTCTTAGCAATAATTAGTGAGGTTTCATATATATTTGTACCATATATATTCCCATATACCATTATATATTGGTATATATTCATATGTAGCATTTTCAATTCTCCATGTACAGTACGGAATTATAAAGAAGGAAACAGACACACTCGTGAACTTTCAGTAGCTATTTGTATTAATTGCTTATTTATCACACCTCCTGAAACTCCTTTTTCTTTTTGGATCTGAATCATTCAACACCATGAAAGAGAAATAAGGTGACCTGGATAGAATCATGAAACGGCTCAGTTTGGGAGGAGTCTTAAAGACCATCCGGTTCCACTCCCTTGGTTGAGGTACTTTTCCATCTTTGCCAACAGGGCCTGGGGAAAAAAAACAAAAAACAAACAAACAAACAAAAAAAAAAAAAACAAAAAACAAAATCCAAGGTAGATTGACTGTTTCTGGTCGAAGCTTTCTCTGGCAAAAACAAACAGGTAAAAATCCACTCCCATTCCTTACAATGTTTTGCTAATTAGGGTTAGTCAAAGACAGAAAGGGAGGTTGGGGATTTGATTTGATGTAGCAAAAGAGGATGTTAATTTCAAGTTTTATGTTCCTTCTGATAAATGTGCTGCAGTTTCTTTTAGAATTGCTTTACAAATATGACCCTGAAAAGGCAATCTGTGTCTCCCCCTGTCCTGGCTTGCCCCAAGCACAGATCTGCCACTTTCTGATTCTCTTCATGCTCTCTAATGCAGTGTGTTCTTTTGAGTCTGTCTCACTTAAAGGTGCTGCCATTCTCCTTCTCTTATTTGGTGTAAAGTGTCCCATAGGGGAGAGCATGAAGATTTCTATACTCGCTCTCCTGGCTGACCTTGGGAAATGGCATCACTTCACAAGCAAAACAATGCCTGAACACTGCTGCTTAGGCCATGCTTCTGAGAAAGGTACTGAAAGACAGCCCAAAAGATTTTGGAAACAGTACTTCAAAAACAACTGTCTGTGTTGTGCCCTCATGTAGACTCAGCTCAGTCCCTGTGGCTGCTGCATGTGCAGTAAGTGCTGGTCCCCAGACGATGCTATTAGTGGACAGTCTTGTTTTCCACTTGTTTCTAAATGGCTCGTACATTATTAAGTTGCACTTTTGCCTGCCTCAAAACCCTGTGTTTTTCACCTTGTAGCAAAAGCATTTAAATGGGAATGGGAGCACCAGGTGCAGGTGGGTGAGCTGCTGGGGTCAGGCAGGCAATAGTCACAGCCGGTGCCCACGTGCTGCCCCCCATGTGTGGGAGGACACAACCCAGACTGCTTCACTGAGCAGATGCTGTCGGCACCACCAGTGCAGGCTGTGAGACCACACCAATGCACTGCCAACTGTGCTGCAATTCAGCCAGTGAAGATCATGGACAAGTGAAGCATCACTCTTTCCTTTGACCCCCAGCAGTATTTCTGCCCCCTCCTGGCTCCTCTTCTGCTCCCAGCTGCTAAAGGTCTTCAAGCTTTATGCACGCAAAAGCACTGACGCCTACCTGGCTATAATGTGTGTGTTTTGCAGGAGGGATAGGGCGAGAAGCAAAGCCTCCTAGGAAATGAGGCTTTATCACACATCTGTCAGCACACAGAGAAGCATTCTGTGCTGAAATCTCACTGCTTCTTTCATTTTCCCCTTCACCAGTTGGATACTACAGGTAAACGATGCTTCCAAAAGGCTAGTTGAAGGACAACATAATATGTCATCAAATGGGTTTCAGGTGACTTTCACACACAGCTCCCTGGCTGTCTGAAGAGGTGAAACTGTGCCTGTGAGACTTGCATTACTCCACATTACCTTCTCTGCTGCGCTCCACAGGCTGGCTTCCCTTGCTCTGCCCCAAGGACTTTGCCGGTGTCTCACTTGCTGTGGGATCTGCTCAGAGCCCCACATCAACCTGTAGGATCCACAGTGGAAGAGAGGAAACACAACAAGTGGAGCCAAGCAGCTTCATGGAAGGATGAAACTTATGCAAACAGATATCTAAAAAAAAAAAACAGCAATTAATAAAATATACCTTGCCCATGCATTATGAAATGTGTCTGCCTGCAGAGTGAAGTAGCAGCTTTAATTTTTACTCTGGCATGAGAGAACTGGTCGGGATGGAAATGACTGCACGCAGCGGTGAGCAGCCACCTCCAAGGGTTTGCATGCACCTTCCTCCTCTTTCTCTGGGTGTCTGACTCCAGCAGAGTTTGTGGAATGGGCTGGGGCACACCTCTTGTTTTTAGTGCAGTG
Organism: Centrocercus urophasianus; assembly: GCF_019232065.1. NCBI lineage: Eukaryota > Metazoa > Chordata > Aves > Galliformes > Phasianidae > Centrocercus > Centrocercus urophasianus. The sequence goes on from NW_024884955.1 coordinate 6,062,104, forward strand.
AATGGTCTGTAATCCAGTTAGAGGGGGAGAAGGGTGAACGCAGCACTGAGACAAGTTGCATGTACTGAGTGGCAGATTTATCGGGTAGGGTTATAGCAGGGCTGCCCCTCTCTCTCCCTTCCCTCTCTCCTTCCTATTAGTTGTGTGGTCTGTGTTGTTAATGCTCTATGATTGAGAAGCAGCTGAGAAGCTCCACGACCCACCTCTGTAACCATGGAGCTATTTCCTGAACAGTGCTGTGTGCCTCAAAAGCAGAATAAGAATATTGTCATATGATGGTCAGTAAGGGAACAATTGATCTGTGCAGGAAGAATCCCCTTGGTACTGCCTTATGGAGAAGAACTGTCTCCTCCTCAGCTCTCCCAGTATTTGTGGTCTTCTCAATATGCTTCTCTGGTATCTACATTAATTGCCTGTGCCTGGCCTTTAACAATGTGATGTACATCAGCTCCTCACTCTACACGAGCACGCACCCTTTCCTCAGCTTATCTTTTCTTTCCAGTTTACAGAGCTTTGCAGAAAAAAGCTCTACCACCAGGGTCAGTGAGCTGCTCTGGATATATGGCACATCCAATTTTTAAATCAGACTGAGCAAGTGCAGTGAAGTGTGCATGGTACCCACTAGCTCCAGAGTTACGGCTTTCAGTGAGTCATTTCTCTGCCTCACCATCCCACATCTCCATCTCTTACAGAAAAGAGGTTACTTTTTTTAGCTTGGAGAAGAGAAGGCTCCATGGAGACCTCATTGTGGCCTTCCAATACTTGAAGGGAGCAAATAAATAGGAGGGGAAACGGCTGTTTACAAGAGTGGATAGTGATAGGGCAAGGGGGAATGGTTTTAAACTGAGACAGGGGAGGCTTAGGTTGGATATTAGGAGGAAGTTTTTCCCCCAGAGGGTGGTGAGGCACTGGAACAGGTTGCCCAAGGAGGCTGTGGATGCCCCATCCCTGCAGGCATTCAAGGCCAGGCTGGATGTGGCTCTGGGCAGCCTGGTCTGCTGGTTGGTGACCTGCACACAGCAGGGGGTTGGAACTGGATGAGCATTGTGGTCCTTTTCAACCCAGGCCATCCTATGATTCTAAGATTGATACATTTTCAGGATAGCAAACAACAGGAGGAGAAGATTAGAAATGAGTGCTCCCACATTGCCCTCTGGAAACGGGTGCTGCTGCCACCAGAGCTGCTTCTGCTGCAGTGCACGCCGTATGGGAGAGCAATCTGCCCAATGCAAAGCCAGGTGTTGTACTTTCAAAGTCAGTCTTCAAAACAGCATCAGTGAGCATTCAGCAGAATTTTCCAGCTATAAATATTTGAACAGCAGTTTGTTAATTTTTGTTACTCTCAATGTGGATTAATTGCTGTTTTATCAACTTCAGCTTCTATTAGTTCGGGATTTACATCTTCTATGATAGCATCAGCCTTTGTCGTGAATAAAACATTTTGTAACCAAGACAAGTTCATTAAATTCTTGAAGGTGAACTGACAGATTAAAAGCAGTACAAAGATCCTGATATGTTTTACAATTGCAGGAAGGCTCATTTGGAGCTTTATAAAACAACACCGCGCATTTCAGATATTTCAGCTTCAAATGGACTGTGATAAATACTGCTGTCTTTTGAAATGCTACCGCTCCTTGTTATCTCACATTAATAGACTTCCGTACCTATCCTCTCTCTTTTCTGAAGCTAATGAGGTGTCATTTTACATTATTAATCACACAAACAACTGAGGGTGTAATAGCATAACCCTCTGCATGTTGCTCTTTCACCTCATTAACCTCGACTGGCACAGCATTGTCCCCGTGGTCTCAGCACTGCCATTCACAGAGGTGCATTGAATGGGGCCAGTGGTGATTATCTGGTGCTCTGAGCTGCTCAGATAGAAGTGAGGGTTGGCCCTGGGGTAAGGTGTGTTCATGCTGCTAAATTCATGCCAATCAGGGACATGGGTGAATTACCCATAGGAAGATGGAAACCTGTGGAAAACCTGCTTGTCTGTCGCTTTGTTGGGATGACTCGGACCACGTCTGGAGTAATGCTGTTAATGGCAGTGTGCTTACCATAATGTAGGGGAGGCATAATGAGACCCAGAGAGCGTGCATACTTATCTTCCAGGAGACATCTGATTAGTTATTCTTAATTATTCATATCTGGTCTGATAAATACGTTCAGGATGAAGTGTGGAGCTGAGCTTACTTTTTAAACTCTGTTCTATTGCTTTGCTCCCTTCTGTCTGTCTGGGCAGGCTCTTTTATCACATGGCACTGAGGCAATGTGACTGATATCTGCCACTGACATCTGCCTGCCTGATACACGAGTTCTGCACTGCTAGTGAGTCCCCACGCAGGGCCCTTCCCTCAGTCCTCCTGCTTGGGCACGGGGGATGCTCAGATGCTGACCTCAGTGGTATCAATCAACTCTCTCCATCAATAAGTACATCAGCTGCTGTAATGCACATTATCTGGAGGGCCAAGGACAAAGTCTCAAGGTGGGGATGTGTTGTTTTGTTGTGAAAGAATCACAGAATACTTGGAAACACAGCATAAGGTGGCTAGGAACCTGAATCAGAAGTTCTGTACTCCAAATATATTCCTATGACCTGTCAGGGCCAAATACATCACACTGCTCAAAAGATGGAGATTCCACCATTTTTTCTGGGCTCTTCTGAAGGCTGGTGATGTTTGGTGCCCCCCAGGGGTCTGAGTCCAGTACTCTTCAATATCTTTATCAGTGACAAAGATATTGGGATTGAATGCACTCTCTGTGAGTTTGCTGATGACATCAAGCTGAGTGATGTTGCTGACACAACAGAAAGAAGGGATGCCATCCAGAGGGATCTGGACAGGCTTGAGAAGTGGGCCCATGCAAATCTAATGAGATTCAACAAAGCCAGGTGGGGGGCATTGCACTTAGGTCACACCACATATTTGTGCAGGGTGGGAGAACTCACTGAGAGCAGCCCTGCAGAGAAGGACTGGAGGTCCTGGTGGACAGCAGTGTGTGCTTGCAGCCTGGAAGGCCAATGGCATCCTGGGCTGCATCAACAAGGAGGTTGCTGCAGGGCAAGGAGGGGATTTGTCCCCCTCTGCTCTGCACTTGTGAGGTCCCACCTGCAATGCTGCATCCAGGCCTGGAGCCTCCAGCACAAGAAGAGTGTGGAGATGTTGGAGTGAGTCAAGAGAGCCAAGAGGATGCTCAGAGATCTGGAGCACCTCTCCTATGAGGAAGGGTTGAGGGAGTTGGGCTTGTTTAGCTTGGAGAAGGCTCCGGGGAAACCTTACTGAAGCCTTCCAGTTCTTGAAGGGAGTTTATAAGCAGGAAAGGGAGTGACTTTCACATGGTCTGATAGCGATAGGACAAGAGAGAATGGCTTTAAACTGAAAAAAAAGGGGATATTTAGGTCAAATGGGAGGAAATTCTTTACCCAGAGGCAGTGTGGCACTGGCACTGCTGCCAAGAGCTGTGGGTGCCCATCCCTGGAGGTGCTTGAGGCCGTGGATGGGTTCTGGGCAGTTTGAGTTGTGGGGCAGGGGGGTTTGTAACTAGATGGTCTCTAAGCTCCTTCCAGTCCAACCATTCTAAGATTCAATGATTTGTTCCACTAATTGACCATCTGCGCAGGATTCTTTTTCCTAACATCTGACTGCAGTGCCACTTGTTCCATCCTGTGTCTGTTCTCTCCTTACAGACAGAGTTTGGCTTTATCAGTTGCAGCCAGCAGTGAGATCCTTATTCAGTTGCATTTCTCCAGGCTGAACAGACCCAGTTCTCCCTGCAAGGTAGCAGAGGAATGACATGAGAAGTGCAAAGAATCCAGGGAATCCAATATGGTAATCTTATTATTTATTAGGCTTGAAATCACTGCAGACTGTGCACAAGTTCTTTAAAAGGAGTCCCAGAGCCCTGGGTGATCCAAGCCAGCAGAGAGCACTGAGAGAAGTAGAGTAAGGAATGCAGGTTTGGGGAATACCAAGTGCTGCATGTAAAAAAAGGAAACTTCCTGCACTAGAACAAATCCCTCAGAGTTGTTTCTTGGCTTTGTCAGGATATCTGGAACCCCTGAGTTATCTGTGAGGCTTTGTTGGATGTTTGCTTTTATTGCAAGCCTGTTGCAGGTGGAGGATGGAGCCCTGTGACAGCTCCTGGCTCTACTCCCATACAGGGCTTTGTCCTAGGGATTGGGAAAGAGAGGGCAGGCAAAGGCAGAAGTTTGCGTTCTGAATTTAGAGGGCTAAACAAATAAACACATGTGTGAGAAAATAGCACAGGGCTTAACGCAGAGACAGGGCTCTCAGAAGTATTATTGCTAGAGGTTCATTTAATCCCAAAGAGATTCAAAGGGATAATGACACAGGAGTGGCTCTCTAGTTCTCCTTATATATGCCCGCTGGAGGTTATGTGGGTATTCGGGTGATTGATTCATCTTCAGAGCTGGGGGCAATTGTGTGATCCAGATGACTAACAGTGAGATTTAGGATCAAATTTATTCCACTTGAGGTAGTTAATCTGATGCTTTTCTCTCCGGGTTTTCTGTCTGAATCTAATCCAAGGTAGTGATGAGCACAAGTTTTTCCTGTTAGGGAATGCTTAGCGACCTTGCATGAAGTGGTCCTGACGAGTTAAACAAGCAGGTGCTCTGAATAAAGAGGATGGCTGATAGAAGGGAGCATCAGGGTCAGCTGTTCCAGCACAGGGGCATTTGCTGCTGGAAAAGCTTTTACTGATACTGTTAGTATAGCACCCACTGGCTCAGCAGCGGCACAGAAAAATCTCTCTCGAGGGCACGGTCAAACTGAGCACTTTGCATTTGTGTTTACTCCTCATTTTTGCCTTCAAAAATGGGGCTCTGAATAGTGCTATCTATTCTAAGGTTAACTTTGTGTGTCACTACGTGGCTTCTCCCCCGTGTGTGAGGCAGGATACACTTCTCCAGCCCCACTTCTGCATTCCCCTCATTCTGAGAAGGCCTGTTTTAAAGAAATACTGAGCATTCTTTTGCCCAGAATTTCCTGGAAAAATCTCAGTCTGCCTCTCTACATACACCGCAGGTGCAGGCATCAGAGGCAACTTTAAGCCATCCCCATTCAAAAAGAGATCAGCTGAGCTGCAAGCCAGCCTGGTGCCTTTCTGGGCTCCTTTAGAAGGAACAGTGAAATTGAGGAGAGAGGAGCAGTGAAGATGTTTCCCTGAATTCCAGCTGTTCCTGCTGGTTTCTCATACAAAGCAAAGGGCCACCACCACAGCAATGTCCAACCAGCAGCCTAGGCTCACTGCCATCACTCGTCTTTCCCCTGAAGAACATGGCACTAAGACTATGTTATCTTAATGCTCAGGGTGGGTCTGGGCTCAAGAGGACCAGCGGTGATACCCTGTGCAGACTCAGAGCTTGATGTTTTAGTTACATTAATTAGGTGGCCCTGCTTTAGTTGCAGTTGTGTTTTCACAGCTATTCAAAATCTGTTTAAATGTTTGTAGAGCTTTTATGGCTGTTAATTAACAACGGGGTGCAAACATGAGAAGGCAAGAATACACACAATTGGTGTGTGTGCATATGCATTCCTCACCGTCCTGCAGGACTCAGTGACATCCCTGCAGTGACCTCAGGGCTGGCCCTAAGGGGCTTAATCTCATGGGTTGCTGGCAATGGGGGGGTTGCTTTGGGGGAACATGGTAGCATAATCACCAAGACATGGTGAAAACTAATCTAGATTGAAGCACATTTTTTTCCCATGACTCCCAGACTGTGCTGGGAACTGAGACACAGTTGACTTCATGTGTGCGTACCACAACTTACCACAACTGGAGAGGGTACTTAAGCAGAAGTAGGAATCTAATTAGAGAAGGCAAGGTCCAAAAGCTATTTCTAGCACGGGAACCAAGCTAACCCAGATTCACATTGAGATCTGGTCCCCACTCAGAGACAGTCTAGCTGTCCTCTGTACAAACCCTGGGTGAGACTATGTATGCCTCCCTGTCCTGCTCTTCATCACTCAGAGACCTCACAAGAAAGAAAATGCACCTGTGTAAATAGAATAGGACTGAGATATCTTGGGATGTTTCACCACAACAGCAAAAGCTGCTGGATTTTCCTAAGGAAGCAACAGATGTTCTGCAGATCAGGTGAGCCTACCAGCCTGTAGGAAGGGGGTGCCAGATATTGGCAGCACAGCTCAGTGCTCCTGCCATTCTGAAGCTAACTTTTATAGGAAATCCAGCATGGACCATATTATAGATTGTAACAATTAATTTAAGGGCTCATCACCTAACTACATCGATGACAAATTTAGTCCTTCAGTCCTTTCAGTTAGACTCGCCCAAATAAAATAATGCCATAAAAAGAGCATCACTTCTGCTCCCTTTGATGACTTCTGGCTGCACTGACCAGGTTTAGCTGGTCTGTCTGATGGTTGCAGAAATCTGCACCTTTTTACATAATGTAACAGGTTTCTGAGCTGGGTGATGGCAGATGCAGCTCTCTGCTGATGCCACAAGGTCGCAAACTGGACAGAGTATTCAATGCAGAGGTTTTCCATGCCCCACAGGCAGGGAATTGGTCACATGGAGACCTGCAACAATGCACCTTGCTCTCTAGGAATATTGTCCTGTAAGCATCTTTGGGGAAAAGGGCACTTTGCAGGTGTCTATGAATTCTCAGCATGCGTAAAGGTAGACAGATGCTTTTTATTCCTTCTCCCATTCTGGTGGCCAAACTGAGACATTAGAGAGCAAAAGGATTCAGGACAAAGAGAATGAGAGAACGATCCTTTGTCGTTCAGTGCGTGAGACATAAGCACCTGCCATTGGCTTCTGAGAATTGCTTCTTGTCACCCCCAAAATGTTATGTGTTCTCCAAAAAGAAATTCTGACTTATTTTGGAGTTGTTTTCTTTGTAATTTGAAAAAAAAAAAGCAACAGAAAATGAAAGGCAAGAAGTTTCTGCTAGGTAAAATTGACCTGAAAAGTTTGACTTTCTGATGCTTTCTCTCATTTTGCTACTACAGTGCAAATCCAGGTGGCATTGATCGCTGTGAAAGCCTGACTGAGGACAATAAACCAGGCAGACCCCCATGGCTTTCGCCTGGCTATGATATCACAGCAGGATGGGTTGGTGAGTTAGCTCTGATGTGGGTCCTTGGCCAAGGCTCTCCACTGTGCACTCAGCCAGGATTGTGCAAGGGCAGAGGGGAGTGCACATTCCACACGTGTTCCATGTTTGCAATGAAAAACACAGAAGCAGATGCATAAACCCCTTTCCTCTTTCTCTTCCAATTTTCTGGGGCTTTTTCCAGCACCATTCACGCTGTTTTCTGGGCTGGCAGCAGCAACCAGTGAAACCTGAACGTGTTTAGAGGTGTTCTTGTTCTGTCTCCTTGCCTCCCTTTGCTGTAGCTCTGTGCAAGCTCATACAAAAATATGATGGAGGCTGCACTTGAGAAACCACCCCTCTCCTGTACTGCTAAGCCAAATTCAGAAAATAACCGAATCTCACCTACTGCAGATCCTTTACTCTCCATTCAAACTTCCTTACAACAGCTTTATGTACAGGACTGCTGCTGTTAGTCTGACTTCTACAACCAGTGACAAAAAGACATGAAATGGTGCACGTGGAGAATGTGATCATTTCATCACTAGGGCACAGAGGGCTGCTTGTCTCTGTTCCCAGAAAGAGACATGGAGAAGGAAAACTCAAGCCAGGTCCACCACTGCCCTCCATCCCTCCTGGGTAATGCAATGGGACCCAAGCAGTCAATGGGACCCAAGCATAAAATAACTAAGTTTAATCTTCCTTTTCTCATCTACTTTTGACTTTCAGTATAAATTACCTCATCTGCAGTGTCACTAGAAATTGATTTGTTATGCTAAAGACTTGCCAAATAAATAATGAGCTCCCAAATTAACCTATATGCAATAAGACAAGGAGTGAATTATTTCTAGTGATTCCTTTTATCAGGTGAGGATTAAATTATTTCAGAGCTCTGATTCCTAGGACTGGGCTGCCTCCGAAAAATGTGCTAGTGACACTTAAAAACACCAACCCCCATCTATGCTCTTTTATGATATTAAATGTCACCACTTTCCACATTTTATCACATTATTACAGCCTCTTCTTGCCTGGAAGGAATCAAATTAATGAAAACTGAAAGAATCCAAGGTGTCTGCCCATACATCTCTCAGAAAATCATCCTGCACATTACAGAACAAGTTCTGAGGTGATGCCACGGGGCAGAAGACCAAACCAATTTAAATAAAGCTGATTACAGACTTTAAAAAAAAGAAAAAGAAAAAGAAAAAACAACAGTGATGCCTGTTTTAAGGTACCAATAAAAAGACAAGAACACTTGTTTAGCAGGAATATTGTGTTTCATTGTGTTTCATTTTTTCCAGTGAAACCTGTTCTACTCATCCTCTGGATGGGTTCTGGGGGCTGCAGTTGGGCCCCATTCTTGCATTGGAACTTGATGATCTTTGGGGTCCCTTCCAACCCAAGCCATTCTATCATTCTATGATACTATGAGGACTGCAGGAAGAGCAACTTTTTTTTTCACTTGTGCATCTGAATTACTGACTATAAAAAAAAGTTCTTTCAGAACTCTCTTCCTGGTCTGAGGATACCTTCAGCACGTGCCCAATGGAGAAAAGAGAGAGAAAAAGTAGGAAGACTTGTAAGAAAGCCTTATGCTAACACAAGCAGAGAAATCATCATCAAGGGCCAAGAGCAGCTTGATGCAGATCAGCTGTAAGCTATTATTAGGATTGCATTAGGCAGCTAATATCACTTTTCAGTAAAGTGGAATGTGTCCACTAATGCTTGAAGATGCTTATTATTATTTATTGATACATGAAGTTGTGATGTGAATTTTATTTAAAGGAATGCCAGGCAGCATTACCATAATTTGTTAATGCAACAAAAGAGCTTCCTATTATACTAATGTCACCTTGCTGAAACTAAAGCTCACACAGTTTTTCCATCCATGTGTTATTACTGAGAGTAATCCAGCACAGTTCTTTGGTTTAGCATTGTCTCCATGGAACTCACTGAAATAAGGTGATTTTTGAGGGATGATTAATGTTATGAATTGCATCTCAATCCAGTTAAACAATGTATTGCTGAGCAGAGAGTAGCTAAATGACTTTTTTTTTTTTTGGTAGATGTTTGTGTGGCCCCTGGATCTCAGGTCAAACCCTTTACCCATAGGGCACAGCCAGAGGATGCTGTGGGAATGGGTTTGTCTGTGGAGCTGGTGAGGGTCTTGCCATTGTGCTCTACAAAACAGGATGTCTGGGAAGTTACCAAATTTGAGCAGTTTTCATCAAAGTCTTCCAAAAATCTTTTAGAGAGTGCTCTACCAGCCAAAGATCTGAGGCTGGAGTTGGATGATATATTCCAAGGAGACTTCTGCAGCAAAAAGTTTAAATTTCTTAGCCTGCAATCCTCATATATAGCCAGAAATACCATTGATATAAGATTGGGCAGTGAGCGGAGCAGCAATTTGTTTTCCAGTTCCTTCCTCTTGCTATGAGCCAATGATTAGGTGCTTTCCAGCCTTGCACGTAGCATCCTTGTAAAGTAATTGCTACTTAAATCTCCTGGTGGAATCAAACTCCAGTGGGCAATCATGTAATGTAAGGGGTGTGCCCTTTGAAATGAACCCCACTGCTAATTCTGCAGGGCTATTAGCAGTATTTGAACTTCACATGTCACTTCACATTCCAAGTGTCTGCAGGGTGGCTCATCACCAAGCAGCTCTCACCACTGCTGTGTGCAGCTTGGATCAGAATTGTCCCTGTGGCAGTCCTAGGAGGAAGCACAGCTGCAGGTGCCAGGGCTGCACACGCTGCTCCTGTTCAGGAGGTTCAGGACACTGAATTTCAGGACAGCAAATTTCAGGCTGTTGAAGGAATTCTTGGATTAGATCTCCTGGGAAGAAGTCTTTAGAGAGAAAGGAGCAGAGCCACCTGGCTGCTCTTTAAGGATGCTTTTCCGAGAGCAGAAGAGCTCTCCATCCCCCAAAATAAGAAAGCAGGCAGGGAAGGCAGGAAACCAGCATGGCTTGACGAGGACATGGTGGTCAAACAGGGAAAAAAAAGAGCAAGTACAGGCTGTGGAAACAAGGATGTGTCACCTGGGAAGAATACAGGGATGCTATCCAGACACACAGAGGTGGGATTAGAAGAGCCAAGGCACAGATGATCTTGAGGAATGTTAGAAACAACAAGAAGGGGTTCTGTAGGTACACCGGTCAGAAGAGACAGGTGTTCCTCCTCTGCTAACTGAGAGAGGAGAACTGGCTGCAGCAGACATGGAGAAGGCTGAGGTACTCAGTGAGTTCTTTGCCTCAGTCTTCCCTGGCAGCCAGGATTCTCACATCCCTGAACCTCTTGGTGGGAGCTGGGGGAGCAAGTCCAAGGCCTCCTCATGAGACTGAATGTGCACAAGTCTAAGAAACCAGACAACAAGCATCCCAGGGTCTCAAGGAAATTGGCTGATGTGGTTGCTGAGCCACCCTCTATCATATTTGAAAAGTCATGGCTCTCGTGTGAAGTCCTTGGTGACTGGGAAACATCATTCCCATTTACAAGAAAAGGAGGAAGAAGGACTCCAGAACTATAGGCCAGTAAACCTCACCTTTGTGCCTGGAAAGATCATGGAATAGATCCTCCTGGAAGACATGTTAAGGCACATGAGGAGTGAGCAGGTGATCTGAGACATCACCAAAGGAAAGTCATGCTTGGCCAATCTGGTGGCCTTCTATGATGGAGTGATGGAATCAGTGAAGAAAGGGAAGGCAACTGATGTCGTCCATCTGGATTTCTGCAAAGCCTTTGCATTCTGTGAATGAATCCTGTGCCTCCAAGGCACCAAGTTCGAGCTCACAGTACCTTACTTACTCAGCTGGCTAAGATGTGTGCATGGGTTGTATGGTACCACCAGTGAGCAGGTACAATAGTGAGAGCGAAGGGATGAGACCATTCCATTTCCTCACCCAGTCTGGGAAATTGTGCCTTCTAGCCTGTCTTTTCCCATAACCCATTCTGCCAGCTGTGGTCCAGCCAGCCTGTTTATCCAGAAGTGATGAATTTGGATGCTAAAAAGCATGAAAATAACTGCAGCCATTTGACAACTTCATGCCATAATGCATTTTCCATGCTCTTTAACTGTTTTCTACTTTTATTTCTCTCCTTATATATTCCCTTTTTTTTTTTTTTTTTTTTTTTTGGTAATTTACATATTTTTAAAACTATTTATTTAAAGGAAGAGCATTTCTGAAGTTGAACGTCCGTCCATTAGAGCTGTTCAGACTCAGTGTTACCCTGCAGAAGCCAGGTGACTCCTTACAACCTCACAATCACAGAATCATAAAGGTTGGAAAAAACCACTAAGGTCATCAAATCCAATCATGAACCTATCAGCACCATGCCCACTGAACTGTATTCCTTGGACCCCTCTTGGTAGGTGTTAAGGCAAAATAATTCTCTGAGTCCAAACAACTGCTTCAGGTTTGGAGTGAGAAGGAGATATTTGGAAGGAAAAGGTCTTTGGAAGGTAGAGAAGATATAGGGGAGGTGTTCCTGCCTGATGGCCCAGACCTGGCCTTTTTTGGGATGGGAAATCATCTCATTAGAATGCCACTGATATGACATGTGTCCTCATTTGTTCTTCAGCACGATCCATTACATTGGGACTATTATCAGCCGTTCCAGCCTAAGCAGTGGCAGACAGATGTTTCCTAATGGGGAAGTGTTACGGGTGATCATCTCAAATTCAGGCTGGAAAATTGCCTTGGGCCTACTTACACTGATCTGCTGGGATGTTCTCCCCCAGCAGTGTCCTGCCCTGTAGCCATTTACAGATAGTGTGGAGGACAGAGATGCTATAGAAAGGGTAACAGTTCTGCCTCGCTTTATTCAGCTTCCCATTGCTAAATGGTGGCCACATCAACGTTCAGATGAATTAGAGGATGGATGACTTTGACAGAATAGGGTAGATGGAGGGAGAATGGGAGTGGGAATGAGGCAGGTGAGGCAGCCCTTGCTGCTGTGTGGTGGTGCTGCCTGTGCTGATGCAGGTTCTGGTGTCTGACAGCTGCACCTTTCCCTTTCTTTGAAGGCGATGGCACTGCCCTCTCTTCATTGTGAGGCTAATTCTAGTAATGTTGACAAATTGCTTAGTTACCATGGTGATGAGAATACTGCAAAAAGCTATCCAGGAGCAAAGACATCTCTCCTTTGCCAGTGGGATTTTCTGAGAAACAACTGGCCAGAGCAACAGCTAGACTGGCTGGATAGGATGCACCATGTTTGCCTTCATCAGGAGACCCATAGGGTTGGCTTTGCAAGCGTTGATGTTCAGAGATGCAGCAGAGAAGGGTGACTGCTGCCCTACCACAGTGCAGGTCTAGAGGACCTGCTGGGACCCCAGGGTCTTTTCATGCTCCCAGATCTGGTCCGTCAGGAGCAGCAGCTATGACTCCTTATCTAACACTTTGTGTTTTGTTTTCATATATCCTAGGCTGCTTCTGAAGATAGTACCTAATAATGTGAATTACTATAATGAAATTAACTTCATTCTACTGCTGTTCTGAAATGAGACAGGATTAAAGGAGAGAACTGGGGAAGAGAGCAATATATGCGATGAGGAGGAAAACAGAGAATTCCCACTGTATTCAGTGTACACCAAGCCTCCTCATATATAGTAAGCAGTAAAGAAGTTTCCCAAAGCAAATGTATTAAATCCACCCATGCCACCCCCATCTCCATGGGCGGACCTGCTCAGTCCCCTTCACTGTGTTTTCAAGAGGGTTTACTGGTGATCTCAAGGAGGGTCACGCTGCTGGAGGGGGTGCAGGAATGACATGCAGGTGCATGTGGAGTTCATGTCTTGCAAAATTGCTTTTAAAACCACCACTATGAGCTGCTTCTGTGGAAGTGCTCATAGCACACGGGACACTACACAGCATCTTAAGACATGACCAAACTCTCTGCACAGAGAAATGCTTTTGAACCACAACTTCTTCTTCCTCTCACCCTCTGAAGTTATTAGGAATAATGCAGCCAGAAAACAAACTTTGCTGTCTATGATATGGAATGAAAGCACGGATAAACACCTTTCTATGCCAATGGTTAGGGAATAAGACATGAAGAATTCCTGGTGTAAGCTGTTCTTCCTGCTAACCACGATTATCTTTCCCCTGAAACAAAAATTTTAGGGTTATCTGCTGAGTCAGTAAGAGTGGAAAAAAATGAAAACGAGGGGTAAGAACAGATAGAAAATCATGGGGGAGGAGGACATGAGAGTTTATTTCAGGTGAAATAGAGCAGCCTCCATTCTCCAGCCTCATTCTTATGGTAGAGCTTGTGACTTCAGTGTCTGAGATTTTCAACAAAGATTTTGCACCTGCTGAAATGAAACATCTCTGAAACAAGCTTCTACTTTGTCAATACGAAACTCGTTCAAATTAATGATGCTACAAAACGTTTCTGTAAAATAAGAACAATACCTGCACTTTCACTGGGATTTCAAACTCTGACCTTTTCCGGTTGTTCTCCAAAATTTTCGATTACATTTTGGTGGTTTTTTGAGGTTCTGCATTCAAGCTGATGTGAAATTGTGAAATATCAGTGAGCAGTGATGGGTAAATCAAATAGTAAATTTGGAAACAGAACCAGTCAGACATATCAGAACTGTGGGTCAAAACATTTTGAATAATGATGTGTCTGCATTTGTGACCTGTGCACATTTATATTCTTGTGAAGTTTTTGTGAAAATGATAAGTTTGCTGCAAATTATGGATAATCACCAAAATGTACCTGCTATCACAAAGCAAGCATTCTACTTCAAGAGGGAGCACATTTTCCTGTGAGAATTTTCTTACTGTAGGCTGAAAATCTATAAGGATGTTGTAGCAATTTATAATCATAAAATCATAGAATCACAGAATGGCCTGGGTTGAAAAGGAGCACAGTGCTCATCCAGTTCCAACCCCCTGCTGTGTGCAGGTCACCAACCAGCAGCCCAGGCTGCCCAGAGCCACATCCAGCCTGGCCTTGAATGCCTGCAGGGATGGGGCATCCACAGCCTCCTTGGGCAACCTGTTCCAGTGCCTCACCACCCTCTGTGTAACAAAAGCCCATGTCCGTGGATATTTGACAGAGGGCAAGGCTGTGAGCACTGCAAAACACATTGGTTAAGCATTCAGCCCAGGACAGAAATTTCTACGTATAAACTTGTAAAACAGCACTTAAACTTGGTTTCTGATTAATTAGTGCTGTCAGAACAGTGTGATGGGGCCTGAGGGGAGTAGGGAGATAAATATAGGTACGTTCAAAAATACAATGGTATTTTTGGAGATGTAACTCTAAATTATCAAGATTGTGACCCTAAATTATAATTTCCAACCTGAGCAATTCTATGATTCTATGGTCGGCATCTACAGCCCAAGCCAATGTTCAAAGCTGCTCCATGTGCAGCCCATGTGCTGTGCCTTCAGAAAACAGCCCAGTGGTGCCAGCAAATGTCTGAGTACTTCCTAAAGGATTAATGGACCTACTGACCATAGCACAGCAGCACAAGAGAGGCTTTCCAAAAGCAAAAGTCCAGTTTCAAAGCCACAACATTTTTCCGAAGCTTCTCAGACCTTTCCCACATTTCTTCTCACCCTTCATATTTCTTTGGGATGCTCCAGATGATTCTGAAGAGACCTTGGGAAAATTCCAGCAAGGCTGCAGTAAAAAATAAGTAGTCTTGGTGCTGGATGACATCATGCTGTCATGCTGAAAGATGGTGGTTTTTTTTCATAGCCTATCTGGCCTAGAAACCTATTTTTCTTTATTTAATTTAATTTATTTATTTATCTTTAAAAGGAAAGCTGCAATTCTTGTGCAGTGGGAGAAATAGTGAAAGCTGGGTCAGATTGACAAGCAGAGATCCAAGATTTCACCTCAAACATCACCTATGGACGGATCTGTGCAGGTGATGACATCTGAGGACTGGGGAGGACTCAACAGCAGGAGAGCTGCTCTGCCAGGAGACATTTCAACAGCGCGGGATGTGTCTCACCTTAAGGGACCCTACTTTATTAGAAATGTTCTCCTGTGAAGAAGTGCAAACTTGGCAACCCTGAAATATTCTGTGATTTCATTTCTGACTCTATGAGATGTGCATTAGTAGGAGAATGAAGTGTGTGTATGTTGGGGGGGTGGGAGGGTGGAATGAAAACACTCCCGAAGTGAAAATGTCATTTCCATGTTTTCAAAGACTTGAGATTTTTTTTTGCCTTTGAAAATAATTTTCGTTTTAAAAGTTTCTGCCACTTCATCAGCATCGGTACCCACCATCCTCAAAGATGAAAATGACATTTTTCTCTCCACATTAAATGCAACATGTCATTCAAAATCAAGCGAGATGTCTCTTTTTGCAAACTTCTCACTAGAAGAGTCTGAATTTTGGCTTCTCAGATCTACCAGTGATGTTGAAAGGCAGCTTGAGCTCTGATCTTGCACCACTGCAGCCCTCTGTACGTCCTAGAGTGGCTCTGACCAGGCCCCAGACACAGCACAGCCATGTCTTGGCCTGGCGTCCACCTAAGATGGTTGCTTTCAATGGTTGAAGTCAGAGCTGCCTTCAGAGCTGAGAACATAGGGCACTGGTCCAAAACTCAGTTGGAGTGGTCAGCAAGAGAAAACTGACCCTTTCTCCATTCGTGGTTCACATACCTGCCCAACCTCTCCTGCATTCCATGCATTCGTGCCTCAGCCTTTGCTCTCCATTCACCAGAATTTCTCTCTTCCATCTTTTCATAGGAAGGATGCTCTGTGACACATGGCTTTGGCTAAATGTTGAGCCTGCCCGATGAAATGCATTACAGATTGGAATGAATAAAGCTAAGAGCAGGACTGAGGTAGATTTGCCTAGATTTATTTTTCTCTTCTGTGTCTTGCTTTCTATTTCATCTACACCATAACTACCTGAATCCAGCCAATTTTTAATGGGTAGACATCAGTAAGCCCAAGTTGCTCCATGAATCAGAGGAAGCTGAAATTCTGCAACTCTGAAGACCATTTGTAAAAGTAATGTTGTGGACCTTTTATTTTTCTTCTAATTACAAACAGCTTGGCCATGTCTCTGCATGTAGCAGCCTGCCAGTATCTGAAAGGGACAGACTCTTCAGCAGGGTCTGTTGTGACAGGGCATGGAGAAAGGGTTTCAAATTAAAAGAGGGGAGCTTTAGACTGTATGTAAGGAAGAAGGGTTTTTTTCCAGTGAGGGTGGTGTGGCAGTGGCATGGGTTTCCCAGAGAGGTGATGGGTGCCCCACCACTGGAGACATTAGAGCCAAGCTGGATGGGCTCTGACCACCTGATGCGATGTGATGTCTCTGTTCACTGCATGGGAGTTGGACTAGATAACCTTTAAGGATTCCAACTCTAAAGATTCTGTTACTCTATGTCTAAGACACACTGCCAAGCCTCATATGTGAAGCCAGGCTAGTGCAACCCACTGCTCTCAGCTGTCCTGCACCACTGCAAGCTGGAAACATATGTAAAGATAACAGCTCTTATTTAATGCCTTCTTTCTTTCTGGGGAGATTCTGATGTGTCTCTGAATAGAACAGCTCGAAAGAGCCAATGTTCTTGAAAATTACTGCTCTTAATTCCATTTTGTCCTCTCACATGGGGGTTTGGGGGCCAGAGCTACAAATATTTTATGCTGCTAGAATGGGAGGAAAGATCAGAAGGTTATCAGCTACATTCAGAAACTGCCCAGGCTATTTCTTTATGCCTTGGAGAAGGATACTGCGAGAGCATAATTTGCTAATTTTACATCCTGCATGACAAGAAGATGACCCTTCTGCAAAGAAATGGGACAAAAAAATTTGAGCACCATTATCTGTGTTTGCCTCAGCAGCTTTGTGTCTCAGCATCAGCTGTGTCTGGGGAACACGGACAGATGGAAGTGGAGGTCGGCTCCAGAGGAGGGCTTACTGACACTCTCATTAAATAACACAGACAAATTGTAGTAATTTGAAAAGACCAACAAAACCCACTATTAGAGTCAGTGGTGTGAAACTGCAAAGCAGCCACATATGGACAAAAACTTCCACGTCACCAATGACTGGAGCTCACATAACTCTATTCTTCAGCACAGATGCAATGAAAGGTTTGAGCTATTTTCATGTGGCAGCAAACTGGGGGCATTTACTGCATGAACCACAATAACTGGCTCCCATTACCCAGTTTATGGGGTGAAGTTCTGCATGCTGATTCAAATTCATCTGCTTGGCAAATTGGGAGCGCTCACTGGTTTGTGAATCTCCAGATCTGTGAATGCAACCAGCTGGGGATGTCTGTGGGCTGGGGTTCGTTGTTTTTTTTTAGCTGCAGACATTAGTTTAGCAAAGCATGAACAGAGCTGCAATACCAGTCACTACTATGAAGCCATAAATCGTTTCTCAGAACGCCTCTGGAAACAGGGCATGCCAAATGGCTTTACAGTGGATTTGTGATAGCAGTGCTAAAGAAAATGCCATTTAAATAAAATTTCCTACTAACATAGGTGAAGGATAAGAGAAAGCATAAAACAAATCATTAACACCTCCCGGATGACTTCAGCTCCGTGCATGCAAGGACAGCAGGGGAGTAAATAGTGGGATGGAAGGATCTGTTTTTCCCTGGTAATTGTAAAACTTCTTTTCTTCATATTAAACTTATTGCCAACTGATCTCAGTGGGGTTTAAATTGATTTTTGGAAACTAGAGCTGGTGAAAATTACCGGGGAGCATGCATTGAGACTGGCATCTTACAACCAGTGTTGCTGTCTGGGAATAGGAATTTCTTCTTTTAAATAACTTTACAGCCATCTTCTAAGGAGGGAGAAATCTTTTGTTTGGTTGCCTTATGAATATTAAAATAGTTGTTTCATTCTGGCCTTAAAAAACTTGCTCTTGAGGCTCCCCAACTTCCCTGGAGCCCAGGCTTTTAAGACAGGAGGTGCGGAGGTGATCTGGGAGGTGAAGGCAGAGTTTCTGGCATCCTGTTTTGCTCACGGGGAGATCCAGCTCCCATTTTGTCATCCAGTGTGATGTCACCTCCGATTCCTATCCAGAAGCAGCTGAAATTGGCTGGTACTATTTGTCTCCATTCGTGTTCAAGCAAATCCCACCTTTGAAACAAACGACCTGGAGTCGGGACTGGAACCCCTGGCACCATTTCCTTCCAGACATCCTTGCCCAATGCTCGAGGCCCACCAGCCTCCTGGCCACCTCCAGCTGCTGCCCTTGGAGTCTGCCAGACCATGGCATTGCTGGATTTCTGCACAGACTGAGGGCTTTTAGGCTTACAGCCGTGGAAAAGAATAATGGAGATACAGGGAAAAAAGTGCTGCTGAGGGAGGGGATGCTACTGCAGCCTGCTCAGCCTTAAATGCCATCAGAGAAGAGAGGAGACTGCTGTTCATGGGAGAGGGAAAGCCTCATGAGGGAGAGATGATTTAAGTTACAGAACAAGTTGGCTAAGTATAAATTTTGGTTGCAAATGAGGATATTCCTTGATGTATGATGAGGGAAGGTCTTCAACAGCCTCCACTGGGAAGCAAGGAAGGGAAAAGCCACTGCTTTTATCACGGAGCTTAAGCTGATGTGATAGGAATCAGAAGGAAGAGGAGTTGCTAACAGAGGAGATTCTTCAGACTCCGCATTTGTACCTCTGTCCCTCCCCTTGATACACCAATAATGAGCTTTCTTCACTTAATTATTGTGTTATTAATTACCATGATGACCATGAAAGTTGACGCACTGCTTTGAGTGCCCCCACCACCTGTGTACCCTGGACAGCTAAGAGATTTCCCTCTGTGATTTATGTGCCTGTATGACATTTCTAGTAAGTAAAGGAAAATAATATCCAGGTTAATCCCAGGATCTCAAATGCTCTTTAAACTGTGAAGTGGCTGTGCTGCAGCAGAGTGGGTTTGAAGGATTGCATACAGGCAGGAGAGATTCAAGGAGAGATGGGAAGATTGATGCAACTGCAAATGAACATGTGCAGCATGCATCATATGTCAGAGAAAGCAGGTTTTATAAAACCCATACAGAGTTTCTGACTAGTTTTCTGGGCTACTGTGGCTGGCACCGTATTGCAACAGGTGTGGGTACCTGCTGCTTCAGAGGCAGATGGGAAGGACTGACCCAGGAGGCACCAGGCCAGGTGCTGAGGGGCTTGCGTGCAGCCCCATAATGGTAAGCTTTCCATGATCGGATCATGGTGTCAAATAGTCTGAATCTTGCCATGCACGTTGGATCTGGCAGAAGATGCAGTGCTGACACAAGTACATGTTGCAGAGATGCATCAGTGTCCTGGTGAGTCATGCTGCCAGCAAGGAGCCCAGCAGGAGTAAAACCAGCTTTACAGTGGGCTCCAGTGACATAGACAAGTTGAACGCACAAGTTGGTGTGCCCTGGGCTTTGAGACAGCTGTAAAACACAACAAAAATAACTTGCTTCTTCTATGTTGCCTTAGGCCAGTTTGGGGCTGAATGTCTGATCCGAGTCCATTTCTGTTCCTTTAAATAGAGCTGCGCTGGGGAAAGAGTCATGCTGGATTGCCCTCACCAGCCACTTGCCTTTGCTGTTAATTCTCTGGAAGAAATACTCCCTCCTGCCTCACCGAGGCTAGGATCCCTGCCTAGAAAAATGGCTTTCTCCTGAGCGTTTGTTATATGCAGCTGCGTGAAACTCTCAGCCTGTTCAATTAAAGAGCCCGTTTTCCCATTAACTATCTCCTTAGACAAATGTGAAGTGTATTTAATGTGCACTCAGGATGAAGCCAACATGTTTCTCCTGCTGTTTTACACTTTCTTCTTAGTAGGGATTTGTCGTCTCTGACTGTTCAAATACCTTGAAGTTCCCCAGCATTTACCATCAGGAAACGGTAACAAGTGTGGTGACAAAGAGTGAGTGCCAAATGAACCTGGGAAAATGGATTGCTTTAATAGATGTGACTGAGGCCCCTCTGCACCCTGCCTGACGCTGAGCAGCCACCCCATCCATCACACTCAGCACCAAGTCCTGGCAGAGCACTGCTCCCCTCCTCCCATTAGACAAAGTGCTGGGTCAGATCTCTCACCCTTCCCGAGTGAGGGAGGCAGTTTGCAAAGGAGAAAATCAGCAACAGATCCTCTGCTTCAGCTCAGTGCTTTTTATTAGCATGCCCTGAGAATTAGCTTCTTCCTGCCACTGGTGCCTTGCTGCACATTAATATGATAACTGATAAAATAAGCCCTGAGCCTGTATTGCTTTATTATGTTTGTTTTGTTTTGTTTTTCTTATTTCTTCAGCGCTCTTTCTCTATGAATCAAGTGGCTGAGAAAATTGATGTAGATTCTAAGTTGTATGAAAATACTTTGCCCGAAATATGAGTCTTGCACTGGGCTGATGTATTAATCCTTCTCTCCTGGACAGCAATAATCATTCTCTGTCATTTTTCAAGCTGCAATTCAGCACTTCCATGTTTGCCACTTGCTGCCTTTCAGCAAGTTTGGTGTTTGCCTCAAACTGGGGTGAGGGAGGAAGGGAGGAGGAGAATGGAGATTGGTTGGGCCTGATCTGGGTCTTACCTACATCACCAAGTCATACAAGTGGCATAGCACCCGTTCTCACAAACAAAAGCATTCTCAGACCCCACAGCAGCTCCGTCCCCTGATTTCTCATCTTATTCCGGAACCTGCTTTGCGTTGATGTCTGTGTCTGTGGACACAGCATGGCTTGGTGAGACAGATCAGGCCAGGAGGGACCAGCCCAGCTCCTCTTTCCTGCGCCCTGACTGCAAAGGAGCAGCTCTTCTTGGTCAGGATCAAGGCTCCTGAATGCTTTCTGTGGGCAATAAATAGTGGCCAAGGGAAATGCGAGCAGCAGGTGAGGTGTGAATTGGAGTACTCCAGTCTTTGCTCCATTTTGGCCTCGAGGTATCGTTCCTATTGCTGGGGTTTTCCAGACACAGGAGCCCTAACCCTAACCCTGACCTAACTTTAACCTTGTCCTTTCCCTGCAAGGCCCTTCGCTGCAGGTTCTAAATTAACATGGGAGCTGCCCTGGAAACCCTTGTGTGCTTTGTGCTCTGAGACCAGTCTCCAGTTCTTCAATAAGCAAAGTAAGTCATGATTTATCCCTGTGGATAAGTATCTTCAGCTCAGAAGGATTCCATCACTGCCAAGAGCAGCGCACTTCCCCAGCAAGTGGCAATAAAACCATTTATAGCACTTGCTCAGCTTGACAAATGCTCATCGTCCTCCTTCAATGGTGGCCTTATTGCCTTGTCCCCAAGGGGCTGTACCAATCAGCCTGCTTGTGCTGCTGGGGTTATTGCGGATGGAGCACTGATATCTCTGTCTGGGCAGTGTCCACAAGACATGGTTCTGGTGTGTTGTGCAGTTCTAACAGGATCACTGCTCCTCCCCAATTCCTGGTGGTCCATGGACCCAGGTATTGTGAGGATCTGGCTCTAAGCAATTCTGGTTTGAGATAAAATGGAAATGAATCTGGTAACAGTCAAGATGGTGCCTTAAGGACAGGCATTCATTTTCTAAAATTTACTGAGTTCCTGCTCTGTCCTCCATGGGTGCTATTATCTGGATTCACATCATAGTAATTTTAGCACAAAAGGGAATTAGAGCTACAGCTCATGCCAGCGTGAGTGGATGTTAAATTATCCTGTACACCCCAGGATACAAAGCATCTGTTAATTCTTCGCCACCCAAGAGGAAATTTCTGCCTACTGCTACTAGTATCATAAACTTGCAGAAATGTCAGGAAGGCATCTAGCTGTGACAGCAGCTGAAATCTTCAGCAGGTTACCCTGGAATGAATGTCTGCTGTTGTATCTGTGGAGCTGGTGGCTCTGGTGTCCCAGAGAGGGAAGGAAGTCATAAAACAGTTCTTGAAGATCTGCCATTAGTTGGTTTGTGTGGCTTCAGTTTGGCCGCACAGAATCATATGGTTGGTAAAGACCTCTAAGATCATCTAGTCCAACCCTAAACCATTACAGCCACATCCACCACATCCCTCAGTGCCACATCTCCACAGTTCTCGAACACCTCCAGAGAAGTGGCTGCTCCACCTCCCTGGATACTTCATCACTCCTCTTTCTGAGATGAAATGTTTCCTAACGTCCAATCTGATCTTCTCAGTATCTAAACCGAACCTTCTCGTGGTGCATGAGATCATCTACAATTGGAGCTGTACTGCAGTGGCTTGGAGCCAGTGCTGATGGGATAAGCAAAAGAGGATTAAGAGGAAGCACCTGAGGACAGAGAAGCTGAGTGGCATCCAAATGAGGATGTTTTGATACCTGGGGATGCCCACACTGTGAACACACAGGATGCAAGTTTCTTGATGGGTGCAGCAAGACCAAGTAAGGCCCTGCCTCCATACCTGTGCCCTAGTAAGGGCTTTGCACTGGATCTGATGAGGAGGGACAGGCTTCTCAAAGAGATGCAGTGGGCTGGGAGGCCACAGTGCTTGTGCTTTCAGATCACAGGAGCTGTGAGCATCCTCTGTCCTCCCCATTGACAGCAGCAGCAAGATGGTAGGAGGAGTATCATGCAGTCCAGCTCCAGCCCACTGCCACCCTCTTCTCACCCGACTCTTCCACCATTTCATCTGTTTCATAACGCCTAAGCAAGCTTCACCAAGACTTTGTTTCATTACAATTCATTGTTATTACTTTAGGGGCAAGTTTTTGTTGCTTTTTCTTCATCTTTACCACACAGACAATGTGAATAACTGTTTTTTCTTGCACTGGGGCTTCACTTGGAGATGAAGCCTTGAGAAATAGCAGAGGCTTGTTGATTTCCAACCCACTCATCCTTCTGTGCAGAGATCCCAGCAACACAAACAAGTAGACTGGGGATTCAGTCACCCACTGCAGCCTTGCTGCTCTTTTACAGCAATCCCTGCTCTCCCTCTCCAGGAACAATCTGGAGATCTTTCCTGACCTCACCTTTCTTTCCCACTGCCTTTCTGGCTTTCTCATTTTTTTTCCTGCTGTCTCAGCATATGAAATAATTGTCTGAGTTATCCCAGTACTTTAACTTTACCAAATTTTACAGTGTCTCCTCAGCTTTAGAAATAACTCTTCATTGTAAATGAAATTTAATCCTTCTATTTGCAAAGACTTAATTAGATTGTGAGATAATCCGCTGTGCTTAGATATGGGCTTACACACAACCGTAACATCTTCCAGCAGATGATCTCAGCGCTTTTTATCTTCAGACCACAGCATTTTCCAGACTTCTCGGTGTTTTAAGGGCATTTAGTAAACTCAGAGTGAAATGACTAACTCTGGCGTGGGACCCTTGGCCCAAGGCATTCCCACTCGATCCAACGTTTTGTACCATGAACAAATTTACTTGCAAAGTTTGCTGTTAGCAATGGTAGTAGACAGACATTCACCACCATCAGGTTCATCTGATACGAGAGAGGGCCCAATAAACATCAGTGGTTTTTGCTGAGACTGCCATATTAGAAATTACTGTGGAACACTACAGAGCACTACAGATTCACTGAGCAAGAATCAAGAGGCAGAATAGACATATCTTCTGGGACAGCCCAGTGCAATGGCTTTCCATCAGTGTATCAGTCTATTACCTTCTTTGCTCATTTGTTTTTGATGTGATCTGGTTTCACGGGCAACCAAAGAAGTACGGAGTGTCCCCACCTTCCACTGAGATTTTATGTTCACCCATTGTACGTATTTATTTCTCAAGTATTTCTTCACTTTTGAAAACACATCAAGTTTCCTAATACTATTGACTAATCAAACCAATCATTTACATAATTTCTGTCAGCATTTACCTGCTCACTGTAGGTTTGATATTTTTATCACAACATGACTCCATATTTGTTAATAACTGAAACCTCCTCCTAGCAAACAATCCATCAAACCAACAAGCTTCTTGGTTTTTATCTCCCAAAGTATTTCTGGGTGATTTTGGTTAGTTGTTGGTTGATAAGTTTTGGCAAATGCAATGGTTTAGATATATCTTCATATCTACTGCTCCCAACTGCTGAAGAAATTTCTCAAGCTGGAATTTTCACACTAAGATGCCACTCAATCAGCTCTTCTTCTCCAGATCACCCTCAGAGCAGTGCTGGGATGGATGAATGCTGTGAGCAGCCATGCTCAGGGCTCTGCTTCTCCTGTCCTGAGTGCTGGGATGAGCAGAGGAGTTTCAATCCCACCAAAATGCTCTATGTTCTACCACGCCATAGACCAATGGGATGCAGTTGCACCTCTAGCCACTACAGTCCTGTTTCCATGCCCTGTTGAACAGACAGCTGTGGAACAGTGCCTAAGGAGCTGCCTGCAATGTCAAAACACAGCACATCCTCCACGTTCCCTAATTCCAATGCTCGGGACACACAGCAGCGTACTTTCACTCACACTGGAGCTTTCATCCCCTTGGGCTCTCTGTGCCTTTTCTTTGAGCTCCACCAAACTGGCTCAGATTTGAAATCTTGATTCTCCTGCTGCGGAAAGCCTATCTCTGCTTTCCACACCTTCTAGTTCTGCTATCAAGAGACAGTTTCCTGTGAAAGGCCAGGAGTGAAACGAAAAATTCCCTCCCTGAAGCACATACTGATATACTGCTGCTGCTATTCTGCAACCTGCCAAGGAACAAGAAGGAAAACTCCATCCCAGGCACTGAGAAATTGCTGTCAGATGCCTGTCACTCCATAATTTTTTGCTGCAAGTGAGACTAACTAGTCACTGTCAAGACAGGGAAGATGTTCCTTGAAGGCTTGATTTAATAGAAACACAATTTGTCTCATGGGTCAGCAGAATACCTTAAGGATGACCTACAATTTCATGTCCAGGAGGAGCTCTGAAACTTGACCAGGATGCCCAGCCTCACATGTAAGGCAGAACAGAAACAAGAGATAAATACCACCCACCACACACACTGCTCATCCTTAACAAATGGGACACGATGAAACCCAGGTTCCAGCTGAGCAGGGCTGTTCTGAATGATGCCCACCAGCCGTGCACAACCTGCTATGCCCATGCACTAAAAGCATGAGTGCATTCATGACCAATAAACTTTTTTTGGCAGTATTTGGCCAAATGTAATGTGTTAAACCAATCTGATGAGCTATACTGGAGAATTTCCTGGTAAATTAAGTTCCACATAAGCAATATTCATTCAGAGTCAAGGTATAATTTTGCTTCTAAAAATAACAGTTAATGGTCCAGACAGTTACAGTTGATTTTACATGTTGGTGTGAAAGGGAGCACATGAAATTTTAATGATTTTTGCAAGATCTGGAACAGCATTCTTCACCAGAAGCTGCCGGAGGAGTCTGGACGTCCTATTCCATGGGACTTTCTGCAGCTTCAAAGACACCAAATGGCCCTCCTTCATTCATGAGCTAAACTCAAAATCATCAGCGCTCCTACAGCTTGAAGCTTTATTCTGACCTGCTCAAATGTTGGTAAACGATTGAGTAGATGAAGAAATAGTTAAATAGAGGGTAAAGTAATAGGTGTTGGTTGATGAACAGTTAAGTAAGTGCTTTAAGATAGTTCTATGGTTATTCTTTTTTCTTTCTTTCTTTTTTTTTTTTAGTAACCACAGCCTTTTAAAATTCATTGTTTTCAAAAATCAAAACCACAAATGTTCACTTAGAAAGTATTGAAACACAATAACAACTTCAGACTGTACTATGGTAAACGTGATTGGAAAAGTACATTGAAATTGCTCCCTCCCTTGGGTGGCTCTGGTTTCAGTACCCGGCATTTCCTCAGTGGATCAGATGTAATGGAAAACCCTCGAGTGGATCATTTCAGATTTTGAATAGGAAGTGGCAAACAAAGTTTGCCTTTTTTTTTTTTTTTTTTTTTTTTTTAGCAACAAATTCTCCATTGTTTGAGTTTTGAACATAGCCTGTATAGAGTCAGTAGTGTAAGTTTGCAGATGTGTAAATACAGCGGATTAAACGTCGTATGAGGTATTCTTTCTTTTAGAAAGAAATCATCGTAACTCAGATTAGTTCAGATTAAATCTTTCTACATTTTAAATTCCTTGGACTTCCACCCTTGCTTTGATCAAAACAGTAATTCGCATCGCCCCAGTGATGTCTGGTAAGTGCTTGAAGAACATTCAAGAAAAAAGCACGTGCAATGAAATCCAAGGAGGGAAAGCGAAATGAAGTTCAAAATTATGTTCCTTTTCCCCTTTCTGTTCGCTGAGTCACCTGAGAGCAACAGATCCCCCTGCGGAGAGGAGGAAACGCAGTTATCACACTGCTATAGCACAGCAAAGGAGAAAAAAATGATTGGCTTAACACAGAAATGTGAATGCTGACAGAAACGTGAGTTTGCAGAATGCAGTGTGAGGACATTCCGGAATGTGCAGCAGCAGAAGTGAAGTGAAGTGAAGAAAAAAGAATTCCCTTTGAAAATGTATGGGCCTTGTTGGAAACAGCTAGTGACAAAGTTATTTTAAAATATATTGAAAAAATGTCCTGTCAGGATGCTCTGAAGCCTGCTGGAAATATTTTTCCCCTGGATAGCATGGAGTGAACCATTTTATTGTGTTTCTGCCCAACTGTGATCCTGTAACAAATATCCTCTGCTGTTCAATAAATAATCATGTTACAGAATTTAAAATAAGAATCTGGATTATTAAAGTTACAAATCTTTGTGGTCTTTATATCTTCAATAAAACATTTATCTATTAATAATAGATACTGTTTCCACCCAACTCACGCTTTACATGAAGAAGAAAGAAACAGAAAGACCACTGGAAAGTCACCAACACTCCTTCATCCTCCCCAGCCAGGGCTGACAACAACACGGTTACACTGATAAACTGTTCATCATTTACAGAGGTTTAAAAATTTTAACAGCTCTACGTAAATTGAGGACTAGATGTTTAGCCTTGGAGGCATGCAACAGGAAAAAGTAATCTGGAGCGTCCGGGGAGATAAATGTTATAACTTCATAGCCCTTTGCACATAGTTAATGGAACAGCTTGGCTCATATGGAACACAATGCACACATCAATATAGCATTAAACTTTAATGTACATCCTACCAGGAGACCTAGGGGCAGTTGTACCCCTAACGTTTGTTAGCTAGAATGATCCTGGTAGAATAATAATGTGTTATGAAGAGGTTGACAGTGATGTCTAAGGGACGAATAACAGTGCCCGTGTGGTGTGTGTATGGATCTATGTGCATGCATTTGCATGGTATACAGGTGGGTGCACATAACTGCGACTCAGAAAAGTTAAGGGAAGGAGGCAGCCTTAGAAGTTTGGTCTGTAATTTAGTGGAGACGGAGCACAGCCTTCGGAGCAAACCAGACACGTCAGGTTGAGTTCTGAGAGCTCACCGCCGCCCAGCGAAGCCGAGAAGGGAGCAGCGGAGATACAGAGCTGCAGT
This sequence comes from Centrocercus urophasianus, assembly GCF_019232065.1. Taxonomy (NCBI): domain Eukaryota; kingdom Metazoa; phylum Chordata; class Aves; order Galliformes; family Phasianidae; genus Centrocercus; species Centrocercus urophasianus. The sequence continues at coordinate 6,089,537 of NW_024884955.1, forward strand.
GCTCAGTGTGAAGATGTGCTGCACCTTCAGGTTCTTCATCTATCATCCCTGAAAGCCATGATTTATGGGATGAAGATGTGATTGTTAATTATACCTCCTCCTGGGCTGCTGTTTGACAGAAGGCACCACCTACACTGCCTTGTGATAAGGGAGGGCTCTGCGTGCTGCTCCAGCTGTGGGTTCTGTGACACATCCCCATGCTACTCTTTGCTTTTAATGAGTAAGACGTGCTGCCAGTGACCTGCCCTACTGGGTTGCAAGGGAACATTCATCCAATTGTCTGTGGATGATAACTGCAGATGGTTATCAGTCCTGTGCTCAAAATAGCTGTCTGACCCAAATGAGAACATCTTCTGTGTGGCTGAAATTGTCTGGCTTTCTCCTTCAACAACAAAAAAAAAAGCATGAATAGAGAAAAATTCAATATTTTCTCTACAGCAAAATATTCAAGTATTGGTTTTGAATTGCTATAAATATTTACAGTAAGGTGCAGCTCCTTTTAGCCACAAAATAAGGTTTTCAAAACCTGGGAGGAGAAGGAGGAGGGGACAGGTTTTCAGTTTCTCAGTTTTGTGGTGAAAAATGAATGGTGAAAAGTTGGATTTTAAAAGTGAAAATCAATGTTCTGGTCTGCTACATGCTCCTGCATCCGTTTACCATCCTGAAAGCATCTATGCTGCTGTGCCTCAGAGAATCATTAAGGTTGGAAAAGACCTCTAAGACCACCTCATCCAACCACCAACCCAGCACTGCCATGCCCATGTCTGTGCCTATTCCCTCCACCTGCACTCCCAGCTGTGTGTTGGTCTGCAGTGTCCTCAGCCCACAATAGCTCTGCTGCAGGTGTAAGGTACAGCACTGGGTACAATTTGGGAAGCTGTGTGCCACCTCACACGGAGCAAAATGAGCTGCTCAGTGGATGCACTGAAGGTTAGATCTCAGCCTGATCAGCATCTACGTGGGAACCAACAGGGCTGCCTCTCTGGGAAGGGAGAAGGAGAGGAACACAGAGAGACAGTTATTGATTGCTTTTTTGTTTGCTGAGGAATACTTAAATGCTCATTCAGCTTTTGCTGACACTGGTCGGCAAAGTCAAGCACCCAGGAGCTGAGGGTTCAAGCGTGAATTATAGGAGTTACTTTGAACTCTTCTGCACATCCCAAGCTCAAAGCATTGAATGGCCATTGTCACTGTGTGAGCACCAGCAGACCTGCAGGGCAGTGCCCACGGGTGCAGCCTGATGGACGGAGGGGCAGCTCAGACAAATGGACAGACATCTTCAGTAAGATTATTGTGCACCTGTGGCCCTAATGGAGCTCCTTCTGCCATTTTCCAGAGACATGACATTATTTCTCAGGGCCACATCGTCATGTTTGATTTTGCTGAAGGAATCATATCTGCTATTCACTGATCAAAAATAACAACAGTGTAAATGTCTTGAGGAACATTTCTGGAGGAAGTCACTCAGGGCAATTTCTTACACCCAAACCATCAGCTAACCACTCTCCACTTCTTCCCTTAGACATCCTTGACTTCTTCACAGGGATTCTGCTGCGCTTCTATCCAGAGAAGCCCATATTTCATACCCACACTTCTGACAGCAAACACTGCCTCACAGCTGTAGGAAGGAGGCAGAGGGCAATGATGAAGATAAGCTCTAAGGTCTAGAGATAGATCCAATGAAAACATTCAGATTTTCAAGATAGTGGAAGATTGTGGTGTCATTTAATGTTGCACTGCCTGGCAGCTATGGCTTTTTCCTTCGTAGCATTTCCCGCATGTTAGGAATTGCCATCTACTGTGGCTCAGTGCCTGGTGTGGTCCAGACTCGACACAGATTGAGATCTCTTAGGAATAGAAATGAAATAGCATTAATACCAAGCATGGTCTTCTATTGCATTGCAGACTGACATGAGCACTTTTCCCTGGTCACTCCAGACAATCCCCCCATTACATCAAGAGTGCAGCCTGAGAAATCAGACTAACGGAAGGGACCTTTATGGAGATCACAGCAATTTTTAGATATGAAGCTGAAGCAGCTCAGTAATCAGGGCAACCACACACGTGTCTTGAATGTCTTCATTCAGAGGCTCATCTTAATAAAATAAAGCTGTGCTGAAGTCATACTCAATCCCAGCTGAGAAGGATATCTTTGGGCCACTGTGCCTCTGCAGTGACAGCATCAGAGTGTCAGCTGGGAAATGATTAATGACTAATTATAATTGTTAACACACTGGGGCTATGATTGCCTCTGCATCAGAAGGAGGGAGGGATTGGACTCGTGGGTCTGTTCAGGGCATGAGGATGTGGAGCTGCAAAGGAAAGGTGGTGGGACAATGCATGGAGCAGAAAGGTGGAAGCTGGGGAGTTCCCCAAGTTGTTGCCCCCTTGAAAGGTGTTATCCAGAAAGCATTTGGCCCTGTCTGCTGTGCATACACTGCATTAAACAGCAGAGTGATACTGCGGGGCAGAAATGAATGCAGAACAGAAAGACTGAGGACAGTGCAGAGCCAAAAATAATAACTCATTTCTGTATAACAGAATGGAAAAGTTCAGGATGATGGCACTTATCTGCAGCTAAAGTTAAAGCACGTGACCACATGCTGCAAGTGTTGTATAGACAAGCATCAGAGGCTCCGGATTATGGAGTTAAATTTCACAGTAAGGAAAATCCAAAGATTCTATGATTCTTTGATCCAATTATTAAGAACAAGGAACTAGAATGGAACAAGGAACTCTCCCTAGAATGGGATACAATTCTGATTAGGACATGGCAACGTAAGAACAATGTTACAGACCAAACTAAGAGTTTCAAAGAAGCAACTGTTAATTTTGTTTTTGCTTTTATATTTTACTAATTCATTCAGTGGCAGGAGGACAAAGACACAACTGCTGTGAATGCAGTGTGGGAGAAATCCATGTTTGATTTTCATGTGGCAGCTCGGAAATCATTTTTACCTTGAAATGATTTAAAATTCATTTAAAATTAAAACAGTTGTAATGAACTTTAAAAGGATTAAAATATAACTACACAGCAAGACACACAAAGCCAGCACACACCTAAAATAATTTGATGCTATGCTGTTATAAATTAACTTCCTGTAGAACAGCCGCTGCTGTCCGAGGCACTGGGGTCAGCCCTGTATAAAGTGGTGGAGAGGTTTTACACACAGGTTGACTGAAGGGAAAGAACAGCTGAAGGCTGTTACTGAGTTTCTTCAGGTCCCCACCTGTGCTAGCGCAAGATGCTGAATGCATACTAAGGAATTATTAAGCAGATAGACTTGTAAATTCTCAGAAAGTGCAGCTGTGCTGCCAGGAGGCAAGTGATAACCTGGGAGAGGACATGCTTATCCTCTGCACAACAAGCTTGTCCCAGGTGACAGGAGCAGAGGAGGCATTCTTTAAGAGGCAGAAGTGGCTGTGTGGAGGAGGAAAATGTGGTGAAGCAGGTAAGGGGTGCTGGAAGGGCAAGGTGAGGTGCGAGCTGCTTCTGATCAGGTGCAGCATGGAGCAGAGCATGGTGCAGCCTGGGGCTGGGCAGAGCAGTGGAGCTCATGCTGATGGGTCGGAAGCCAGCAGGAAGGGGATACTGGCATTGGTTCTGCTCTTCCTGCACACTGGGGTGTTTGTAACTCTCCTCTGTGAGAGGGCAGAAGCTGGGAGTTTTGGGTGGAATGTGGCTCTAAGGTATGTATCAGGTGGGGATGCTTGTGTGTTTGTAGGTGATTTTACACGGCTGGTTCCTGCTGTGTGATATCAACCCATAACCATGTGCTGTGATGTGCTGGTTGGATGAGGGGTCTAGAACAGTTGTTCCCAGACTTCAGGTTGTGGTAATCTGTAGGGTGGCCTGTGCAATGACGGAGCAGTAGGTAGTTGGCTGTATTTATTTTATGAATGAGTGAGGATGAAGAGGTGTGTGGTGTCAGACTGAGGGCTGGCTGCCCTTCTCCCCTGCCCTCTGGCACTTATTCTTCACCCAGCTCTGAGGTCCTGATGGATCTTCCTCTTTCTTTCTGTGCACACCATTTTTCTCCTTGTCTCTGCCACTGCACACTCCACCTCAACATCCAGCTTTGGCTCGGGGAACTCTAAGCAGGCTGAGTGCTGCCCTGAGCACTATTTCTAGAAGAAGGTAATGCAATGCATGGGCAATCCATGTCTGCTGGAGCACAGCATAACCAGCAAAATTGACATGTAATTGCTGGATAGAAGCTAGACATCAACAATTTCAATCGGATCCAATTTTACAGGAAGGAATTGAGATGGGAAAGGAATAAGCACTGGATTATGACACAACCCAACCCAGTCCCAAAACATCTTGCTCTGGCCCTCCATGTTTCGGATATCCCTTGTCTCATGATCCACTGCTGATCTACCCATCAAACACATTAAGCAGCAGAAACTTTCCCATGGCCCATGGACAGGGAGGACCAAGGAAAACTTCTGTAATCCTCCCATCTACCATTCCTCTAGCTTCCATTTCTCTCTTCCTTGTGAGCAGGTTAGAGCTGCAGCCTGCTGTGATTAGGCAGTCTGCTCAGGGCAGCTGCACCTCTGGATGGTTCCAACGTATGGGCAGCTCATGGTAATTCAGTATTGCAGTCACAGCCCACCTCTGACTCTGAATTCTAGGAAGCAAACTTAGCTCAATAAAGAGAATCAATAAACTTCCCTGTGCATGTTCTTGCTGCTGTTAACAGAACCATCATATAAACCATTCTTCAAAAAACTTCTCAGATATCGTTCCTAAAATATTAGCTGTTAAAGATTCGATGAGATGAGCACAAAGAAGCCTTTTGTGGTGCAACTAGCTGGTGCCTTTCACTTCTCTGTGTTGTCTGGAAATCCTGTACACTGTGCTTTGCCCAAAGCTCTTGTGTGAGCTGATGGGGAGCAATGCACGTGGCTTGGAAATCTGTAATCAAGCTGCTGCTCCTGCACCAGCAGCATTAGATATTCATAAGCAGAGTAAGAACAAGGAATCTGGATGGTGAGAGGAGAGAACGTGGGATACCTCAGCACTTGGTGCAGGAAAATAAGTGTCTGGGCAGAGCTTGGATGGGGCATGCTACAGAGCAGTCTGTCTTGTTGCTCTGCACACTAAAATATTCAGAGCTGAATAACTGTTCTCCATGCGTCTGCATTCAGAAAAAATGCACAGCTCATCTTCTTGAAAGTAAATATTCTGTAGATGAATTATTTTGATAGTGTTTTGATTTTAGAAGTATCTTAAAAGAAAAAATCTGGCAGAGAAACAAGTGCCTAGTTTACACTGCACTCTGTAGTAAAAAAGACTGATAGAGGACGTCACTGAAAAATCAAAAAAAAAGGAGAAATGCATTTAAAAAAGCCAGTAGTTTTTCATAAAATCTTCCATGTTCTTCTAAAGGCCATTATTCAGCCAAATGATTCTTTTTCTTGTCCTGTTCTTGAAGAATGCTAAGCAGCTCATCCCAAGGCCAAACTGGAGAGGCCAGGAGGGAAAGGGAGAAATTGCATGTCACTGAAAGGCTCCCAGCCACAGTGGGACACATTCTGATTATTTATTGCTCTTCTTTTTACCTCTGAATTCAGTTTTGCCTCTGAATTTCTTGGTGCTACTCTTACCTCTATCTCTGCAATGTCACTGCTCATAGTGGCAGGGTCCTGGACTCAGTGATGCTGACATCTTGCTGGATGTGCATCCCACCTTGGTTTCATCTACACAGATTTATGGCATGTGACTGAGCGGGGTGTAAGTGTAGTCTCTGTGTGAACGGGCACCACACAGCCTGAGGGCTGGTTCAGCTCAGAGATGACTTTGTTCCTCCCCGAACTTAGACTCTGCTCCAGTTGGGATGATGGGGAACCACAGAACCAGAACAGCTGCTGGCAATATTGGAGTGGTCAGTCTGTGAGAGGTTCCTGCAGTTCGAAGTAGGAAGACACACTGCCCAAAAACATCCAACAAAAACAACAGCAGCAAAAAGCAAACAAGCAAACAAACAAAAAAAAACCCAACAAAATCCTTAAAACCTTAAAAGATGATCAGTGTAATTGCAGGGTAAAACTTGACCAGTGTCTGCTGCCCCTTACTGCCTGCAGATGGGATGGAGGAAATGCCTCGTGTTTTGTGCTGCATTTGCTGTCTCCATTCATTGCCCTCATAGCTGCTGTCACCCCTCAGAGTTGATCTGTCTTGCCGGGTCCTTGAGAAATGGGCTTTTGCACAATGCCAGCTCGTTTACCTCTAACCCGAGCCAAGTATCGTGCTTTGCAGTCTGGCTATCTAGAGGGATCTTCAATGAAGGGGAGAATTGTCTCACAACATAAACTGTGGTTGGAAATGAAGTTATTTTTCTAATGGGCCAAAGACATGCATCAAAATGTCACAGAAAAGACCCAACAACTGCGGTTTAAAGTGACTTGGCAGGATCCATAGACACACTGGTTTGCCACTTGATTTATTGCCAGCATGGGTTTGATTGCTGGAATGAAGGGCTCAGAGCCAAAGCTCTGCTGTTTATCCCTAGAGTTTTGAATAGGATGGGAATATCACTGCAGGCTCCTGTCCTGCCTGCTGTCATACCCTCCAGCTGTCCTTGGGGACAGAGGAAAGCAAGGATTTGTCTTTGAGGAAATACTGACCTCCATTCTCATTTCATCTTGGTTACTTTAACCCATTGGACAAGGTGACTAGAACTTCTTCAGTGTCATTAATCTGTCATAAAGCAGAAAAAGGGACACAGTGTAAAGAAAGGATGACTTGACCAACAGACTTTTTGCATATAAACACGTATAAAAACAAACACACAGGCACTACTTTGCTGAGGACTTTGCAATCTCAAACATACAATTTGTGAACGGAGTATTTTCTCATGAACATTTCAGTGAGAGTTCTGTTTTCTTCCCCCACACAAATTCAGGTACTGAATTTGTGTGATCTTGGGTTGGAGACCAGCTGTCCCTCTGCCACCAGCAGCCCAGCCAAGGCTTGTGCTTATGCTCTCCAAGGAAAAATTCTGCCTGCTCATATTGTACTCCTGCTGTGCGTTCATGCAGATGACCTCCCATCTCTCTCCTTCTCAGACCATTCCTTCTGAAGAGTCCATGTCCACGCTGGCAGCCTTTCAGTTGGGTCAGCTGTCCCACCATATTTCTGTGATCCCATGGGACCATGGCTCTGTGGCTGCATGCACACCTCTAGACAAACTCTAGACTGGAAAGGAGGAAACAAGGTTACTTTGGCAAGGTATGAAGTTCAATAATCAAATTCATTAACTGTTATTTAGCTCAGATCTCAGCTGTCCCTCAGCATGCCCATACAGTTCACATCAGGGCTGGCATTTCTGGGAGAAGAGCCTTTATCATCAGCCACAGAGCCAGTTCTTCCTCTTGGTCCTTCCTTCCCTCACACTGCCAGTCTTCGTTCTCCTGTTGTGCTGAGTGACATTTTTCATACGTTCTCTTTGCATTAGCAAAAAGGAAGGAGGGATACTTGTTCAGCTCTCTCGGTTAGGAACTGCATACTGTCAAAAGCTACCATTTCTAATTGCTTTTCCTTCTGGATAGCCATGTTTCTCCTGACACATGTGTCTTCATGTAAATGTGGTCTGAGAAGACCGAGATCGGTGTCTTTACTTCTGTTATATATTCAGCAGGCCCTTCCTTGCTGGCACAGGCTTTCTCCCTCCAGCTAGTTAGTGCCTTGTATGCCTTCTGAATTAATGACTAGACAAATGCATCCTGAGCACCAGAGTTACCTACTTATTCCTGGCGTTTTGCAAGGACTGTGTGACACACTGATGCGAGAAGGAGAGAAAGCAAGGAGCTCTCCCCCTTTCAAATGAGGTATGACATATTTGGTACACTTAATTTTAGGGAATTCTGTCACTTACCTTTTTAGTAGTACTCCTAAGTTTCCTGAGAGATGTTTTATATATTGGTGGGAATGTGTGAAGAGGAGAATCTCCGAATCTGGTGGGAGAAGCAGCCTATATTGTGATTACCTAAAACTGATGGATAGATGGCTCTGGTGGCTCTTTCCACAGTGCTCAGTCTCAGTATCCACTGGCTTAGTCTTCATATTTGTGGATTTTCTCTTTATTTATATTATTCAAAGCTAAAGCCATTGACAAGCAGGTTCTTGTCATGTAAAAGCTTAAGTCAGTCTAACTGATGTGATCACTCTGTCAAGCAGACCTGAATGCTAGAGAATGTCTTTCTTCTTGACTTATTTGAGCTTATTTGAGCTAAGCTAGAGACATGTGAACCATCTAAATATGCTGTACTAATGTTTCCTTTATATTAATCAATAAATTATCTTCAGAAATTGCTGTGATGATGTTGGCATGTTTGAAGGGCTGAGTAAAATGACACAGTTTGAAGTCTCACATTCACAAAGACCTCAAACTTTGTGATATATGATAAATGAGAAACAGGGTATTCCCTTCCCTCCCTCCCCAAAACCCCTTCAAGCTGAGATTTGTGTTAAAGGCATGAGCATAGGGTGATGTTTCCATTCACTCATACTGCCTACTGGTACCTGTATGTTTTCCCACTGAGTAAATGTGAGGAATCGTCTAGAGAAAAAAAGGATAACTGTGAGTCAGAACTGAGGGCAAAAGTTCCCATTCGCTTCTTTAGAAAAGGAAGCCTGGAAAACTAGATCAATCCTCAAACAAGCTCAACCTCAAGTTTGAACCTGAGAGTGGAACAGCAGGATGCATATCGAACTGCAGCGCTCTGTTACTGTGCTACAGTGGTGGCACTGCTAGATTCCATTTTAATGGAGCTGAACAAAATGGGAAGTTCTCCACTTAAGAAACTCTCAGTGGCTGTATTTTGGGGAGACTGAGTTATATAAATCTGTTTCGTTTGATCAGAACTTCCTCTAGCCCCTTCTCTAATGTGCTCGAATCAATTTCTTATACAGCAAAGTGCTTGTGGATACAGAAGTCAGGCCAAAAGTTGTCTACAGTGTTTGACCTAGATTTTTCAATAGACTCAGCTACACACATGCATGTACAAAATCTAAATTCACCCAAGTGTCTAGCTTGCATGAATGGCTGTGCTGGTAAATCAGATAACCAGTAATGCAAATGGATAGACTTGTTTTCCATGCAATTCCTGATCAGTACACAGCAGTGCAGAAAGTCTACTTGCAGATTGGACGTGCAGTTGAATATGCATTTTTTTTTTTCACAAACAAATGCCTTTGGAAAATATTAGTCCTGGACACTAATTTGTCCGAGATCAGAATCTAAATTGATCCCAGAAAATGTGCTCATCCAGCCAAAAATAGAAAAAATGGTTGTAGGTACATACATATGCATATATTTCTATTTTGCATGTACAGTTAACTCTAAATGCATGCATTTCAGAACAGTATCTCAGATAGTATCTTTTCAATTAGGCTGGTGGCCTTATGAAACATTTCCAATTGCAATAAAGTGCTAGGTAGGGAAAAAGGAAAGTTACAGCTGGAGACTTCTTTTTTGAGCCCTGGCAGGAGTCTGCAGGCAGTAGTCTACATGCCCATAGGAATCACCTGCAAAAGAAAGATCCCCAGCATAAAAACTTTACAAGAGCTGACGTGAATGTGCGTCTGAGTTAGAGAGATGTCAGTCTGGCTTTCAAGTACTGTCACTGCTGCTAAGTTACGGGCTGGACAGGCTGTGGCTTTGTTCCAGATGGCGGAACTGAACTGCTGATCTCGCTGTGTTAACCATTAGTTGGGCTCTGCCCAAAGATGTCACCAAGAAATGGGGTGGCAAACGATTTAGTCTGACAGAGAACAAGGTGAACATCATTGTGGTTGGCACTTACTCAAATGGCTTCAATTCAAAACATTCAGAAGCTTTTGTAGGCAAGAAGCTGTCACAGCTGACCTTATCCATGACTCCTACGATGATGGACAAACGTCTGTGGGCATGAGCACTGCAACCCTCACTGCTACCAATGGATGTTGTTGGCTTTATCATACTCTGGACCTTCTCAAAGTTTTGGAGAACAATTTCCTTACTGTCAAATGAGTTCTGCTTCCAGTGGTTGAGCCAACCTCAATTCTTCCTGATTAACTGGGGCAGCAACAATCTGCATTCTGATCAAGCTCAAAATGCTGAGACCACCTGAGCTCCTTGGCTGCCTGCAGTGCGCATGAGCCCTATTCTTCTCACACCTCCTCTTCTCATCCCCATCAACTCCTGGTCTTCATGAAGAACATTCACCTTGACTCTCATGCACAACATGTGGTACTTGGACAGCTTCTAAGAAGCAAGTGGGAACAGTGAAGAGGAGGACATCCTTAATGTGTCCTCTGCCCTTAGCACCAATGAGGACATGCAGAGAGGTTTGTGACCTTTTGTCGTTCAGAGAGGTGCTTTCTTGGTCAGTTATGGGAGGCTGATGCTTGGAGGAATCATTTCACTTAATTTCATACCACCTTCCACTTGCACACTTGACTGCTGATGTGTACACCTGCATCCTCTACTCAGGCTTAAAACATTCATTAAAGGAATGAATAGAACTATGAAAATAATTACTATCATAGTTATGAGTGGGAATAAAGAACATTAAATCCGTTGGATATTAAAATTGGGGTTGTTTTTACTTTGGCATGAGAGACCTCAGATATGGGTCTATTGTTCCTATGTCACAAACAAGGGATAAAATAGCAGATCCTGCCCCAGTGAGCACAAAGATGTTACAGAGGAATGAGCAGAGTCACAAGTTAGAACTTCTGACAGCAAAATGCTGCAGTAGGAGGTTATTTTAGAACTTGCTGCCTCAAGGGAGTTTGGACTTTCTTGCCTTGCAGTCAGCTACAGACGTTGATGCCAATTTAGCAAGAATTAAACATATTCTCTTAACTTCAGGCATTTCTCTTCAGTTGCTGTAAGATTTCTCTTTTTTCCCTCAACTTTCTCTGGGCTCGTGGCTTTTGATATAACGTGGAAAACAGAAGGTTCAAATCAGGCTTACAAACACAGCTGTCAGTCTCCTCTCCTTGGCAGAAGCTGTATTAATTTTTACTGGAGTGTCTCAGCTAGTGATCAAATCTTTTCTTGCATTGCCATGGTAATGCAAAGGGAACTGAATTCCAGGAAGATTAAACACCTCATCTCATGCTTGTCATTATCACTGACATTGTACAAACATACAGCACTGAAAACGATTAGGTATCTAGCAGTGCTGGACTGGGGCTCTCCTGAAGAGCACAGGGGGTTATTCCCCTCCTACATCCTATGACAAATTAATTCCTCTGTGATAACTGGTGATGTGTAGAATCCTCGGCTCTTGCAGTTGTATTTTTCCCCTCCACCTCAGCTTTTCTGAGCAATGACAAAGTTGTGGCAGTGGTGGTTGCAGAGAAAATGCAGCAAGGCTACATGCTGGAAGTGTTCGTCTCTTGTCTTCCGTGTGTTCCTCTGCTCCCACCCAGCGACATGTGCTCTTTCCTTCGCATTATCCCAACATCTCTGTACTTGCTCTTGTTGCTATTTAGTGCATTTCCAGAACCCCCTAATGCCCACTGGGCTCCTTGGTTAGCTGAGGGCTGCAGGAGGCTCTGAGTGCTGCTTGGTGGCCACACAACATGCTCTGGAGGCAAACACACCTCTTCAGGCTGTCCTCTTTGCAGGTCTCATTTGAAAACTTACAACAAAAGATTCAAAGAGAAAAACACTTTAAGAATAAGATAAACACAGTTTTTCACCACCCCACAGAAGTCTGGAGCCAATTTTTCTGGTTTTTTTTGTTTTTGTTTTTCTTTTTGTCAAGTCTGCAAGAACCAAGCTCTAATCCTTTTGCAGTTTCTGACAATCATTAGCAAAACTTGAACCCAGCATTTGCATGCACTGTTGTAGAGGAAGATGTATGGTCTCTGAATACACGCATGGCTCAATTCTTCAGCCTGTGAAAACAGAGGCCAGGGCACCTGGACAAAAACACAGAACAAGTGTTGCTATGCCTCCTTCTATTAGGTGAAGCCCAACCCAGGGCAAGGCATTCTCTCAGCTACAGCAGACCTGGTGATCCGTCTGTTATTTGCAGATGTCCCAGACGTTTTTTTCCCCTCTTTATTGTGCCTTAAAACACTTGTTTAGAAACAAACACAAAGAATAAAAAAAATCCCACACACATTCTGCTATTTACTGTTGTTTGACAGCACAAAGCAATATGTCAAGGATAGTTCCCATAGGAGAACTGATGAATCCAGGTGTGGGGTTCCTTAATAGCCTGGTGCTTCTACATTCAATCAAGGGGTTTGTCTCAATGTTCCTTTCCACGTGTGCACGACTTTCCTATAATACTCTCAGCAAATTTCCTATCTGTATTACTTCATCTCATTTGAAAGAAAAAATTAAATATGCAATACTGGCAAAGGTCCTGTCCAATCCCTTCCTTTAAGGTGATTTGTTTCACAGCGAATGACAGTGATCAGATGACACAGCATGAAAAAGAGTACAGCCTCAGTTCTAGGGCTGTTTCTCCACATACCAAGGCTTGTGGTTCTTTCCCTCTCCACTGAAATCCTTTAAGAGTACTGCATAACCACTTCATAACTCGCATGTGTTTTGAACCCATTACCTCTAAGTACATCTCTGTGGGAAGAACTCACAACACTAATGGCAGGAGCTGCACATGAAGGAAATCCATTGAAGGATGCTCTGCAATATGCTGCAGAGGATAGTATTGCAAAAACGTCATAATATATCCTCCTGATGATACATTTTCTGTGAGACGTACAAAGACAGAGTCAAGAAAGAAAGACATTTGTATGGCAGCAGACACCCAGAGCTGTGAGATGAATTTGTGAGTAGCTTTTATGTCAAAGGGAAAAAAGCTGCTTTCCCCAACTCTTCTTACCCTTCCAGGCCCTCTCAGTACACAGAACAGAGGCTGGAGCAGGCAGAGGAAAAAACACACATGATAGAAGGACAGACCTGCACCTCAGTGCTTTGGTCATCTGCCCCCTAATACAGCACAGTGGTGGGCAGCACCTTGTCAGAACTCTCAGGATGTTTAAAATTGGATTATCCTCAGCACAGCTGTTCTGGGAGCTTCCCTGGATGCAGCTCAAGCTGCCTCTGAAATGGAATTGGTTGGTATTACAATAGATACCACCCTTGTTCTCACATCCTCCCATGGTCATGGCCATGGTTGGAGGCAGATACCTCACGGACCTTTGCTTTGGCCACTCTCACCAGTATAACTGTTCTAGTCTCCTTGCAAAGCTTACCTTGTACTTGGCTGTTGTGCCTTCCAAATGGGTCTGGTTTGGATTCCAGATGCAAAACATCAGTGTGCCTCGCCCTGCCATGAGCCTGGACTGACCACCACCACCATCACTCGGTGAGACATGCTCCTCCACTGCTTGGGTGTCACACTGTGCTCAAAGCTGATCCCCTCTCGGGGCTCCAGTCCTGCTCCTGCGTTATATTCTGTGTTATCTTCTCACAACATCTGGGGGAAGCAGGATCAGAAGTGTTAAATGCATTGGCAGAGGTCCCACAGCAAGCTAAGTCTATGGTTACCTGCCTGCTGTTGTCTGACCTCCAGCTGCCTCTTGTTTTCACATCTCTCCATCAAATAACATGAAACACAGTCTTTGCAAGTACATACAGATAAGGAAAAGGTGAAAAATTAGCCTGTTTGCCATGGAGCAAAGCCTATAAATACACTGATCTATAACAAACTGTGTGGGTTTCTTCTGAGGGGACAGACAAATAGATGAGGAGTCCTTGTCCACAAGCTGTATTTGTGGCAGGTCCTAATTACAGCAGAAAAGACTGCTGGAATACATGAGCATAGGCAGCTCTGGATGAGGTAGCTGCAGAGTACAGAATGCCAAAGACTTTTTCCTGCATTTCTGCAAAGATGATAATGTCCCACTGCAGAAGATGCGGAGTTGAAGACTGATACCCCAGCATTCCTTACTCCTATTAAGAACACAAATCAGCCAATAAGGAGTAAAGATGCATATTGTTGCTCAAAATCAAAATTATTGGCTAAATATTTACTTGCCTTTAGATCTGAGCAGCTTGTGCCAATGCAAGCCGTGATGCTTTGCTGTTTTACACTCAGCAAAACGACATGAAAGCTATTAATTGATTATATTTCAGTTGTGCTTTGCATCGATACTACTTGTGGGCAAACAAAACCCTTTAGGATTCCTGCAGTCTGTTTGCCTTGTTAATAAAAGAAGAGCTTATCTGAAGTGTGCAAAGCAGAACCACATCACCTTCTGAGCTGGTTCCTCAGCCTTTCCCCAGCTCATAAGGGGATGCCCCCTGCCTGCTCCACCTCCAGCAGTGCCTTGCAATGGGGCTGCCTGGGCCCTGTCTCCATTCTTCTCCAATGCCTCTACTTTGAGTAACACCTGTGAGTTCACATAGCTTTTTCTCAGCCCATCTCAATGCGCTCCTCTGTTCCCCATTCCAATAGCTGGGCTGTGCATTGTGCATCAAGTGATGCTTTGGTGAAAAGCTGCAGGTTTTTCAGTGGGGATACATTCTATAGTGTGCAATTCCCAAGGCTCCTCTGACCAAAGGAAACAGTAAGAATACAACCTCATTAAAGACTAATGCGTGTTTCCAGACATCAACAAACATCCAAGCAGCTCCTAGTGGGCCACAGGGGAGAAGCATGTGGAGCGCTATAAAAGCATTATGAATGACAAACTTGCCAAATTGCTGTTTAAACAAGGAAGCAAATGGGAAGACCATCTGCATCAGATTGAAACCGCTCATAATCCTGTCACTCGTGCCAGCATGGCGTGCTTCAACTCTTCTGTTGGCATGTGCCCAAGAGACAAATATTTGAGGCTTATACATCAACGTCCCTCCCGTCCCAGGATCTGAGGCCCCTACTGCCTTTCTGTTGGGTTTCTGATAGAGCACGTAGCATTCCTTCTTCTCTCAGATCTGTGCGATGCCTCCCGTGTGCCACAGTCTCCACACAATGCAGAGCTGCACTGGGAACACCAGACTCCATCACTGCTCACTTTCTTCAGTCTCTTCCTGGTCCTTGTCTGCTTCATCTCTACATCAAACATCTGAGCCTCACGTCTCCATCCTCGGCACACCTCCACCAGCCCAGCAGCGCTGTCATCCCATTTTTGTGAAGAAGAAACCAAGATTAATATAACTTTTGCAGCATTACAGAATGAGTTTGTAAGAGAGAAGTGCTGGCTCTGCCTTGTGCTGGATGGAAGCAATCCTCCCCTCAGCCTGGGCCTGCACAGCAGCCACAGGTGCCCTTCTGCTCAAGGCAATTAGTGCAGCCTCGAAAGAGAGTCAAGGGAAAGCCAAGCCACGAGCCCACATCCCTCATGTAGATCTTTTTGTCTCATCTCTTCACAAGCAGCTCTGAAATAAGAATTAAACAAGTTACTGATAATTAGCTCTTAAGACACGCAGGCAATTGTGCTTTATCGCGTACAAGCTCTTTGATAATAGGCCAAGCCTTGTGCCATGAATTGCTAATTTATTCTTTCTTAGCAAAATGTTTTGCTTAATTAAAGGGTGTACTGATTTATAAACACGTCCCTAAATATTATTCACTCTACATCTGCTAAAAAGGATGCTGACTGTTCCCGTTTTTTAGCATTTCTTTTCAAATCATTCCATTACATCCAGCCACGCTCCTTTCAACACTGATTGTGACAGATTAAGAAGTTATTAAATCACGAACACAAAGGGAAAAGCTAATGATATGCGCGTAATGGGAAAAGTGTTTGCATCCCCTCCCCCAAAATATTTCAAATCATATCAAACCCAGGAAGAGACAGAGGTAGAAATGAAGCTCCTGGGCCAGATCTGTTCTGATTCCTGGTGGGGGAAATGGAGACCTGGACCCCAGATGCTGATGTAAAATGGAGGAGGGTGATAGCAGGGAGGACACATGGGTGGTGTCCTGTCCCAGGAGCTGTAATGTGAGGCTAATCATGAGGCCACAGCTCAACTTGTAGCATTGGGTGCCTGAAGGACAGCAGGCAGGTGGGTGGGGATCAGATATCGCACCCAGGGCTGGGCAAGTGGCCCAGAGAAAGAGAGGGGAGGGTCTTTGGTGGGGTATGAGAAGAGGAACATGTGGAGTGAGGAAGCAGTAGGAGGCAAATCTGAGCTAGAGGGGCTTTGCAGATTTCAAGGAGCTGAATGAGACACAGCAGCTCAAGCCAGCACTGCAAAGGGGGAATGCTGATCTAGAGCAGGATCACCAGTGGGATCTGCTGTAAGATGGTGCAGTTTTACAGCCTCAAGGGCTGCTCAGCTGCACAAGCATGTGATGGAAGTAGTTTGCTTTTTCTGAAGCCACACATAAGTAATTTCCCAGCAGGACCTCATCCTTGCTGTGCTGTATTGCTACCATGAGTTTCAGCATTGCAGTGTGTTTTGGTACAGCACTACTGTAAGGCTGCTCTGTTCTGGAGGGCTTCCCTGAGAAGCAGAAGCCTTCAGCAGGGATAGAACACTGTGTTCAGTGCATCTCCAGTGGGACCGAGCCAGCCCTTGTGCAAGAATAGCACCTTTCCCCCTTAGCTGCTCTTCCACCATGCTTAAGGGGTGTAAGTCCTTTAGTGAACTGTGCTTTGAGACACAAAGCAGTGGCAGAGGTCTCTGCAGGGACTCCTGGTGCCATCTCTATCTCTAGCTCTGCTTCAGTAACAGCCCCAGCTCCAAGGATGAACCACTGCCATACATGCCTCCATCCTCTCCATTTGCATATGTCAGCCAAAACATGAAGAGTTCTTATTTGCTAGTAGAGAGTTGGTGATTTACTTTCCACCCTGTTTACCTTACATTTTGTGTTGTATTACTTCTGGCTGCATAAATCCACTCCAGAGCACCTGATGAGCTTTTGATGAAACACCGTCCTCCAAAACACATAGGTTTAAGTTGTCAGCAGCCGTAAGTCTGTCAGCATTCAAATACAAATTCATTTCCACAGTCTTCATAAACCAGTCCAAATATCCGCTTCTTTGTCTCTTCCCTCCTTCTCACCACCTATGTATCATGTGGTGAGCTGCTCGATGCAAGGCTGTGCTGTCAGAGAGGTGTGAAATAGCCAGAACTGCACATACATTTACAGAGACATCATCTGTGCTGAGGCTTTGTTGCAAAGGGCTCTAATGAAGTGGTTGAGCAAAGCCATCCAAGCACTCACAGCCATTGGATGAGCTCTAACAGAAAGCAGATGAGTCGAGCTGGGTGTAATAGTGCTGGTGTGACACCAGGTGAGATGCAGATTTTTTTCCATGAGGTATCCCACAGAGACCTGGAGTTTCATCAGAAATGAGACAAAATGAGACATGTGTGATCAACGAGCACGAGCTATTACAGAGGAAAAGAAAAATCCACATGCACCCTGAGAAGCTGGGCTGCTGCTGCCTTTCAGAATCAGCAATTCAATGCCTACATGCAGCCCGGAGAAGTCCATCAGGGT
>NW_024884956.1:0-3297 GCF_019232065.1 Centrocercus urophasianus
TGCATGGAGCACAGCGTGTGCATGCAGCGTGCAAAGTGCATGGAGCATGCCCAGTGCCTGCAGCACACCAGGGCTGGGTGCAGCTGCATCCTTGCTGCGGCAGCAGGCGGCTGTGCCGGAGGAGAGCACGCTAAGTGCAGCCCGCTCCAACCGCAGACCCCGAGCGCTCTGCGCCGAGGAGCTGATAACGGGATGATAGGGCTGTGTTAATGGAGAAAATCCATTTAGGTTCACTCGATACTCTCCCCACAGGCTTTCATTACACCTCAGGGGTCTGCGGAGCGCCGTGCCCTGAGACGGGCAGGCTGTGCTCCCGCGGCACATCACCGCTCATCCGCCTCTGCAGAGGCTCTGGAGCGGCTGCAGCACGTTTGGGGCTGGGAGCGGCGGCCCCGTGGGGCTCTGGTGACAAATGCACGTCCCACACACACACACACACACACACACACACGGTTGCTGCCCGACCCACAGCAGAGTGAGGAGGAAACTGCAGCGGAGCCACGGAGGAAAGCAAAATAATTACTGGGCGCTCCCAGGCCGGGCTGCCCGCCCCGCGCGCGCTGTTTAAGGCTAGTTAATAGCTAGTGTTCTCTGGTTAGGCCTGAATGACATTTCCAGAGTTATAATAACTGAGCTATTACTTGCCGTATTGATGCATTCCCCCTGCCGGCAGCCGGCTCATCCCGCGCCGCGCCGCGCGGCCGCCGAAAGCTCCTTTAGTCAATAGCACTTCTATTTTTCATTACTCCCTGGAAATGTGGCTCTTGGAAGCTCATCCGTCATTCAATTACGCCCTGGTTCAGTCCTATCATACACGTGTCATAAAGTTCCTCAGATCTGAACTGCTGTTAATTTTCTGCGCCGTCCCGAGGGGATGCCGGGACGTGCCTGGAAAGGCAGCCGCGCACCGAGGGCATGCCGGGACCGGGCGCTGCAGGGGGGGGGGGGCCGTGCTGCTGCGGGGCCGGGGGTCGGCAGCCCCCTCCCCACATCCCCACATCCCCACACCACCTTCCCACGCAGGTCCGCTCCTCCGGCGGTGTTGGTTTAACGGGGCCACCTCCCCCCCCTCTTCCTCCTCCCCTTCCCCTTTAATCCGAGCGCTATCCGCGCTGGGCACGTCCGCGCCGGATAATCACCTGCCTGGCAGATTTGTCACTGCACCAGATGTAATCGGGGAACTGCTTTTTTCTTTTTTTTTTCTTTTTTTTAACCCTCCTCGTTTTCTGTTTCTTGGAAGCCGCAGCTCCGGGCGGCGCCCGCTGCTCCTCCACCCATGGGCAGCTCCTGGCTTTGTTCCCACCTGTGCCGACTTGCGGTGCGTTTCCGACCCATGAACCCAACAAAAGGGACGGATGGCTTCACGTGTTGGTGCAGCCGTGGGTCCGGGGCAGAGCTCCCCATGCATACAGGGGAACTGCAGCAGCAGTGTGACCCTATGGAACCGCGGCAGCACCCATGAGAACAGCCGCCTGTTCTCCCTGCTGCTCCCACCCATGGGTATCTGCTGGATAACCAAAGGGACTGAAAGGCTGCCAGGGTTCCTCTCTGTGTTCTCGTCTCCTCCCAGCCCACATCCCATCATCCCGGGGCTCACTAAGATCCATCTGCCATCCCAGCAGAGCCCCAGGTGTGTTACAACCATCACCGACCACCGAGTGCCACAGGGCTCATGCCCAGATCCCATTACCAGTCCCTCTGTCCTAATGGGAACAGCCTCTGCCCCAGCTGCCAGACGTGGAAACTGAGGCACAGGGAGACCCATATGTACCTGAGCTACGGGGACATCCTCATGGGAATGGACCACAGCGACCACACTGCTGCCCCAACCCCACTGGGGTGACCCCTCCCTGGGCACAGCTCTGCTGCTGGGGGTGGGCTTCTCCCCCTGCCCCCCCTGGCCACCCCAGCCCTCATTCCTGTCTCCCTTCTGCCTCACACTGACACTCCTGCATGGCTCTGGGGCACGATACTGTCCACCCTCATTGATCCCTGAAAGGCGCTGCTCCTCACCCAGAGATCGATGCTGGGAGCAGCTCGAGGCTCTGCAAGAAGCCACGGCCACCGCCCGCCTGCCAGCATCCTCCTGGCCACATGGCAGCACCCATCGATCGGGGCAGCACTGATGCTGCAGTGGAGGCCATGCTGAGGGGTCCAGATCCTGGCCTGTCCCCCCCTTCCACCCCCAAGCATCCCTGGGCAGGACCCTGCATGGCACAGCACAACACGTCACCACTGAGTGCAGCAGCACAGCTCACCCAAGGGGCTCCAATGCCCCCCCACCCCCCCCCAGGTGTGGTCACAGTGGCACACAGTGCGTGCCCCAAGCCCTGCACAGGTCTCCCAACCCACAGACACCAGGACCGACGGACAAACGAGAGGGCAGGGCTGAACGTGGGGCAGGATGTGGGGCTACCGAGAAACCCCTCTGTCTGGGCACCAGCAAGGGGTCTCCCCGGCACGAGGCCACAGGGCAGGGGGTGCGTGGCCCCTGGCAGGGTCAGGGCAGCGCCCACACTGGGGGTCCTGACAGAGGCAGCAGTGGGGTCAGGGGCCACAGCAGCGCTCTGATCTCCCCCACCCCCCCCCCCCCCCCCCCCCCCCCCCCCGCCCCGTGCGCTTCTTCCCCTCGTCGCTTCCCCAGCCAAATTTGACCTAATTTGCCGTGAGCCGCCGGGGTCTGCGCAGGGCACCGCGCTCCCCGGCCCCACCCCGCTCCTTTCACTGCTTTAAGCCTTTTCGCTTTGTCCATTCACTCAGTCGCTAATCAGATTAACGCCATTCCAAAGGTGCCCCCCTCCCTCCCTCCCTCTTTCTCACCTCCCTCCCCCCCCCGCCCCCTAAAAAGCAGTTTCACCGACCCCAACCAGGACCTTCCCTCCCCATCTCTGATGGGCACTGAGAGCCGAGGGGATTGGGATGGGGGACGGGGACGGGGCTGCCCCCCCCAGCACAGCGATGCTCAGAGGGATGATGGCAGCGATGGCAGCCGGTCCTGCGCAGCTCCATCGGCACGTGCACCCTTTGGGGAATCCCTCTCCTTTCTCAGAGACGTCTCACATTTCGATTCATGCTAAAGGACTGCTTGGGAACAGTGGAAATGGACCAAAAAAACAACCCAGCTTTCCACCTGCCTTCCCTCCCGGGGGGGGGACACAACCCCATGGAGCAGCATTGGGCGATGCCATGATCCCAAACCCAACGCAGCCCTGGGGACAGCCAGGACCCAAACGTGGCCCAGGGGACCCCCATAGGGACACCCATGGGGTCACCCTAGGGACCACCGCAGCTTTCCCA
>NW_024884957.1:0-14526 GCF_019232065.1 Centrocercus urophasianus
ACTTGGGCCAAAGATCATGGCATTGAGTGGATTTACCATATTCCCTATCATGCACCAGCCCCTGGTAAAATTGAACGATACAATGGATTTTTAAAAACGTTGCTAAAAGCACTGGGTGGCGGAACACTTAAGCACTGGGAGAAGCATTTGGCAGAAGCCACCTGGTTAGTCAATATCAGAGGATCTATCAATCGTGATGGTCCTTACCAATCCAGTTCCCTACATACCGTAGAGGGAGATAAAGTCCCTGTTGTACATGTAAAGAACATGTTAGGAAAGGCAGTTTGGGTTCTTCCAGCTTCTGGAAAGGGCAAACCTCTCCGTGGTACAGTTTTTGCCCAGGGACCAGGATGCACTTGGTGGGTAATGCAAAAGAATGGGGATGTCCAGTGTGTACCACAGGGAAACTTGATGTAGGGGGAGTGCAGTTACTAATTCTATGTGTATATATATATATATATATATGTATATAGCCATGTGTGTGTAATGTATTGTAATCATTTTTTGTTTGTATATATGTATATATATGTTAAGCATGATGTAACGATGTAGAATAAGGGGTGGAATGTCATGGTTCTATGTTTTTTGTTTGTTTGTTTGTTTTTTATTTTGGGTTTCAGTATTCCGCATCAAAACATCATGTAGTGTACGGGGCATTAAGGTGTTAATGCCCAATCCCAGGTACCTATCCCTGTACATTACAGAAGTCACGGGATCTGGCCTTTCCGGGTGTGGGGGGGGCGCTCTCTTGCTGCCTTGCAGTGGATGCTGGAGGGTGCTTTCCTAGCCATTCCAAGCTTTTCATGTTTGACTCGGTCCTGGGAACTCTCTCTCTCTCATCTTGTCTGATTTATTAATCTCAATTTCAATTAGATTGTATTATATTTTGTTGTCTTGTATTCCGATATTATAGTAAAATAAGTTTTCCTCCATAGATTGTTGCCGCTGTTCTTTTCCTCCCTTCCTTCCTTCCCATTTTTTGTGGGACTGGGGTGGGGGGGGAGGGCAGAGGCCTGTCGCCCCTGTCACGGACATAGATTGATCTGGTCAACTCCTTGACAGACTCACAGGGATAACTGGCAAGAGTGGTGAGGCCTTTGGACAGAAGGTGTTAAATCGAAGATCTTGTTTCCCTTTGTTGTGAGCTTTGTCATGCACCCACCCTTCACCGCCCCCACCCCACTCACTTGCGAGGGGCGAAGACATCAGTTTTCTAATGGCTTGGATAGCCATTCAGGTTCCCTTGGAGAGGCCCTAGGACCTGGGGTTTTGCTCTCCTCGAGATTCTGGATCTTTTGTTCTGGCCACCAGTTAACTAATTTCTCTAACCTGACAGTGGGTAATCCATTCATCAAATCTCCTGGAACACCCTTTTGCCAGCCCAGTATCCAGAGACAATTACGTTTATGATCAATATTTCGCCTACCTGTTTTTACTGACAGTGAGACCCTTCCAATCCCACTGAGCTTTGAGCTAGGAGGCCTGGGGGCAAGGCTGACTGCTGCAAGTCGTACTTCCCTTGGCTCAAATTTAATGGAGGAAGAAACCACTGGCCCATATTTCCTTCCATAGTTAATTAACTCTTGGGCAACCTCTCCCCGCGTCCATGCTTTGTTTCCTGACTGCAGGTGGTTGGTTACAGTTCCTTCTAACACTGGCCGGGCTCTCTCTCCCTGAGAGGTAGCCTCTATTTTTCCTTGCAGTTGAATACCTATAGGTTTTAACGACTCTGGAAGCCCTCTAATTAAAGCAGTCATTCTCTCAGGATCAACAGGCATCATCATAGGTGACTCATGGTGTGGCTGCAGCTTTCTATCATACATCATTTGGAGACAAGCAGCCTTTTGAACACTCTCTACTAACTGATCAGTTGTTCCAATAATGGCAAGAGGGTCTCACCTTTCTAAAGGGTTGAGACCACCTGCCCAATAGGCAGCCCTTTGCGTTAATGACCAGGGAGCACGACTGTTGCCAGTAGTTAAAAATACTCCTGGTCCCCAATAACCTTCTGCTTCCTTTTCTGTTAACCGAATCTGGTCACCACCAGTGAGACTAACCCTCCATACATATTTTGTCTCTGATTCCTCTGGAGAGCGGCTGAAATCTTTCTTCAATTTCGCTAGTTCAGTGGCTGAGAAGGGAATTTCTTTAACATTCATTTGAGGATCTAGATCCTCACTGTTATCGAATGTGTATTCAGTTTTTATCAAAGGATGCAATGGGGCTATTGGAGTTTCTGATTTATCTAGCCTTTCCTTCATTCCTGGTAGTTCCACCTGAGGAAAAGTTTTTTCTCGTGGCAAACTATGGGTGACGGTATCGCTGGCATGCTTACACGTTAGCAGTTCCTTAAAAGCCATTTGCAACAAAGCCGAATTACGTTTCTCTCTTACTAATTGTTCCTCAAGGTTCACTATTTGATTCTGCAGAGTTTTCACCAATTCTTGTGTAACTCTAACCGATTCCTGTAATGCTTCTATGGTTTGGAGTTCTGCCGAATGCTTTTCATTTGGGAACTCCACAGCAGCTTTTAAAGTAGCCCCGATTACAGCACAAATAAAGGACTTTCCTTTTCCAGCTCGGGTACGAGCACTGTTTTGCAGAACACTAATATGGTCCGAAACACTCCACAAGTTATACCAGTTCTGTCGTGCCCAATCCATACCTGATAAAGAGGGTGGAGCACCACGTTTTTCTAAAAGATCAAATAATACATCTTCACTTTTCATGGTGGCAATGCTGTCGCTCATTTTTTCAATACAGTGAGAGACCTACACTAAGGGAGGTGGAGGTGTAGGTCTCAAGTGACTCCTTATCTCCCCAGGGAAACAGACACTTTTCAAATGCAAATGCTCAAAGCACTCTTCCCTTTCTCTGAGGGGAGCACACAAAAAAGGTCCAAATTTCACACTTAAGTTACAAGATACTTAAATCACCACCCGGTTGTTGCCTCCACCATGGTGAGCACATAACGCTTACCATTGCGAGATTATGGCAAGGTGATATAATCAACCTGCCACGCCTCACCATATTTATACTTTTGCCATCACCCTTCCCCCCAGAGAGGTTTCATCCTCTTAGCTTGTTTAATTGTGGCGCATGTCTCACAGTCATGAATGATTTGTGCAATAGCATCCATACTTAATTCCACCCCTCGGTCTCTGGCCCACTTATATGTTGTGTCTCACCCTTGATGGCCTGAGGTCTCATGGGCCCACTGAGCTAAAAATAACTCACCCTTGTTCTGCCAATCTAGGTCTATTTGAGCAACCTCAATTCTGGCAGCATGGTCTACTTGATGGTTATTGTGCTGATCTTCTGTAGCTCTACTCTTGGGCACATGAGCATCTACATGGCGCACCTTTACAACCATATTCTTTGTCCGGGCAGCAATTTCTTTCCACAGTTCAGCAGCCCAAATAGGTTTACCCCTTCTTTGCCAATTATTTTGCTCCCACTGCTGTAACCACCCCGATAAGGCATTTGCTACCATCCATGAGTCAGTGTAAAGATAGAGCATTGGCCACCTCTCCCGTTCAGCAACATCTAAGGCCAGTTGGACAGCCTTTACCTCTGCAAATTGGCTTGATTCTCCTTTCCCTTCAGTGGCCTCTGCAACTTGTCGTGTGGGGCTCCACACAGCAGATTTCCATCTGCGATGCTTTCCCACAATACGACACGATCCATCTGTGAACAGGGCATATTTCTTTTCATTCTCTGGTAGTTCATTGTATGGTGGGGCTTCTTTAGCACGAGATACCTCTTCTGCTGGTGGTGTTCCAAACCTTTTACCTTCAGGCCAGTCCATGATGACTTCTAGGATTTGTCTCGCCCCAATTTATAGGAGGGAGAGGAGGTTCTTTTATTATCTATATACCCAGCGTGAGATTAAGAAGCAACAGTTCAAATGTTGGTCCAACCAGTTTATTACAAATCTTAATTAGGGAAATGGGGAAGGGGAGGACGGACACTATTATGAATTAGGGTAATGGGGAAGGGAAGGAGGGCGATAGAAAAGATAGAAAAGAAGAAGCAAGGGGTCTTTATAGGCAGCAAGAGGGAGATAGTCACCACCATGGATCCAGCATGGTTCGTAGTTCAGTCTTTGATCTTCAGTAGTGGTGGGTCATCAGGCAGAGTTGTTCTGTTGACAACGACGACGACGGACGACGAAGCACGACGACGACCATGGCGATGATGGCCCCTTTTCAATGCTTTCAGAGTGGTCGAGTCAGCTGTCTTTTGGAGAGACAGCTCAAATCCAAAGTGGCTGAGTCAGCTCTCCTTTGAGTGGCAGCTTCTGGCTCTGGGATCTCAGCAGAAACTCCTTTCTTCCCATCTTCCGGGCCTTGCCAGCAGATAAGAGGGAGCAGGGGTGCCCATCTGCATCCTGTTTCTCACAGAACACGATGGTATCGTTCCCCAATTTTCCCACACCTAGCTGGAGCTGTTTAGTCACAGGCCAGATCTTCCGCCAGTAAACACTTCTGAGCATTCTCATCCGCACTTCTACAGAGCAAGCAGCTCTGGGGGAAGGGGCTTTCAAATGTTCCCAAAGCAATCTCGATTGTCACACGGTTAGCACCCACTAGTTGCCTCCTCAACAAATCACTCAGAGTCTTATCACAAGAAATACCTCAGGAAGCAAGCTTTGAGCCAAAAAACAAAGAAGGATTCTCACAGGATTCCTGGACAGCTGAGGTTCCCCATCCATGCTCGTTGTGTAATCAGTGCAATCCACTTACTCCAAGTGGCATCAGTAGCATGATGGGTGGAGGGAACCATTCCCTTGAACATCCAGTTCAGCACTGGCAGTCAAGGTGCCAGAAGGAGCTGTGTTTCTGTACCGACTACTTCGGAAGCAGCCCAAACCCCCTCATACGCGGCTAAGATCTGCTTCTCAGTTGGAATGTGGCCGTCTTCCGATCCCTTGTAGGCTCAACTCCAGAATCCCAGGGGTCAGCCTCGGGTCTCTCCTAAGGCTCTTTGCCGCAAACTCCAAGTGGGGCCTTCCTCTCTAGCAGCAGTGTAGAGGATGTTCTTCACATCCTGTCCTATCCGTACTGGCCCCAGGGCCACAGCACGGGCTATCTTCTGTTTAATCTGCTCAAAAGCCTGCTGCTGCTCAGGACCCCACACAAAATCATTCTTCTTCCGCGTCACCTGATAAAGTGAGCTTACAATGAGGCTGCAGTTTGGAACATGCATTCTCCAAAAACCCACCACGCCCAGAAACGATTCTGTCTCTTTTTTATTAGTGGGCAGAGATATGGCAGTGATTTTGTCGACCATATCAGTCGGGATGTGACGACGGCCATCTTGCCACTTTATACCTAGGAACTGAATCTCCTGGGCAGGTCCTTTCAATTTGCTTCGCTTAATAGCAAAACCAGCACGGAGAAGGATATGGATTATTCGCTCTCCTTTCTCAAAAACTTCCTTTGCTGTGTTGCCCCACACAGTGATGTCATCAATGTGCTGCAGGTGCTCAGGAGCACTGCCCTGTTCCAGTGCAGCTTGGATCAACCCATGGCAAATGGTCGGGCTGTGTTTCCACCCCTGGGGCAAACGATTCCAGGTATACTGAATACCCCTCCAGGTGAAAGCAAACTGTGGCTTACGTTCTTTGGCCAAAGGAATGGAAAAGAAGGCATTAGCAATGTCAATGGTGGCATACCATTTGGCTGCTTTTGACTCCAGTTCATACTGGAGTTCTAACATGTCCGGCACAGCAGCACTCAGTGGGGGTGTGACTTCATTCAGGCCACGGTAGTCCACCGTCAGCCTCCATTCTCCACTGGCTTTACGCACTGGCCATATGGGGCTGTTAAAAGGCGAGTGAGTTTTGCTGATCACTCCCTGATTCTCTAGCTGACGAATTAACTTATGAATGGGGAGCAAAGAATCCCTGTTGGTGCGGTACTGACGCCTGTGCACCGTTTTTGTAGCTATTGGTACCTGTTGCTCTTCCACTCATGGCAACCCCACAACAGACGGATCTTCTGATAGGCCAGGGAAAACAGACATCTGCTTAATGTTGTCTGTGTCCACAGCAGCTATTCCAAAGGCCCATCGATACCCTTAGGATCCTTGAAATGCCCCCTTCTGAGATAATCAATACCTAGTATACATGGAGCCCCTGGGCCCGTCACAATAGGATGTTTCTGCCAGTCCTTACCAGTGAGGCTTATCTCAGCCTCCAACACAGTCCATTCTTGAGAGCCCCCGGTCACTCCAGAAATAGGGATTGATTCTGTCCCTTGGTGACTCAAGGGCATCGGAGTGCACTGTGCACCAGTGTCCACCAGTGCCTTATATTTCAGTGGTTCTGATGTGCCAGGCCATCGAATCCACACAGTCCAATATACTCTATTATCCCTTTCCCCCTCCTGACTGAGGGCAGGGCCCCTCTATTCATTACCTGTGGTAACTGGAGCAACTGCACTGGTGGCTGATCTGCTTTGTAATTCTCTCACCCGTGCTCGTAGTACAGAAGTAGGTTCACGGTGCCACTTCCTCATGTCTTCTCCATGGTCACGTAGGTAATACCATAAGACAATTCGTGGTGTATTATCCCTTTCTTGAGCCGGAGAGCGTCTGCCTTTAACAGCTGACATTTTTGATGGTGCATGTGAGAAGGAAGGTTCATCGTCTTTAGTTAGGTGGGCTCGCATAAATTTCATCATCTCCTTCACCTCCTTCACTAGACTCATTTGATTATCCTGATCTTCATCAAGCGTTTCTGATACTGCTACAGGTTTGTCACGAGTAATCAGCTGAGACACTTGCTTTCACACTTCCTTCAGTTTGTCTGTCACCTGGGAGATACCAGCAACAGCAGTGTGAGTTGGGGATAGCAATTGTTCATAGTTTTGGAGCGTAACAATTAATTCATAAACTAAGGGTGTTCTCTGTTGTTCCTGGTATCTGTCACACGCTGACATTAGTGTAGAGGCATATTTGTCCGGCGCTGTTGTCACGAGTTTCTTCCATATCTAAGGTGGCATCCTCACTTTTTCAGGGTCGCGGTTTTGGTGTGGGTGGTTAGGAACAAAGTCAGGGTCATACAACATTTCCGCCTATTTCCCTCAAATACTGGATACCCTTTTCAACTGTATCCCATTTTTTCATCACAATCTTCAAGCCATTTTTGAAGGGATACTTTTCCTTCACGGCTATTAACACTCGTTCCCAGAGGGAGGCAGCCTCATCCGAAAATCCACTAATTCCTCTATCAATAGCTGGATCTCTGCCAATGGTGCCTAGTTGGCAAGCTTCATTACCATCTAGAAACAAGCTATGGGCCCCACTGTCCCAACAGCGAACCAACCAGGAAACAAGAGTTTCATTCGGGCGCCGTGTGAACTCCTTTCTTGAACCTTGGATTTCAGTCATCTTTAGAGGCTGGCGAGTAGTAATAGAGATTTCCTCCTCATCACTCTCTTCTGCATGTCTCTTAGTTTTCCCTTTTGCCTTTCGCGATGGTGGTGGTTCTGAGGAGGGCCCCTCACCTGGATCTTCCCCCACCATCTCCTCCTCCTCTTCTCTTTTTCGTTCAAGACGCGAAGACACTCGTTTCCATTTCTTGCCCTCCACAGGAGCAACTGGTATTGTTACTGGTGTCTGTCATCTTGTCTGTCATCTTGTCTGATTTATTAATCTCAATTAATTACTGATAATGCTCCCTAACGAAGCTCTCTAAGAGCAGAGAGAAAAAGAGATTCGTTCTAAAAACTAAAAAGCAGTCGTGCCCCACGTTGGGTGCCAAAAATCTGTCATGGAGTTGACTAGATCAATCCATGTCCATGACAGGGGCGACAGGCCTCTGCCCTCCCCCCCCCACCCTAGTCCCACAAAAATGGGAAGAAAGGCAGGGAGGAAAAGAGCAGCGGCAACAATCTATGGAGGAAAACTTATTTTACTATAATATTGGAATACAAGATAACAATATATAATACAATTTAGTTGAAATTGATATTAATAAATCAGACAACATAAGAGAGAGAGAGTTCCTGGGACCGATTCAAATTTGAAAAGCTTGGAACGGCTAGGAAAGCACCCTCCAGCACCCACTGCAAGGCAGCAAGAGAGCACCCCCTGTCGCCTTTGTTTTGGCGACCCTGGCTGAAGTCTCCTTGTGAAAGTGTTCCGACAGACCCGGTCAGTTTCGCACACTTTTCTTGACACCAATGTGGTGAGCGGCAAAATGGCCTTAATTGCAAGGAGCACATCCTTCTTAAAACTTTCCCCATGCCTTAGGGCTACTATCGTTATCTCTGACCAATGGACATGTGGCATGTCTTGTTTCCTCCTTATTTGGTCTAACCTGTTCTTCTCTCTTATCTCAAGACATTTGTTGCCATGGTTTCCCAGGGGCCAAGGGGCCCCTGTGGACCCTGGTGACTGCCACAGCCCATTCAGTTAACTACATTTCCCCCTCCCTAAGCACAGGCCAATCTACTACAACCTGAGAGGACCCTAATTGCGTACACCCCGAAATCCCCGCATTACGCCTATACATGCCATTGGCCTCTCAGTTAAGTGTTGCCCCATTTACATCGTAATGCACCAAATAATCCTACACTAATAACCCTATAACCTATTAATAGAAAAACCTATAACCTAATAATCCTAATGTCTTAAGCGTGAGTTCTACATAAAAGTATATACTGCATTCTTAGATGATGCTGATTTGTTCGTCTTAGCATTTGCCATGAGTCTTTCGTCTCAGCATACACTATACTTATGTAATATACCTATATACCTATATAATATGACTGTAAGTGTAAAGCATATTAATATCAGACCTAATACAACTATAACTGAATACAGAATAGAGTTAAACATAATTAAACATCCGTTACCATACGTACGCGAACCTGGTTACAATCTTTCGAGAAGCCTATGGTATTCCAAGCGTTGATTGCTTAAACGTTATTGCAGACAGTTGATGAAGCAAGGTACACAAATTAGATGCAAGTTTCACACCACTGAGCAGGGGGAGGTCCTATCCCGTCACATCCTGAGTACTCGCCTTCTTCGCCTGTCACAAAATCTCTCCCATGCTCAGTGAAACCCTGCTCTGTTATATCGCAAAGCGCCTGATAGTTCTACCCTAACAGCCTAGCAGCCTACTGGCCTTAAGATGAGTCTTACAAGAGGCGATGTAGTGTATCTTCAGATAATGCTGAACCGAGTCGGGACACTTGCCTTAGCAAGCGCCACATCTTAATATATATTATAACTATCAGTACTAAGCATAATAATGTTAAACCTAACACAACTACAACCGGATGCAGTACAGAGTTAAATATCCCTGTTGCTGTGGGGGACCATCCAAGAAGTAATTCCCACCAGTGGTGTTCTCCATCCTTCTTTACTCTCTCTAGGACACGATGTATCTCTTCTGTGTCATGGTGAACGGTGATCAAGGTTTTCTGTCCATTGTCTCTGACGCGTTTCAGCAATTGGTGCAGGACATCATGTTGCAAAAGCTTCCTTACCAAGTTCCTTCCTTGGTAAGCCAAAGCGAGATTCATCCCACTTGGGGTAGGTGATAGGTCTTTAATCACTGTATAATTACCCTGCAAGAACTGATGTGATATCTCCGACACTTAATAATTAAAGCCACATCCTACAATACTAGTAAAGTTATAGACAGAGAGATTAGAGTGATTGATGATAGATCTAGTGGCACTATCTATGCCCAATATATACCAACGTTGTCTCAGGTACCTGTTCGAATGTACCTTAAAATAACAAACGTTTGTTTAATATCAAGGCAGATGTCTCAAGCCTTGAGAGCATTGCTCTCACAAACTAGCCATATGGAATTGCTTGTTCTCCAGGCCTCAATCTGGCCACCTGTCCATGAAGGGAACCCATTCTGATGCACAAAGTGCATACTGCACTGGCTTAAGCACCATGCACATCAGATTTGTTACATGCAGAAAGAGAAGGCCTAATGCTGTCAGGACTTCTAATGCATTTAAAGTGAGGAGTGATTCCAATTCCCGTTTCTCTGCACAATCTATCAGGTGTGTGATGCCTTTCGGATCAAGGGGTACCCTTTCTGGGTCTCTGTTATCATTCTCTACCATCAGGAAGGTCTCTAGTGCTCTTCCTTCCTCTATCAGGCTAGATCTAATCTTCCCACAATCTGTTAGTGCATCTCTCTTAACTCCCAAATGCAAATTAACCTTTCTCCTTTTGCTATCCTGTTCAGTCACAGCTGGAAGCTGCGGGCTCCGCACCGCTCCCACTGTGCCCATCTCCCTTTGATCATACACTGACTGTTGTAGAGGCTTCTGATTGGTTGCATGCGCACTCAATCTTGTAAAAGGATGTGTGGGTCGAGTCAATGGGTCTGAACACTGGCAAAGAGTGGGTCCAGAGACTATCGTTATTTCTTTCTCTGTCGGGTGCAACCTGAGCAGAGGGCGCCAGCCGGATGCCACCTACTGCTTCAGGTACAGTCAGGGTGGACAGTGCTGGCCGTACACTATCATCCGAGCACCAGTAAGTTACATCGCTTCCCTTTCTCTCTGCTGTTTTTTTCTTTTACCACCTCCTTAACTTTTGACCAGTCCATACCCAAGCCGTGCCCGCAGTTCCCACCCCCCTGGGTGTTACTGCATTCCACCTCCTGAGAGGAGACAGCAAGTGTCCCATCCCAGCTCACTTCTCCCCCTCCCCCCGCAGGTAGTGCTAGATTACACAGAGACAACCGTTGTTGTGGATACAGCTGGAGAGGTTTCAACGACCTTGCATTCCTGCACTTTAGCCATTTTGCAAGATAAAAGCGCAGACAGTTGAATGCCTTCTTCTACTTCATGAGAAGCTGAAGCCGAGGGGGGGGGGGTGAAGTGGGATGCCGAAGGTGCAGATGAGATGTTAGTCACTATAGCTGAGGGCATATTTACAGTGTTCTCTTCCTCAGGGGACCTGCAAGAAAGTACGCTCCCCTCACAAGTAAGCATCATCCTGCCCAAGGGGTGCTCTCCCATTCCTATGGTTAACGCCACTGTGGGTGAGGGGCTCACTGAGGTACGGGACCCCGACCTTGGGTAGAAAGAGCAGCATTGTCTGGCCCATTTGGTGTTCCGGGGGAGGGGCCCTGAGCCTAAGGCACCCTCCCATCATCATTTCCCTGCAGCACTACGACAAACTTCCAACATTGGCGTACAGTGTGGCCTAGTTTCCCACAGGCCTGACAGATCGGGCCTGGCGCTGCTTCTCCCTTCTGCCTCTCAGAGCCTCGGCACTGGGCTCTGAAGTGACCAAACCGTCCGCACTTAAAACACGGTCCCCTACTTTGATCCTCCCTCACGGCCATCGCCGCTACTAACACTGCTGCTAATCCCTCATTGGTGAGGGGCGTTGTTCTCTGTTTCTCCATGTTGGAAATAATCCAAGTAATTTTGTCAGGACGGTATCTCTGATAAAAGCAGAATTTATTCGCGATTGCAATGGCGGGCGTCCCGCAAGCAGGAACGCGCCTATGGACACATCATGACAGCCTTTAGACCCTGTTTTCTCCCCCTTGCCTCCCCCCCTCCCCTGTTTCCCCAATGGCTGGGTACTCCAGGTTCACAATCTTATCAGAAGGTTTACATTTGCTATTTACTTGTACATTTATTTGTTATCTGGTGCCAGTCAGTAGTCATCCTGTTGTTTCCAAGAGGTCTCGGTGCTCTCCTTGTCCTACTGATATGGTGATTTTCTTTGAAGTCATCATCGTTAAACAAAGAGCACTGGGGAATGATGTCAGGCCTTCCCAATGTTTTTTCAGGCGATTCCTCGGGCATGCCATGGCTTGTTCTCTGGTTTGCTCTCGTGCAGGATATTCTTGCAGTGTGTATGACAAAATATACATCTATACACCTATAAACAGAGTGTGCGTTCCTGGGAAGGTTCGTCTATACGATAAGTGATGTAAACTTGTCAGAGATCTTCCCCAAGTTAAGTAGAGGGACTCCCAAAAAGAACTACGATAGCAGAGATCATAAAATAAAAATAATATTAGACAATTCTAATGCAGAAACAACATTTGATTCCCACAATTCCCCCCTTTTTCTTTTTATACATTGTTGATTTCTACAATTCTTTAAGGTTCACTTTTATAGACATCGCCCTCGTCTTCACTTTCTTTACCTCCCATCTCCTCTAATAACATAATTTTATCCAAATGTAATGGCTCCATTGGTGTTTGCTTCAATAGTGCTCTCTCTATCAATCACTCTACTAGTCCCCTCACAAAGGGGATAACACAGCAATCAGTGGCCATCAAGGCTCCTGCTGCTACTATCAAAGAAGTAAATGTGGATACAGTCACCCCTTTCCATTCACCAAACCAGGACTCCAACCATCCAGTGACAGAAGTATCTATTCCTGATTCTTCTGCCACTTCATTGACAAGGGTGGCACCAAGCCCTTGCACTGCCTTCATTATTACGTCATCCAGAGCTGTGTTATTGGGATGAAGGTGCAACAACGGATACCCAGCGTTACATATACACTCTTTTATCATATC
The DNA here is from genome assembly GCF_019232065.1 of Centrocercus urophasianus. NCBI lineage: Eukaryota > Metazoa > Chordata > Aves > Galliformes > Phasianidae > Centrocercus > Centrocercus urophasianus. Next base: position 12,533 of record NW_024884957.1, read on the forward strand.
TTAGGAGTTCCTGTTTAATCAGGCCACCCTACTTGTGGCATATAACTGTCCTGCAATTCTCTTTATTGCACTCTTTGTATAATTTGTAAATCTCCGTAAATTATAACAGATGTAGTTAATCCAATCTACATTCTTGTTGATCATCACCCACCAGGACAGTGACTCAAACCCTGCAACAGTTTGATTTCTTGCCTTAAAATCATCAGGGACAAGAAGAAGAGAAAAGTTTAAATCCTTAGCTTGCTCACATACCAAACAATACTGATATGTAATGATGTTTGTCACAAGAGATAAATAAGTATTTACATCAAATGCTGCACTCATCAAATCAACATTTCTAACAGTTACAAGAGCTCACATTTCTGTCCTTGGGATTCACAGTTTTAAGGGTCCAGCTGACTTCAGTTCTCACTGTGTTCGAGGGACCTTCTTAACTCTAGTATAATGAATCCAAAATGCTTTAGTGTGGGATGTTAGCAGCACCTGGAACAGACCTACCCAGCTTGGTTCCAGGGGTGAATCTTAAGAGATTTGTTACAAACATATTATCGAGCCATATCAAGGCCTTGGGCTCTAGTTCCTAGAACCAGTTTCTCCTTTTCTCAAAGCCATTCCTATAGAATTATCACATGCTCAGTTAGTATTTCACTCCCTACTTGGGTAGAAATCCCCTTTTGTACAACATAAGGCCTTCTGTACAGTATTTTGAAAGGACTTAACCCCTCTTTAGCTCTAGGTTTTGTTCTGGTACTAAGGAGAGCCAAAGACAACAACTGTGATCAGGATAGTCCAGCTTCCTGGCCCAGTTTTACAACCTGTGATTTAATTAGACAGTTCATCTTTTGCCCCTGACCACTCGCCTGTGGTCTGTGTGCTATGTGCAATTGCCAGTTTATTCCCAATGCTTGCTGACCTGTTGGACAATCTCTGCAATGAAATGAATTCCCTGGTTCAAGGGTATTGTTGCAAGACACCCAAACCTTGGAAGAATCTCTTGCAAAAGTACCTTGGTTACTTCCTTTGCTCTATTGGTCCTGCAAGGGAATGCTTCTGGTCACCCTGAAAGGGTATTGGTTAGAACTAGCATATATCAAAACCCTCCTTTTTCCTGGCAGTTCAAAAAAAACAATTTGCAATTGTTGTCCTGGAAGGTTCCCTTTCCAACAAGCCCCACTTGCACCCTGTTCCTGGTACTAGGATTGTACAGTTACTTTCTGGGGTCTGTACCCCCCATGTTTTATTATGATCCCTTAGAACCAAATTCTATAAAATACTAATGGGCACAACAGTGTGTCCATCTGGGTATGCACCCATCTGTCAGCTTGCTCTCTTCCCTTCATTCATTAGATTCCTGTCCTTTCTAGAGTACCTTATAGGTTCTGACTAAGGTTCAGATATTTCAAGTTTACCGTCTGGAATTAAAGCCGTTCACCAATTTCTTTTCCTTCAGCTGCCTGTTTTGCCACCTGATCCATCATCATATTTCCAGTTCCCTGTACAGTGTCACTCTTCTGATGTCCTTTACAATGTCTAACAGCCATGATGTTCTTTGGTAGATTTACATCATGCTGAATTTGTTTTCCTTGTGTGTAAGCAATCCTTGCTCTTTCCAGATGGTACCATGAGTGGGTACCACCCCAAAAGCATATTTAGCATCCGTCCATATATTTAAGGTTCTTGTCAAGGCAATTATTTCAGCCTTCTGAGTGGAAGTCCCCACAGGTAATGGTTTTGCTTCAATTACCTTGTCAGTAGCAGTTACTGCATGTCCTGCCTTACGGTTTCCTTGTCTTCACAAAACTGCTTCCGTCAATGAATCCAGGACTCCTCAGCATCGTCCAACGGTTCCTCCTGTAGGTCTGACCAACTTGCACAGACAGTCTCCAGGCAGTCACACACTGCTGGCTTGGAGGCAGCTCTGCGTTGGCGTTCTGGGTGTTCAGCAAGTTGCTTCCTTCTCTTTGATCAGTTGTGCTTTCTGTTGAGAAACTTGA
>NW_024884957.1:14536-53682 GCF_019232065.1 Centrocercus urophasianus
ATCACTTTAGACACCCCTTGTTCCATAACAGCCTCGTACACGACATAGCATAACATAACACTTTCACAACACAAACATTTAACAATCACACAGACAGTGACAATAATCAGTACAATTTATCCTCAGGACCCTTCCTCTCTCTGCCTCCCTCCAGAGCCCAACCTTCCCTTGGTATTCATTTCCCACACTTGCGTAGCTGCCCACCTCCTTCTCCATTAAACAACATATCAATGATAAACATAATTTCCATCCATGAGTAGAAATTCAGCCCTAGAAATTGATCTAATTGTTCTGCTACACTTATAGGATCCTCAGTTAAGGAATTCTTCTTGAAACTCCTAACTTCTCTTCTAGTAAAAACAGCAGGCATTACCATACCCTATTTCCCTTTGACCTAAGACTGCCTTAAGAGGATGAAGTGAAGTATTAGTAAGGTTAGTATTAGAGAAAGAAAAACTATCCAGGTCCCATTCGCATTACACCAATTCCCTCAGAAATTGAGAGCGCATCCTCTCTCCAGGATCCTGCACAGATCAGCAGCACCCACTCTCCTCCTCTGGAGAGGTCACCGCCGCTTTAGAAATTGCACTGCTTTAGAAATTGAAAAATGAGGGGGAAGTTACCTAAGGGATCCCATTTATGATCTTTCTGCTTCTCTTTCCTATTTCCTTTGAACTTGGACTCCTCGTGAGGCACATTTCTTTACTTCTTGCACTCATTAAGCGACCTAAGCCAATTCTGTTTCAGAAAAAGGAGTCTTACTGTTTACATATAAATACAAAGTCTGATAGGCCCAATTTTCTTCAGACTCCTATTTTGGTCAAAATAATGATTTTCCCTGTAGTGGCTCTCTACTGTATACAGTATTTAAACATTTTTTCCCTGTTCTTTTCCTAGTTTTTGGATTATTTTCCAATTTTGAAGCACAAGGGGCTGGCTCTCTCTAGGCACCATTCCGGGGACCTTTTTCCCCTGCTCTCGGGAACTCCTATTACCCATCCCTCCAGAACGCTACTGTGAACTCCCCAGCTCACAGGTTACCACACCCTGATTCTTGGATTTTGGGCCCAATCCCTCAGGAGTACTAGACTCCTATCTCTCAGATTAATAGGGGTGTACTGATGGCACTTCGTCAAGTGCACAGGGTACCGCACACCAACAGTTCCCTCCTGAGACTCTTCCTTCCACCAACACAGCCGCTTCGTCCGTCCCTGGCCGTTGCCCCTCGCGGGACAGCGGAACCGCAGGTCGGGACTCAGCACTCGCTTCGCACTGACAGCGCGTCTCAGTCACACACACTCAAGAGTCTCAACCGACCCCCAAGGAAAGAGTTAAATCCCCTTACCTTGGTCCGTGCACGAAGTTACCGGGTCGGAATGGCCAACACCCGTGCCTGCCTGCCCCTTGGCTTTCACAGAGCCCGTCCTTTATGTAACAGTCTCGGTTTTTTATCGGCCGCACCAAGGAGTCACCTCACCACCCAGACAGGACCGCTGAAATCAGCGGGGTGCACCTATCCTGTGCAGGGCAGTAGGGAAACTCCCAAAGAGGCGATAATAATCCCGGACGAGCCCCCAAATTGTTGGAAATATCCAAGTAATTTTGTCAGGACGGTATCTCTGATAAAAGCAGAATTTATTCGCGATTGCAATGACAGGAGCGCACCTATGGACACATCATGACAGCCTTTATACCCTGTTTTCTCCCCCTTGCCTCCCCCCCTCCCCTGTTTCCCCAATGGCTGGGTACTCCAGGTTCACCATCTTATCAGAAGGTTTACATTTGCTATTTACTTGTACATTTATTTGTTATCTGGTGCCAGTCAGTAGTCATCCTGTTGTTTCCAAGATGTCTTGGTGCTCTCCTTGTCCTATTGATATGGTGATTTTCTTTAAAGTCATCATTGTTAAACAAAGAGCACTGGGGGATGATGTCAGGCCTTCCAATGTTTCTTCAGGCGATTCCTCGGGCATGCCACGACTAGTTCTCTGGTTTGCTCTCGTGCAGGATATTCTTGCAGTGTGTATGACAAAATATACATATATACACCTATAAACAGAGTGTGCGTTCCTGGGAAGGTTCGTCTATACGATAAGTGATGTAAACTTGTCAGAGATCTTCCCCAAGTTAAGTAGAGGGACTCCCAAAAAGAACTATGATAGCGGAGATCATAAAATAAAATTAATATTAGACAATTCTAATGCAGAAACAACATTTGATTCCCACATCACCGACTTCCTTAGCTCCTTCACTGCCTCATAAGGCAGGGATTCCTGCTGGGGGGCTGATTTGCATTATACATCACAGGAAAGGCTTGCAACGAATTAGCATCACCCCGCTATATTGCTTCTTTTCCGCATTGCTCTAAAGCACTGTATTACGCAGTGGAACCAACAAAATTTTTCCTTCCCGTCCCTTTTAAATTATCGGGTAAAAGTCCAGTTTGTCCTCCGGATCAAAAAGATCCTCTGGTTCCAGTCTATCCTTGTCTTTGACCAAATTACATGCGGGCGGAAGAAGTGGAGCGGCGACCGGCGGGGGAGGGACAGAGAGCGGAGGCGGCGCAGCGGGTGACAGGGGGGAAGCGGAGGCGGCCGCGGGACAGGGACACTCCCGAGCGGACTGCGGGCGCCTCGCACCAGCGGCGGTGGCAATCTCCGGGGACCACGATTTCTCTTCTCCCATGCCGGGGTTGGGGTTGGAGTCACGGATCGGGTCTGTGTAGGAGCTGCTTCCCGGGCCGAGGGACAGTGACGGGAGAGGGCAATGGGGAACAATCGGAAGAATTTGCCCTTCCTTGTCGGATTTGTTTGAGCGCTTCCGATATTTGGCCCCAAACAGGTAAAAGTTTAGCAGCAGTTTTGTATTTAGTGGTAGAAGCCTCCCAGAGTTTTGTGCCAATTTTGTCCCAAAGCTCCCCATGAAAAGGAAACCCAGTTTTCGGAAACTCAGGGACATTTTTGCTTATCCTTTCCTTTTAAGAAAAGTAGCTAATGCTGAGCAGATACAGGTCGATTCTGAAGCTTTAAAATTATCTGTAATCCTTTGATATTTACTTGTTGCTCCTTCATTAGTGAACTCCCCATAGTTCCCGACTGCTCACCTTCTGTCCTGCAGAACAGTGCGGGCACGTGCTGAACAATCCCCGTAGTTCAATCGGGGACCGGGCTTGCTCAGCCTCGGCTTAATTTGCCCTACATGGTGGGCACCATTTGCAGCGTCTGATGCACGGACTCATACGTGAACGATTCACATCATTTGTTACATCCCTTACATACATTCACAAGTTTTCTCTTGTAACTTTCCTACTTGCCTTTACATGTCAACAAAACGTTCCACAAACACTCGTTAACTGTGCATGCAGGTGCCTATCCAATAAGGGTCATGAGTCATTCCCAGCCATGCACTCCCACAGGCGCCTATCCAATCAGGGTCATAACAGGAAGGTCCCTTACCACTGGTAACTTGGGGTCATGGATATGCTTGTGTTTCCTCAGGGACTGGCCCTACGTGGGTTCCAGCACAATGCGTTCGGCCTCATCTCAAGGCAGAAAATAGCATCCAGCCTTTATAATGACTGGGATTGCGTGCTTCTTACTTATCGGTATTGCTTTGTAACTTGTTGTACTGCAAATAGCAGCGTTAGTAATGCTATGACATAGTGGGTGATTTTCCTGTGTTATCAGTGCAGTCTCAAGAATTAGAATTATTAGGCATTATCTAGGTTGTTGTGTGCTTCTTCTATTTTAGTAGTAGATCAAATGTGAATTGAACAGGATTTGATGTTACCAGTGCTGGAATCTACAGGAATAGCTCTTTTAATGTCTTAGTAACGCTTGGTTATGATGCTATCAGCCTATCAATCAGCCTTTTCTTAATTTGCGAAGACAAAACCTGGAAAGGAATCCCAGGCAAAGGGATGACCCTGTATTATAGAATGATTAACTCTCTTTCATCCCACTAATCAGGATTTTAAAAATATGGCCATGCATCACTTGAGACAAAGGCGCATGCTAAGAGAGCTAACCTTGATAGTTTATTCTGTTTTGCAAGCAGGTGTTCCACTTGGGCTCTGTATCATGCACTGGCCATGCGGATGCGGTGTACAAATGGAAAATACCCTTCAGACCCTGAGAAGAATAAAAGCGGGAGAGAATCTGTGATGGGTGAGAGAGGGAAAAGTTCACTTTGAAGCAGGGGATGCCCTGCTGGCACTGCCTATCACATCCACCGCCAGCATGTTCCTTCTCTCTCCTTTTCAGCAGTTTGGTGTCTCTCAAGGGTCAATAAGTAATAATGCACTAGCTTAGGGAGTTTCTGCTTCCCACTTACAGGATTGTCTAAAATGGATGCCTATGTGTGTGTCTGTGCGCAGACGCGTATGTTGACTAAAAGTCATAACACTCTCTGCTGCTCTGAATGCATAGTTTGCTTGCCTCTCTGCTCCTGCGACATCCTGCCTCTCAGATCCAAATGTACCTTGAAACAGTACTGCTCAAGCATTAGCCACATTTACCAAGTTAGGTTGTTAGCTGTCTAAAGAAAGAAATGCCCCTAGTGATACTCTAGCACATTTGCCCACTAATATTGATTCTGTCTGACATGCAACTTCATGAAGTTGTACGACCATTAATTTTCTATTAGCCCAAAGGCATGTTTGTGAGCACTCTAAAAACATTTGTTGTATCAATTTTAGTGATCATTCAAAATCAGTATATCAGAGTGTCATGGTTTTGTGATTTTTGTCTTTCGGTATTCCACATCATAACATCATTTGGGGCACTGGTACTTTAACTGTTAATGCTCAAGTCCTGGGTACCTGCCCAGAAGAAGAGAAGAACTACATTCCCCAGGGGACTTTGCGGTCAGGGAGAGGAGGTTTAACTCCTGGCAAGGTCACCTGATGCGCTCTTTCTCGCCTGCCCTTTGTCATGGGCGCTGCTCTGTCTCCCTGCTGCTCAACTGGACTGCGCATCTCACCTCAGCGTTGTGGTGAGGCCTATCCACCCTTTCAGACATTCTCTCTCTCTCTCATTATATTTTATTTATTAGCTTCAATTCTGATTATATTGTATTATAGTGTGTTATCTTGCATTCCGATAATATACTTAGTAAATTAGTTTGTTTCTCCTCAGATTGGTTCTGCTGTTTTTAACTATTTTGGGGTCCCCTGTTTCCTTTTTTTCTGGAGGTGCGAATCTGCGGTAAATGTGAATGGGAAAGTTGTAGGGGAGGATGGGAAAGCTAGAGAAAGAAAACTTGTGAAGGTATATAAGTGATGTGAGAACTTGTAAAAAACGATTTTGATCATTCACGTCTGAGTCCGTGCATCAGACGCTGCATTTCCCTTTTTCCTTGTCCCAGTTTAGCAGTACTTAATCAGATAGCCCTGCTGGAATAAACATTCTCACACTACTCCTTTTCCTTAATCATTTAGTGCATTTCATCGGGTTTGTTTCTGGTCATTGTCTTTGTAAACACTGATTGATCAAAATTTGTTTGTTCTCCACCCTTTCCTCCTCAATCCAGTTTTGCAGGGCCTTTGGTCAGACAATTTTACTTCAAAGAATAAACATTTTCATATTACACGTATCCTTACAAAAAAATTACGTAATAAATCAATTGAATGACTAATTTTAAAATATGAATATAAAGTAATTAAACAAAAGCAAAAGTCATGTTTGGGCTCCTCCGCTTTACCAGGCTGCAGAACAAGTTCAGACGCGTGGGGGGGCAGGGGGAGGGGAAGGGGGAGGAGGATAGGGGAGGGGCACCCAAAGGATGAGCAGGCGTGGGCAAGTCAGAACATGCCCAAGGACTATGGATCCCACCTTGAAGTCCTACCAAGGGGACCCTTGGCATAAATCCTGTCACGTGCAAAGAAGAGACTGATCCTGTGAGCTGGGCTGAGAGGCCCCTGCATCTGGGCTCAACCCACCAGGGTGACCATGCAGGATTACTAGGGCAGACTTTGGGCTTTGCATGGTGCTGCAAGACAGGCAACACTGTCTGTGAAAATGGAAAACCGGAACAAAATGCCAGCTTTGGAAGAAGATGTGCATGGGGACAATAAAGAAAAGACCCAACTAGATTTTGAGGTAAGTGTAATGCAGAGAGTGAGTGGTGGTGGAGGAGATTCCTTTCCCAATAACTGTGAGTTAGTAGTCTTATAGTCTATAGCCTTATAGTCTTGTAGTCTTACAACTACCTGTGAAGCCATGATGAGGCGCAGGCTGGTGCTATATGTGTTTCCTTGTCCTTAGGTTGATGCTGCAAATAAGAGGCAGAGGACCAAGCATGCAGTTGAGACTGTCCTGTTAGACTGTCCTGATTCCTGCAAAAGCAGCAAGACCCGGGCTTTGCGACACAGACTGCAGCCCCATGCTCTTAGAGACCACAGCTACTGCAGAAAGAGCAAGCGGATCAGTAAGAGCAGTATGGGTATTGCAGAACTGAAAGACCATGACTATTATCTGGTACAGAGGAGTAGCCATCAGGATGCTGTCAATAAAAGGGCTGGCAGTGGTAGCATGACAGAGGCTATCCCAAGTCAGGGAGATTGTCATGCAAGTGCTAGCTGTGCTCATAAGACTGTGGCTAATGTTCACAGGACATCAAAGCAAAACACAAATTTACAAACAAGGCCATTAATTAGTACAGATAAGCCAGTTTTTTGGGGGGTGTAACAATAAGCAAATGGTTTTAGCTCTCAAAGACCATGATTCTTTTCAAGCACAGGATTAGCAGGCAGGATGGTGGTGACAAAAGTGCTGGTGGGGCTGTTAGTTCTGAGGCCTTAGCATACAAGTAAGCAAAACAGAAAAAATAGAATCATAGAATCCTTAAGAGTTGGAAGGGACCTTTAAAGGTCACCTAGTCCAACTCTCCTGCAACAAACAGAGACATGCACAGCTAAATCAAGTTGCCCAGGGCTTGATCCAGCCTTGCCTTGAAAGTCTCCAGGGATGGGGCATCAACCACATCTCTAGGCAACCTGTTGCAGTGCCTCATCACCCTCACTGTAAAAGACTTTTTCCTTATAGCCAACCTAAATCTACCCTCTAAAGAGCTTAAAAGCTTGAAGCCATTTCCCCTTGTTCTATCACCACTGACCCTTGCTAAAGAGTCTGTCCCCTTCTTTCCTGTAGCTCCCCTTTAGATATTGAAAGGCTGCTATCAGATCACCTCAGAGCATTCTCTTCTCCAGGCTGAATAGCCCCAGCTTTCTCAGCCTGTCCTTCTAGGAGAGGTGTTCCATCCCTTGGATCATTTTTGCGGCCCTACTCTCGACACACTCCAACAGGTCTAATTCTCCCCTGTACTGAAGACTTCACATCTGGATGCAGTACTCCAGGTGAGGCCTCACCAGTGCAGAGTAGAGAGGCAGGATCACCTCCATTGACTTGCTGGCCACACTTGTTTTGATGCAGCCCAGGACCGCTAATTAGAAAAACTAAACAAATTTTGTGTCACTGCAAGTGTCTTTCTGACAAGGGGTAACGGGGACTACCACAAGGACCCTTAAATGCAAACTGTTTTTTTGAATGTGACGGGCCAGTGAACTCATCTCAAATGAAGGTAGAAGATGACCCTCTTGAAGGGTCTTCCTGGTTACTGCAGTCTCCTGTAGAGCAAGCAGCTGTCAAACACAATGAATATGTGTCAACAGTTTACAGGCTGGTTCGGCCCAGTTCCGTGATGAGCGGGGTGGAGGGATCCGCAGATCCGTGCCTCTGGAAAAAAGGAAACAGGGGACCCCAAAAGCAGCGGCAACGATCTGAGGAGAAACAAACTAATTTACAAAGTATATTATCGGAATGCAAGATAACACACTATAATACAATATAATCAGAATTGAAGCTAATAAATCAAAGATAATGAGAAAGAGAATGTCTGAAAGGGTGGATAGGTCTCACCACAACGCTGAGGTGAGATGCGCAGTCCAGTTGAGCAGCAGGGAGACGGAGAAGCGCCCATGACGATGGGCAAGCGAAAAAGAGCACATCAGGTGACCTTGCCAGGAGTTAAAGCTCCTCTCCCTGACCGCAAAGTCCCCTGGGGAATGTAGTTCTTCTCTTCTTCTGGGCAGGTACCCAGGACTTGAGCAGTAACAGTTAAAGTACCAGTGCCCCAAATGATGTTATGATGTGGAATACCGAAAGCCAAAAATCACAAAACCGTGACATTCCACCCCTTATTCTACATCACTACATCATGCTTAATGTATATACAAACAGACAAAAATTAACAAACATTAAAAACATGCACACACAAACCTATATATACATATACGTAATTGCTGACTGCACTCCCCCAACATCAAATTCCCTTGTGGTACACACTGAACATGCCCATTTTTCTCCATCACCCCACTAAATGGACCCAGGTCCCTGGGCAAAAACAGTTCCATGAAGAGGTTTGCCCTTCCCAGAAGCTGGAAATGTTAAGCTCAAAGCTTAAATGTTCCGCCACCGATTGCTTTCAACATGGTTTTTAGCAACACATTGTAGCATTCAATTTTACCAGAAGCTGGTGCATGATAGGGGATATGTGTCATGGTTTTATGATTTTTGGTCATCAGTATTCCACACCATAACATCATGTAATGCACTGGGGGTGGGGTTTGATATCTGCCGAATGTTCGTCCGTCGGAGAAGAACTACATTTCCCCAGGAGGCTTTGTGGTCAGCAAGGGGATATAACTCCATGCAAGGTCACCTGATTTCTCTTCTTCGCCTGCTCTTCGCTGTCTGCGCTTCGCTATCTGCGCTTCGCCGCCTGCACTTGGCCATCTGCACTTCAGTCTCAGAAATCAGAAATTCAGAAATAAGAGGACTTCTGTCCTCTTACAGGGGCGACTGACATCAATTGTGGTGCCTCCTGTGGTTGATCAGGTTATTCAGTTCCAATGCCCTCACCCTCTAGCTCTGCTTGGAGTCTGTCTTGTTTGACTATGAGAGTATTTAGTTCAGATTGGAGGGAGTCTCGCTCAGATTTGAAGGCATCTCGTTGAGATTGGAGATTCCTTCTCTCAGCTCAGAGATTCTCCCCTTCAGCTTGTAGACTCTCTCTTTGCATTTGGAGACTCTGTTTCTGAACTAGGAGACTCTCTCTCTGGACCTGGAGATTCTCCCTCTCAGCTCCTAGTCTCTCCTGGAAACTCTCCTCCTCAGCCTGGAGACTCTCTCTATGGGATTTCAGGGAGTCTCTCTCTATTTGCAGGGCATCTCTCTTGGACTTGAGGGTATCCCTCTCAGATTGGAGGTCTTTTCTCTCAACTAGGAGACTCTCTCGCTCAGCCCTGAGATTCTCCCTCTCAGCTCTCAGACACTCTCTCTCAATTTCACAAACTCTCTCCCTTTTTGGGATACTATTGAATAAGGCCCGATAAGCATTAGCCAGGCCCCAAATCATTTGTGCCTCCTCAGATCTGCCTGAGCCGCAACATTCCTGTCTCAAATAAATGCTTAAGCTTTCAGGGTCTTTCAGGTGTTCAGGAGTAAAGTTCCATGACACTGAAGATGTCTATCTCTCTAAAGTCTCTCCCAAGCCTCTCCATACTCCCTGCCATTCAGTATTCTCTGGTTTTGGGGAAGGCTTCCTCAAAATACAATAAATACTAAAACTGACTGAAATAATGAACTGTAACTTCAGGGAGATTAACAATGCAATCAGGTGAGTATTCAAAAACTGCATAAAGGATTCAAAGGAGAGACTGGGAGCCTGCTTAAAAATCCCAAGTTCTGTGAAATTAGCAGCTCCCTCTGCAAACAGGTTTAAAACAGAAAGCAGAATCATTTTTTTTTCTCTCTTTACAGAAGCAAGATAGCAGTGCTCAAAGTTTTCAAATATCCCAGAACACTGGCAGTCCGCCTAGACTTTCAAGGTCAAGTTTTCAGTGAGCACCGGTGAAAAAGATAAAATTTCCCAATGAAGCTCTCTGAGAGCAGAGAGAGATTCGTTCTAAAAAGCTAAAAACAACCATTTGCCCGCATTCTCCACCAAGAATGTCAATGGTTTATGGGCTGGTTCGGCCCGGTTCCGTGACGAGCGGGGCAGAGGGACCCGCAGATCCACGCCTCCAGAAAAAAGGAAACAGGGGACCCCAAAATAATTAATAACAGTGGCACCGATCTGAGGAGAAACAAACTAATTTACTAAGTATATTATCTAAATGCAAGATAACACACCATAATACAATATAATCAGAATTGAAGCTAATAAATCAAATATAATGTCTGAAAGGGTGGATAGGCCTCACCACAATGCTGAGGTGAGATGAACAGTCCAGGTGAGCAGCAGGGAGACCGGAGCAGCGCCCACGACGAAGGGCAGGCGAGAAAGAGTGCATCAGGTGACCTTGCCAGGAGTTAAACCTCCTCTCCCCGACCGCAAGGTCCCCTGGGGAATGCAGTTCTTCTTCTCTTCAGGGCAGGTACCCAGGACTTGAGCATTGACAGTTAAAGTCCCAGTGCCCCAAATGATGTTATGATGTGGAATACCAAAAGACAAAAATCACAAAACCATGACACTTGTGGCACCTGTTTGAAACCTGATGATTACACTCAGCTCTGTCTTGAAGCCGCCAGCATCCACGACTCTGTATTCTCCTGCTATTAGTCAAAACAATATGGACACTGCAACAATTTTAGACTGTGTCAGGACTCCCCTGAAAAGTAAGAAATAACTGTGTTTTAATCAGTCCTTCTGCCTGGCTGTCATTATTGTGAAAGCTGCTGAGATTGTGATACGCAGAACCCAGTCCAAAATTATAGACAAAAGGAGACATGTTTCACTAGATCAGGTTGCTCAAAGTCCCATTCAAACCGACTTTGACCACATCCAGGGATGGGAAGCCACAATTTCTCTGGTTAACCTGCTCCAATGTCTATCCACCCACAGTAAAGAATTTCTTCCTAATTATCTGATCAAACCTACCCATTTTTTAGTTTAAAACCATTACCCCTTGTCCTACCACTACACGTTCCTGTAAAAAGTCTCTCCCCATCTTTCTTATAAGTCCCCTTTAAGTATTGAAAAGCCATAATAAGGTCTTCCCAGAACCTTCTTTTCTCCAGGCTGAACAACCTCAACTCTCTTAGCCTTTCTGCATAGGGGAGGTGTTTCAGATCTCTTATCATCCTTGTGGCCCTCATCTGGACTCACTCCAACAGGTCCACGTCCTTCTTGTGCCGGGAGCCCCAGAGCTGAAAGCAGTACTCCAGGTGGGGTCTCAAGAGCACAGTAGAGGGGGAGAATCACCTCCCTCAGCCTGCTGGTCACACTTCTTTTGATGCAGCCCAGCACGGAATTGGCTTTCTGGGCTGCAAGTGCACATTGCCAGCTCATGTCTTCATCTACCAATATCTCCAATTCCTTCTCTTCAGGGCTGCTTTTAATCTATTCAACTTCCAGTCTGTACTGATACCAGGGACTACCTCAACCCAGGTGCAGCACCTTGCACTTGGCCTATTTGAACTTCACGATGGGCCCTTAAGGCTGTCAGTGTCCCTCTGGATAGCGAACGTTCTCTCATCTGCACCACTCAGCTTGGTGTCATCCACAAAATTGTTGATGGTGCACTCAATCCCTCTTTCTACATAATTAATGAAGATATTACATAGTACTGGTCTCAAGATGGACCCACTCGTTGCTGATTTCCACTTGGACATCGAGCCATTGACATTTGGACATGGCCATCCAGCCAATTCCTTATCAATTGAGCAGTCCATCCATGAAACCCATATTCCTACAGTTTAGAGGCAAGAATGTTGTGGGAGACTGTATCAAAGGGCTTAGAGCAGTCCAAGTAGATAGCAACCATTGCTCTTTCCTTGTCCACTGTTGCAGTCAGTCCATTGTAGAAGGCCACAAGATTGGTCAGGAAGTATTTGCCCTTAGTGAATCCATGATGACTGTCTCATATCACCTCACTGTTGTCCATATGCATTAACATGATTTCCAGGATGATTTGTTCCATGATCTTCCTGGGTACAAAGGCAAGGCTGACTGTTCTGCAGTTACCAGGGTCCTTCTTTTTACCCTTTTCCACAATGAGTGTGACATTTCCCTTTTTTACAGTCACTAGTGACTTTGCCTGACTAACATACATTTTTAAATATGGTGAAGACTGGCTTAGCAACTGCCTCAGCCAGTTCCCTCAGGACCCTGAGATGCATCTTGTTGGGTCGTAGAATGATAGAATCATAGAATGGCTTGGGTTGAAAGGGACCTCAAAGATCAAGCAGTTACAACCCCACTGCCATGGGCAGGGTTGACATCTCCTAGATCAGGCTGCCCAGGGCCCCATACAGCCTGGCCTTAAACACCTCCAGGCGTTCAATGAGGCATCCACAACTTCTCTGGGCAACCTGATCCAGTGCCTCACCATCCTCTTAGTAAGAGATTTCCTCCTAAAATCTAATCTGAGTCTCCCCTCTTTTAGTTTACGACCATTTGCCCTTGTCCTATCACTGTCTGTTTGTGTAAAAAGTCAGTCTCGCTCCTGTTTATAAGCTTCCTTTAAGTACTGGAAGACTGCAATGAGGTCTCCCTGTAGCCTTCTCTTCTACAAACTGAAAAACCCCAGCTGCTTCAGCCTTTCTTCATCGGAGAGGTACTTCAGCCCTTTGATCATCACCATAAGGCCTCCTCTGGACCCGCTCCAACAGTTCCACGTCTTTCTTGTGCTAAGGGTCCCAGACCAGGATGCAATACTCCAGATGGGGCCTTACGAGGGCAGAGTAGAGATAGACAATCACCTCTCTTGCCCTGCTGGCCACCCCTCTTTTGATGCAGCCCAGGATACATTTGGCCTTCTGGGCTGCAAGTGCACGCTATTAGCTTGTGTCAAACTTTTCATCCACCAGAACCTCCAAGTCCTTCTCTGCAGCGCTACTCTCAACGAATTCTTCTCCCAGTCTGTACACATACCTGGGATTGCCAAGATCCAAGTGCAACACCTTGCACTTGGCCTTGTTGAATATCATCACGTTCACTTGGGCTCATTTCTCAAACTTGTCCAGGTCCCTCTGGATGGCATCCCTTCCTTCTATTGTATCAACTGCACCACTCAGATTAGTGTCGTTAGCAAACTTGCTGACAGTGCACTCAATCCCACTATCTACATCATTGATAAAGATGTTAAAGAGCATCGGTCCCAAGACGGACCCCTGGGGGATGTTATTCATCACCAGCCTCCACCTGGACATACAGCCATTGACCACAATCCTCTAGCTGCTACTCTCCAGCCAATTCTTTATCCACTGTAGAGTCCACCATTTAAATACATCTGTCTCCAATTTAGAGATAAGAATGTAATGTGGGACCATATCAAATGCCTTGCAGAAGTCCAGGAAGATGACCTCAGTTGCTCTTTCTTGGTCCACTGATACAGTCTGTGTGGAAAAATACAGATCACAGCCTGAACAGGTGACAAGCCCGTGAGAAAGGTTTCACTGTTAGCTTGGGAACACAAGCAACCTGCCTCAGCCTGCATTCCTGCACATAGTCACGCTGGAAAAATTTTGCTCAAATAGGCTTGCTCAATTATCTTTGTCCGAAACAGAGACAGAAGAGAGTCTCCAGCTTTCTTTACAAAAATACAGGGAGAGAGTCCTGGGGGCACTTCCTGGTAGGATCTCTTAAAGTTTTGGACTTGGCAGGTTGCCTTTTATTCTAACTTATTGATCACACTGTCCCTTCCTCATTGGCTGAAGTACTCAGAGGTTACAGACTTCCCAGACCACCTAATACATGTTGCCCCTTGTATGTGACCTAGTAGGCCTGCGCAGTAAGTCCAAAGTTCATAAGTTCAAGTTGTCTATAGATCTTTGTAACTAAAACCTTATTTGGTGAGAGTGTACAGACCGAGTGAAAAGGAATGTGCAAGCTTCTGCACAACAACTTGTGAGCAAGGGCATCTTGTTCACAAGTCTCTTCGTAAATGATTTGATTTGAAAGGGCATCTTCAAGCTGCTTTTATGTCAGTTAGAAGAAACTTGTTCATGTGAAATTGCTCTGCGGCTGTGACTAACTGTAACTAGTTATCTTTGTTTTCTGTGAATGACCTTGCATCTCACTCCAACAGGTCCATGTCCTTCTTGTGCTGGGAGCCCCAGAGCTGAAAGCTGTACTCCAGGTGGGGTCTCAAGAGCACATGCAGGAAAGGTTCAAAATGCACCACCATGGGTTTATCTTGGATGGCAAATATTGCAATCTAGGATCCAACCCCAATCAGTGACTCTTGCAATGACAGTGAAAACCCTCAACAATTTGCAGAAAGTTTTCTTAACTATTAATTGGCTTCGACCCCTTTTAGGAATCTCTTCGGAATAGCTCCACCCGCTTTTTTCACTCTTTGAAGGAGACCCAGATCTCGCTTCCCCCATACGCCTCACTCCAGATGCACTCACGGCTCTTCGATCTTTTGTTGATAAAATTGCTCCGCAAGCTGCACACTGAGTGGATCCGACTACTACAATTGATCTTTTTATCCTCAGTTCCTCCTTTCAACCATACGGCTTGTTATCTCAATGGCTGCCTAAAATCCTTGATCCTCTTGTCATTGTGGAATGGATCTTTCTGCCACATAAATTTTCAAAAACTATTACTACCGGAATTGAAATGCTTATCTCCAAAGGCTTATCTCCAAAGGCCATGATCATCTTCTTGCTCTCAGTGCCGAAGACCCATCAGTCATTTATGTTCCTTTTGATCTCCGTCAATGGGACTTTACCTTCACTAAATCAGATGCACTCCAGCACTCACTGGTTGGATATTCTGGTCAGATTACAACTAATTTCCCATCCCACAGACTCCTGCAAACCCTGCATTCATTCCCTCTGATCCCCGCTTCTAAGTTAGCACCTACCCCCCTGCCTTCAGCCTTAACAGTTTTCACAGATGGCTCAGGTCGCACGGGCCATGCAGTATCAGTACGGCAGGGGGAGAATGGGTGCTGGGAGGAGGATGTTTTCATTACGGAGGGATCAGCTCAGATTGTAGAATTGACTGCAGTTGTACGGGTTTTTGAACGTTTTTTGCAACCCATTAATGTTGTTACTGACTGCTTATGTTGCAGGTATAGTGATGCGTATAGAAGGGGCTTACCTGAAGGAAGTCTCTAACCCTTGCTTGTTCGCACTATTACTGCGTTTACAAGAAGCATTTGGCAAACGTACACACCTTTATTTCATTCAGCACCTCCGATCCCACTCTTCACTACCAGGCCCAATTATAGAAGGCAATACTCAGGCGGACAAACTCACAGGGACCGTTGTGGTCCCAGATCGTTTTGCTCAAGCCCGCCTGTCACATGATTTTTACCATCAAAGTGCCCAAGCTTTGTGTCGTTCTTTTCAAATTACCAAGGAACAGGCCAAAGACATCATACAATCCTATCCTGATTGTCAACTTTTTTCTCCCACCCCATCTATCGGGGTTAATCCCAGAGCCCTACAGTCTCTAGAGCTGTGGCAATCTGATGTTACACATTTTTCCGAATTCGGTAAGCTTAAATATGTTCGTGTTTCCATAGATACAATTTCCACCTGTATATATGCCTCGCGGCATACAGGAGAGAAGGCCCGGGATATGCACAGGCACTTTCTCGCTGCCTTTTCAGTTCTTGGAGTCCCCCAAGTCATTAAAACGGACAACGGTCCGGGTTACATTGCCTGTACCACCCAATTATTTTTTCAACAATGGGTCATCCAGCATAAGACAGGTATACCTCACTCACCTATGGGTCAGGCCATAATAGAATGGGCACATGCAACACTTAAAAATACGCTTATTAAACAAAAGAGAGGGAGTGGGGGCCTTACGCCTCAAGAAAGGCTTGCAAAGGCATGTTACGTTCTGAATTTTTTAAACCGTTGGACCGAAGAAGGGCCACCTGTTTGTAGGCATTTCACACAGACCTTACAACACATACAGAAACAAAAGGCTTTGGTAATGGTCAAAAATCCAGATTCCCTGCAATGGGAAGGACCTTACCCGTTAATAACGTGGGGTAGAGGATATGCTTGTGTTTCCACAGGATCTGGCCCAAAGTGGACATCAGCAAGATGGGTCCGCCCCGCCTCTTCATCTGCTGCTGTTACCTGATTTCCTGCGTTTATACCGTCTGGCTACCACCCCAACCTAAACAGAACATCTGGCTCACCTTGGCAAACAAGACCGGATGGGATTCCCTATGTCTTTGGACAGCTTCTCCAGGAAATCCGTTTACAACCTGTCTGGTGGGCCAACCGTTAGACTCTTGGCCCATCCCTGCAGAAGTACGATTTGCAGTGCTTTCCAACACCAGCGCTGTTGTGGATCAGTGGGACGGTTGGGTGCCTGTCATGGAGTTGACCAGATCAATCTATGTCCGTGACAGGGGCGACTGGCCTCTGCCCTCCCCCCCCACCCCAGTCCCACAAAAATGTTGTTGATAAAATTTTTGAAGGGGACTATGTGGAGCTTGCTGGGGGTCCATCCCCATGGGGATCCACAGTTAGCCTGACTCCCATGAGACCATGGGCATCACAAGCCTAAGCGGCAAAAGCACGGTCTGCATAGTTACTGTGTTTGTTGCTTCTGCTGTGCTAAGGTGGTGGTCACGGGTGGTGATCTTTTACAATAGGGAACTGTACACTTTGATCAAGAAGAAACTCTGGACGTAGAAACAAGATGTAAGATGAGATATGGTTGCTTATGGAGGCCTTGAAACTGTTGAGATTTGTATCCAAGACATATGTAATCATATATATATGTTCCCATACACTCCACCCCTTCACGGCATGAACCAATGACCAGGTTAACAAAAGGGTAAGCTTTCCCTAATATAGAGATCCGGTATATCGCGACGCTTATACAATTTTATCATGACACGTGTTGGTGCAGTTCAAGACAAGTGATGATTAGTGGATGTCTATATTCTTCTATGGGCCAGTGCTCGATGATGCGACTGGAGGCATGAGGTCCTGAGGTGCAAGTCTGTTCCATGTTCCATCAGTCCCATGCAGACCATCACCGGGTGTTGTACGTGATCTGACAGCAACACTGGAACACTTGATGGCATTTTGTTCCTTCCGGTGGTCCTGAAGGCTCACAGACCCACGGGGAGTAATACAGATGTTTCACAGGTACCAGGAGGGGAAGGTCTGCTCTCCAGGGCAAGATACAGGCCATATTTCTGTCTTGGGTCAACACTTCCGCTTGTACTGGGGCACGTCCTGGCCGTCTGTACCACACCTTTTTGCCAGATATCTGCGGCTGCATAACGATAACAAGCACCAAAGGAGGTGTCCTGATCTGCCACAGGGACATGATGGGGGTCCCTTTAGCGATAAAGATCGGAGTGTTGACCACAATATCAGTAGGCCATGTACCTATTACTGGAGGGACTACTGAGCCTCCCACCTCCAATAGTCTCCCCCAAGGTGCAAGTAGGCCACACCACTTGGGTCCTACCTGCACCTTCCAGGGCCATTTTATTTTATGGGTACCTGGCTCTAAATTTTCAGAGGCAGGGAGCAGAAGATTATTTTCATTACCAATCTGGGGTCTTACCTGATGATCAGTGCCCGTAATTTGGATCCTAAGCGGGGTGGCCCATGTCGTCTGCAACATTCTCAGGGCACTGGGTCTGCGTCTCGAGGTCTTTCATTCAGGTCCCGCAGGGTTTCATACAGTCTTTTTGTCCACCCCTGCAGGGACTGGGAGTCTGTCTTCAGGGCAGCCTTAAGAACACCATTATAACGTTCGATGAGGCCTGCCCCCGTTGGATTATATGGCAGGTGGAATCGCCATTCGATGTTATTTTCTTCTGCCCAGCACTGTATTGTTGCACCAGTAAAATGAGTCTCTTGTCCCTTGGTCGCTCTCGATGACTTGAGGTGTCCCGTAGGCAGACATCAGTTTAGTGAGTGCCTTGATGGTATATGCCTGGTTTGCTTTCGGTACTGGATAGGCCTGCAGCAGTCCACTTGCAGTGTCGACACAGGTCAGGGCGTATCTTGCCCCTTCGGAACGAGGAAGGGGCCCGATGTAATCGACCTGCCATCACTGGAGAGGATTGTGTCCCCTAGCAAGATGGGCTGTTGTTTCGGGCAACGATCTCTGTCTCATCTTGGAGCAAGCATCGCAATCCTGGCATGCCTGGACGATATCAGATAGTTGTATGGGCAGTCCCCATGCTTTAGCAGCTGCCCACATTGTCTTCTGTCCAGCATGCCATAGCTTCTGATGTAACCAGCGGGCGATGTTCTCAGATGGTGAATTCTCAATCCAACGAACTCGGGCCAATGTGTTGGCTTCATTGTTTTCCGGTGACTGTAGGGGCTGATGACCAGAAACATGGTAGACACGTACAGTCCTGTGTTTGACCGTATTCCATATATCAAACCACATGTCTCTGCCCCAGATCGGTCGGGCGTGGATAGCCCATTCCTGGGTGGCCCACTGTGCAATCCAAAGAGTTAGTCCCCGGTACACAGCCCAACTATCTGTGCAGATGTTCAGGATACCATCACTGGGTTCCTTGGTTATAACCATCCACATGGCTCGCAGTTCTGCCCATTGGCTGCTCTGACCATCCCCCTCATCGAGCCAGATTGTCTCAGTGGAAGGATGGTATGCTATTGCTCTCCACTTGCTCGGGTTGCCCTAGCTGGACCCATCTGTGTACCAGGCATCTTCAGGGATAGGATATTTTCCCTCCTGAACGGGACTCTTCTCTGGGGGAGCGACCAGTATTTCTTTTGGTGCATCACTGTGATACATAACTGGGCCTAGGATCTTCAGGAGTTCTTCTTTCAAGGGGGATGAAGACAGACTGCTCCTTTGGCTGAGATAGGCGACCCATCGTGCCACTGTTTCTGCTTGGGCCACCCCTGTCTTAGGAAGGTGGGTCAGATCTTTCACCCACCCCTGAATTGGCAGAGAGGTCTTGACTGTAACTGCAGCTGTTTGAGTTATTGGCTCTACTGCCTGTAATGCCAAATAGGCAGCCAATAACTGTTTTTCAATCATACTGTATCTTTCTTCTGCTCCCTGCCAAACCTGAGACCAGAAACCAATGGGGGTCCGAACAGAGCTCTGGCATTGCCACAGGCCTAAACCGAAGCCGTCTTGAGTAACATGAACGTCCAACTCGGCTGGGAGGGTAGGATCGAATATACCCAGTGCCTGAGCTTGTTTAACTGCCAGTTTTGCTTGTTGGAAAGCATCCTGTTCGGTTTTCCCCCAGTCCCATAGCTGCCCCTTTTTTGTGAGTCTGTATAGTGGCCTTAGCAGCCGCACTAGGTGAGGTATAAAGGAATGCCAGTAACCCAATATACCTAGAAACTCTTGCAGCTGCTTTGATGTTGTAGGGACTGGGAACGCCTGAACCTTATCTATAACTGCACTGGGTAGCACTTTGGTCTCTCCTGACCAAACCACCCCCAGGAATTTTACGGACAGGCCTGGACCTTGCACCTTCTGGGGATTTACAGCCCATCCCCTCTGTTGTAAATAGGCAGTTAATGAATCTGCTGCCTGTCCTACTGCCTCCAGCGAGTCGGATGTCAGCAGGAGATCATCAATATCATGATACAGGTTAACATCATCAGGTTTTCTCCAATCAGCCAGGTCACACGCCACTAGATTGTGACAATACGTTGGTGAATGCACGTACCCCTGTGGCAGGACCTGAAAGGTCCACTGCCTGCCTCCCCACGTAAACGCAAACTGATCTTGCGATTCCTCAGCAAAAGGAATACTGAAGAATGCATTTACTAGATCTAGGACACAATGATAGGTTTTTATCTCCCTACTCAATGTGTCCATTAGGGAGGCAATATTGGGTACGGCCGCATGAATAGGCGGCGTGACCTTATTTAATTCTCTGCAATCTACTGTCATCCTCCATGTGCCATCCAACTTTGGCACTGGCCATATGGGGGAGGTATACGGGCTGTGTGCAGGTCTTATAATGCCCACTTTTTCTAATTCCTGCACCGTTCTCGATATTTCATCTTGCCCACCCGGGAGTCTATACTGTCTCACATTAGTAATCCGGCACGGTTTCGGCAGGCAAACAGGCTCATGTTTCGCATGGCCTCTTAATATTGCCTGCACCGCCTGGATACTGATACATCTCTGTCCAAGTCTGAACTCTCCCACAGTTGTTTGGAGAGCCAGACCCCATAGAATATCTATGCCCAGGATGTGTTTTTGGACTGGGGCAATAGACACCTTGTACTCCCGGGGTGGGAGACACCCAACCCCCAGTTTTGACCATGTTTGGGTGACAGGAATAGTCTGTCCCCCAAAACCACCAATCATCACTCTGTCGCCATCAAATTTTCCCGGATCTCCATAGATAATTGATGTTCCTGCTCCCGTGTCTACCAATGCCATCACTCTCTGCATATTTTTTTGGGACCAATAAATCGTTAATTCTACATAGGGCCTCCGGTCCCGTCTGGAGGCCCTACGGGGACTAACATCCCTTGTCACTCCATGAATTGTGCTATGGCCAATTATTTTGCTTCCGATGGCTCAGGCATTGTGGCCTGAGACACCTGAGGTGGCTTCTTTTTCCTATTCGGAATAATAAAATCTTCTAGGTTCCACGTTGTTGTTGGAACCCTCTCTATAGCTCATACCCTTGATTTCTTAGGGTAGCTCTCAAATTTTGGATTGTCTTTTAGTTGTCTACAGAGCTGGAGAAAGACATGGTTGGGCTGGCGGTCGATCTTAGCAAATCGGACCACAGCCCCAATTAAATCATTAAACATTTGTTTTCGGAAAACCCTTATGGGTCCCGATGGAGGAGCTCGAGTAGCCGGCATTTTGGTTTTATTTACCGGCAGGACCTCTGCTTCGTCCAAAAACCGAATATTGCGCCTAGTCCGCAGGCGTTCTGTTTCTCCCAACTCGGCAACTAACTGGGCAGCCTGCTGGACTACGGCTTCTGATGCTACAAGGGGATTTAATATAGAGACTAGGGTGCCGTACAGATGGGAGGGAGCTTGCTGTAAAATTAAATCTCTCATCCCTGCTGAAAATTTAACCATATCAGGGCCATCAAATGTATCTTCATAGATAGCCTCTCTTACACCCAGCTCGTGGATATAATTTTGAAGGTCCTCCATGAAGGACCACATGCCTGTATTTAAAGGTATGTCCGATTTATTCGGCCATACCATACGGCAGGCCGCCATTAACCATTCTAGTATGGAATGGTTTTCATCACGATATTGATTACCTACATATAACCTCTGTCTGAGAGCAGGATGGACGGTCATGGTGGCCAACTTAGCTATTTCTGGGCCATTCACCAAGACACTTTCTGCCCCAGAATCCCATAGTCTCAATAACCAAGCCGGCACAATTTCCCTAGGCTTCTGCCGAAATCGTTGTACTAAGTCCGTTAAGTCCTTGAAAATAGTTCGCCATGCGATATGGGGAGATACTGCCCATAACGCGTAAGGGTCCCCATTTTTCAATGATAGCAGCTAATTCATAATAGGGCGAACCCTCAAATCCTGGGATCTGCCCTGGAATCATTTTCTCTAGAAGAGTATTGTTCTCCCCCTTGACCCATTTACAGAAAATCCATAGAAAAGACATGATGTTAATTTTAGTATATTCGGCCTGCCTGGCTCGCCAAGTGTATAATCATGATGTTAAAATCACAAAATAGTAGTATAATTAATAGATATCAAGATGTTATAATCACAACACAAACAAGAGAATTAGGCAAAGTAAACAACAATCACAAAAGAGAATTAGTGGAAAAGCTTCCCCTATGGCTGAGCTCACCAGAAGACACCAAGAGAGGAAAACTCCATAAGAGACCCTTCCCCTCTGGTAGCCAGCTCTTAAACAGGTCCAGGAGGGGTGGAGCCTGGCTCCCCCCCCCTTCCAGCAGCACAGGTGAATTGCCTTCACCTGTGCTCCTCTGGCTGACTCATGGCTCGCCTCAGGTGATCAATCAGAGGTTCAGGCCATGACTCAGCAGTTCCCATACAATCGTATTTTGAGGAAGCCTTCCCCAAAACCAGACAATACTGAATGGCAGGGAGTGTGGAGAGGCTTGGGAGAGATTTTAGAGAGATGGACATCTTCAGTATCATGGAACTTTACTCCTGAACACCTGAAAGACCCTGAGAGCTTAAGCATTTATTTGAGACAGGAATGTTGCGGCTCAGGCAGATCTGAGGAGGCACTAATGATTTGGGGCCTGGCTAATGCTTATCGGGCCTTATTCTATAGTGTCCCAAAAAGGGAGAGAGCTTGTGAAATTGAGAGAGAGTGTCTGAGAGCTGAGAGGGATATCCTCAAGTCTGAGAGAAATGCCCTCCAAATCGAGAGGGAGAGTCTCCAGGTCCAGAGAGAGAGTCTCCTAGCTGAGAAACAGAGTCTCCAAACGCAAAGAGAAAGTCTCTAAGCCGAAGGCGAGAATCTCCGAGCTGAGAGAAGGAATCTCCAATCTCCACGAGGTGCCTTCGAATCCGAGCGAGACTCCCTCCAATCCAGACTCGACACCCTCCAAACTGAGCGAGACAGTCTCCAATCTGAACTAAATAATCTCATAGTCGAACAAGACAGACTCCAAGCAGAGCTAGAGGGTGAGAGCATCGGAACTGACCAACCTGATCAACCACAGGAGGCACCACAATTGATGTCAGTCGCCCCTGTAAGAGGACGGAAAACAAAATGAATCTCGACTCAAAACAGAAGAAAGAGGAGGAAAGAGGTCCACAGAATTGGCTCCGAGATCTAAGAGAAGCACCCCTGATTCCAGGGGATGGGCCCTCAGTAAGACCACGGTCACCAACGCCTACAAGGGCAACAAGAAATCCTGAAAGAGGAAGAGGTGAGCAAGATATCGTTACCTTTGTTGATCGATCTCTGAAAATGAATGAAATTCGAACTCTGAGAAAAGACTTTTCACTTCACCCAAATGAGCCTATTGCTACTTGGTTACTTTGATGCTGGGACAATGGGGCCAACAGTGTGTGGCTAGATAGTAGAGAAGCTCGCCAACTGGGTGGCATTGCTAGGGACTCAGCCATTGACAGAGGTATTAGTACATGCCAGAACCAGGCCTTCACTCTCTGGAAGCGGATATTGTTAGCTGTAAAAGAAAGATACCCCTTCAAAGACGATCTAATGCCTGAGAAGAAGAAATGGGCTGATATGGAAGAAGGCATCCGTTATTTGAAAGAATATACTGTGGTAGAAACACTACGTAGCCCTGATTACATTCCTCAAGATCCAGACCAAGAGCATGATCCTGAGAGAGTCAGGTGTACACCAAACATGTGGCGTACATTCACAAAGACTGCACCAGAAAAGTACACCAGTACATTTGCAGCAATGTATGGCAGAGGGGAAAGAAGACCCCTTATAAATGAACTGATTGATAAACTTCAAGACTTTGAGTTACATTTAAGCCCTCTACGAGTTTGTGTTTCAGCCATTGCAAAGGTAGCAGAAAAGCTGAACAGAATGGAGAGCAACCAAGAAGGTATCATAGACAAACTGACTACCGTGCCTGATGCTGACGGATCCATGGTGGTAACAGATACATCCAATGGAGATCAGAATTCCCAAGACAGCCCACAGGAGGGGCTGATCAACTTTGTTTCCTCCCAGCCGGTGTCATCCAACGTCTCAGCTATCAAAAGAAGAGGTCCTCCTGCTCGAGCAAGTGACAACAGTAAGACCACGTCACGTTTTGCCTTGTGGCATTACCTACGTGACCATGGAGAAGATATGGAGAAGTGGCATAAGCAACCTATTCCTGCACTTCAAGCACGGGTAAAAGAATTACAAGGCAAATCAACCACCAAGGTGAACTTCTCCAAAAAGGTGATTGCTCCAGTTGCTGCAGACAACAGAAGTAACAAATAGAGGGGCCCTGCCCCCAGCCAGGGGGAGGGAAAGGGATAATAGAGTATATTGGACTGTGTGGATTAGATGACCTGGCACATCAGAACCACAGAAATATAAGGCCCTGGTGGACACTGGTGCTCAGTGCACTCTAATGCCCTTGAGTCACCAAGGGGCAAAATCAGTTTATATTCATGGGGTGACTGGGGGTTCCCAAGAGCTGACTATGTTGGAGGCCGAAATCAGCCTCACTGGTAAAGACTGGCAAAGGCACCCTATTGTGACTGGTCCAGGGGCTCCATGTATACTTGCTGTTGATTACCTCAGAAGGGGATATTTTAAGGATCCCAAAGGGTATCGATGGGCCTTTGGAATAGCTGCTGTAGACACAGAAGGTGTTAAGCAGTTGTCTGTTTTGCCTGGCCTATCAGAAGATCCATCTGTTGTGGGGTTGCTACGAGTGAAAGAGCAACAGGTACCGATTGCTACAAAAATGGTGCACAGACGTCAGTACCGCACCAACAGGGATTCCTTGCTCCCCATTCATAAGTTAATTCGTCAATTAGAGAATCAGGGAGTGATCAGCAAAACTCACTCACCTTTTAACAGCCCCATATGGCCAGTGCGTAAAGCCAGTGGAGAATGGAGGCTGACGGTGGACTACCGTGGCCTGAATGAAGTCACACCCCCACTGAGTGCTGCTGTGCCGGACATGTTAAAACTCCAATATGAACCGGAGTCAAAAGCGGCCAAATGGTATGCCACCATTGACATTGCTAATGCCTTTTTCTCCATTCCTTTGGCCAAAGAATGTAGGCCACAGTTTGCTTTCACCTGGAGTGGCATTCAGTATACCTGAAATAATTTGCCCCAGGGGTGGAAACAGCCCAACCATTTGTCATGGGTTGATTCAAGCTGCACTGGAACAGGGAGGTGCTCCTGAGCACTTACAGTACATTGATGACATCATTGTGTGGGGCAGCACACCAAAGGAAGTTTTTGAGAATGGAGAGCTGGTTATCCAGATCCTTCTCCATGCTGGTCTCACTATTAAGCAAAGCAAAGTGAAAGGACCTGCCCAGGAAATTCAGTTCCTAGGTATAAAGTGGCAAGATGGCCATCATCACATCCCGACAGATGTGATCGTCAAAATCACTGCCATGTCTCCGCCTACTAATAAGGAAGAGACACAATCATTTCTGGGCGTAGTGTGTTTTTGGAGAATGCATGTTCCAAACTACAGCATCATTGTAAGCCCCCTTTATCACGTGACGCGAATGAAGAATGAGTTTACATGGGGTCCTGAGCAGCAGCAAGCTTTTGAGCAGATTAAGCAGGAGATAGCCCGTGCTGTGGCCCTAGGGCCAGTACGGATGGGACAGGGTATAAAGAACATCCTCTATACTGCTGCTGGAGAAAAAGGTCCCACGTGGATTTGTGGCAATGAGCCTCAGGAGAGACCCGAGGCCGACCCCTGGGATTCTGGAGTCGAGCCTACAGGGGGTCTGAAGAGGGCTACACTCCAAGTGAGGAGGAGATCTTAGCTGCATATGAGGGGGTTCAGGCTGCTTCCGAAGTAGTCGGTACTGAAACACAGCTCATTCTGGCACCTCGACTGCCAGTGCTGAACTGGATGTTTAAGGGAAAGGTTCCCTCCACCCATCATGCTACTGATGCCACTTGGACTAAGTGGGTTGCGTTGATTACGCAGCGAGCGCAGATGGGGCACCTCAGCCGTCCAGGAATCCTAGAGGTCATCATGGACTGGCCTGAATGTAAAAAGTTTGGAAGTTTGGAACATCACCAGGAGAAGAAGTGTCACGTGCTAAAGAAGCCCCACCATACAATGAACTACCAGAGAATGAAAAGAAATATGCCCTGTTCACAGATGGATTGTGTCGTATTGTGGGGAAGCATCGCAGATGGAAATCTGCTGTGTGGAGTCCCACACGACAAGTTGCAGAGGCCACTGAAGGGAAAGGCGAATCAAGCCAATTTGCAGAGGTAAAGGCTGTCCAGCTGGCCATAGATGTTGCTGAATGGGAAAGGTGGCCAGTGCTCTATCTTTACACTGACTCATGCATGGTGGCAAATGCCTTATGGGGGTGGTTACAGCAGTGGGAGCAAAATAACTGGCAAAGAAGGGGTAAACCTATTTGGGCTGCTGAACTGTGGAAAGACATTGCTGCCCGAACAAAGAATATGGTTGTAAAGGTGCGTCATGTAGATGCTCATGTGCCCAAGAGTCGGGCTACTGAAGAACAGCAAAGTAACCATGAGGTAGACCGAGCTGCCAAAATTGAGGTGGCTCAAATAGACCTGGACTGGCAGAACAAGGGTGAATTATTTCTGGCTCGGTGGGCCCATGAGACCTCAGGTCATCAAGGAAGAGATGCAACATACAAATGGGCTAGAGACCGAGGGGTGGACTTAACTATGGATGCTATTGCACTGGTCATCCATGATTGTGACACATGCGCCACAATTAATTTTGTGTGTGCGTGTGTTTAATGTTTGGTAATTAGTGTTTGTATACATATTAAGCATGATGTAGTGATGTAGAATAAGGGGTGGAATGTCATGGTTTTGTGATTTTTGGCTTTCAGTATTCCACATCATAACACCATGTGGGGTACTGAGACTTTAACTGTCAATGCTCAAGTCCTGGGTTCCTGCCCAGAAGAGAAGAAGAACTACATTCCCCAGGGGACCTTGCGGTCAGGGAGAGGAGGTTTAACTCCTGGCAAGGTCACCTGATGCGCTCTTTCTCGCCTGCCCTTCTTCGTGGGCGCTGCTCCCGTCTCCCTGCTGCTCAACTGGACTGCGCATCTCACCTCAGCGTTGTGGTGAGGCCTATGCACCTTTCGGACATTCTCTCTCTCATTATATTTGATTTATTAGCTTCAATTCTGATTATATTGTATTATAGTGTGTTATCTTGCATTCCGATAATATACTTAGTAAATTAGCTTGTTTCTCCTCAGATCGTTGCCGCTGTTTTAATTATTTTGGGGTCCCCTGTTTCCTTTTTTTCTGGAGGCGCAGATCTGCGGATCCCTCCACCCCGCTCGTCACGGAACCGGGCCGAACCAGCCCGTAAACCGTTGACAGTCTGTGTACCGAGGCAGGTGATCATTGCTGGGTTCATCTTGAGCTAGCCTCCTCCCCCTTGTTAGAGTTACTGAAAAGCTGTAACATGTGCCTACCACAGAAAGGGCAGTGTCACAGTTCATTCTGGTTTCCATGACGAGGACCCTATTCTCTATTCAGGTGACAGTGTCTTTTCTTGTTGTTGGTATTCTACATCATAACATCGTGTAAAGCAGTGGGTGTTGAAGAGTTAATGTTCTGGTTCTGTAGACTGCCTTTTTCAGGCATTTTGATTCTCAGAGGGGCGGGGAGGGGAGGGGACGGTAGGGGAGGGGAGGAGTGGCATTCCTCAGAGGACTTCTTGCACAGAGGAAGAAAGGTGGAGCTCCTGGCAGAACACCAGCCCCTTTCCCTCTTGCTTGCTCTCCCGATCCCTAGCAGAGAAGCACGTGGTTCCTCTGCAGTCTACAGATAAGGCCCTGGTTTTGGACACTCTCTCATTTTGTTTGATTTTGTTGGATTTAGTAAATTAACATTCCTCCTCAGATCGTTGCCTTCTCTAATGCCTACGTTGGACATTGTAGAGGAAACTAAGGCAATGACAGAGCCTTTATTTGAGAAACAGGTGCTATAGGAAAAGACATCCAAGAGGAATGAACTCACCCCTCCCAGTAACAGTTTGGAGAAAGGGATGAGCTGAGGAATGTGACCCTTCCCTGTTCATACCATCATGCCACAGCAGAGAAGGGCAGGGGAAAAGAGGGACCTGCGCAGACTCAGATGACACGGGAAGTATTGCGGAGTCAGAAGGGCTGACTCTAAACTCCCCCCCTGCCCGCTCCAGGCACTCACATACTCACGTAGCTCACCCATTGGTTCAGGCTGTGACCTTGGGATTCCACTACACTCCACCCCTTCACAACATGAACCAATGACTGAGCAAATGTACATTGCGACACATGTACAATACCTGCCACAATGTAGAATGTTAAGACAATAAAGGCAATTATTGGCAGTCTTTTCCATGGTTCTCTTGGGCCAGTACTTGATGTTCTTTCTCGAGGCATATCTTCTTCAAGGACCAGTAGCAGTTCTGATTCATGCTCGCCAGTTCCCAAAAGTTCAGCAGTGCACCACAGATTGTCGCGATGTTTCCTCGTGGACACTGGAGCATGCTTGAGTGATGTTGCTCCTGCCGGCTGTCCTGAAAACTTATAACCTCAAGGGGAGTAAAACAGATGTTTAATAGGTACGAGGAGGGGTAGGTCTGCCCTCCACAGTAAGATACAGGCTGTATTTTGGTCTTGAGTCAACACCTCCACCTGTATCGGAGCACATCCTGGTCTTCAATACCACACCCTTTGGCCTGATATCTCTGTCTGAATCACTATATCAGATACCAAACGGGGGAGTTCTAATTTGCCACATGGACATAATTAATGTCCCCTTTGCAATGAAAACAGGGGTGTCAACTACTACCCCTGTTGGCCAGGCACCGATTACTGGAGGGTTTACTGATCCCTCGGCCTCTAATAATCTCCCCCAAGGTGCAAGGAGATCACACCATTTTGGTCCTGCTTGCACCTTCCAAGGTTATTTTACCTTGTGTCTCCCAGGCTCTAGGTCCTCAGGGGCAGGGAGCACAAGATTATTCATGGTGCCAACTTGTAGCTTGAGCGAGGTGTCCTTGCCTGTAATTTGTATCCTAAGCGAGGAGGCCCAAGTTGTCTGCAACATTGTTAAAGCACTGGATCTGCCATCTCTTGGGCTTTCATTCAAGTCTCGCAGGGTTTCTTAAAGCCTCTTGGTCCACTCCTGCAAGGACTGTGAATCTGGGTTGGATCAAATATACCCAGCGCCTGGGCCTGTTTAACAGCTATTTTTGCTTGCTAGAAGGCTTCTTGTTCCGTTCTACCCCAATCCCATACTTGGCCTTTTTTTTGTTAATTGGCATAAAGGTTTTAGCAGTTGTGCTAAGTGGGGTATAAAGGATTGCCAGTATTCTAATATACCCCAAAATTCCTGCAACTGCTTTGTTTTCGTGGGAACCGGGAACTCTTGGATCTTATCTATGATTGCACTGGGTAACACCTTAGTCTTACCTGACGAGATAACACCCAGGAATTTAACTGATAGCCCTGGTCCTTGTAGTTTTTGTGGATTTACAGCCCATCCTTTTTCCTCTAAGTAAGAAATTAAAGATGGTACTGTTCTCTAATGCCTTGATTGAGTCAGATGTTAGCATCAAATCATCGATGCAGTGGTACATTTTGACAGTAGATGGCTTGTTCCAATTTGCCAAGTCACGTGCTACCAAGTTAAGGACAAAAAGTAGGTGAATGCATGTATCCCTGAGGTAGGACTTGAAAAGTCCACTTCCTGCCCTCCCATGTGAATGCAAACTGGTCTTGAGATTCCTTAGCAACTGGAACGCTGAAAAATGCATTTGCTAGATCCAGAACACAGTGATATGTTTCTATTTCTCTACTTAATGTATCCATGTTGGGTACGGCTGCATGGATCAGTGGCATGACTTTATTTAGTTCTCTGTAGTATACTGGCATTTGCCACGTACCATCTGACTTCCTGACTGGCCATAGAGGGGAGTTGTATGGGCTGTGTGCAGATCTAAAGATCCCTACTCTCTCCAGCTCCTGCACAGTCTTGGTAATTTCTTCTTGCCCACCCGGGAGTCTATACTGCTTCATATGTGTGATCTGGCGCAGTTGTGGCAAACAAACAAGTTCAATTTTTTCATGACTCCTTATAATTGCCTGCACCACACAGATACTAATACATCATTTGCTTAATCTTAACTCTCCCACAGTGGTTTGGAGAGTCAGACCTGACAGGATGTCTATCCCCATTGTGTACTCTGGAATTGGGACGATAGACACCCTGTACTCCCGGGGTGGTAGACACCCAACCCCCAGTTTCAACCATGTCTGGGTTACGGAGATCATCTGCCCCCCAAACCCACCTATCATTGCCTTAGTGCCTGAAAATTGGTTTGGGTCACCATATATAATTGATGTTTCTGCCCCCCAGTGCCATAACCCGCTGCACATTTTTTCGGGACCAATGAATCGTTAGTTCAACATAGGGTCTCCGGTCCCCTCTAGAGACCCTAGTCTTGGGGAATTTTGGCTCCTCTGTCATGCCATCAGCTCTGCAATCCCTAAGTCTTTTTCCTCTGATGGCTCGACTGTGGCTGCCCAGGCCACCTAAGGAGGTTTTCGTTTTTTCGATGGGATATGAAGTCTTCTAGATTCCACGTGTTTTGTGGAATTTGTTCTATGAGTCTAACTCCTTTCCTTTTAGGAGAGCGTTGGAATCTCTGACTGTTTGGTAGCTGTTTCCATAGTTGTAATAAGACCTGATTAGGCTGTCCATCAATCTTTTGAAATTGAACTCCCGCTCTAATCAGGTCATTGAACATTTGTTTTCTTGAGACCCTGATGGGTCCAGATTGAATTAATCTAGGGGCAGGTCTCCTAGGTCGTGGTAGTGGATGGATCTCCGACTTTTCCACCACCATTCGGACATTGAGCCTGGCCTGTAGGTGCTCTGTCTCCCCCAGATCTGCCACCAATTGGGCACCCTGTTGTATTATGGCCTCTGAGGCCACTAGGGGATTCGGTATGGATACCAAAGTACCACACTGATGTGGTGGAGCTTGTTGCAGGATGAAGTCCCTCATTCCTGCTGAAAATTTCATCATGTCCGGGCTCTCAAAATCCTCCTCCTAGACTGCCTCCTTCACGCTTAATTCTCGAATGTATTTTTCTGAAGGGGACTATGTGGAGCTTACTGGGGGTCCATCCCAGTGGGGATCCACAGTTAGCCTGACTCCCATGAGGCCATGGGCATCACAGGCCTAAACGGCAAAAGCAAAGTCTGCTTAGTTACTATGTTTGTTGCTTCTGCTGTGCTGAGGTGGTGGTCACGGGTGGTGATCTTTTGCAATAGGGAACTGTACACTTTGATCAAGAAGAAACACTGGACGTAGAAACAAGATGTAAGATTACATATAGTTGCTTAGGGAGGCCTTGAAACTGTTGAGACTTGTATGCAAGAAATACGCAATCATACATATATATGTGTGTGCTGCTGTGTTGGGTGATTAATAGTAGATGTAGTAGAAGAAGAATAATAAAGGACTTTACTATGACAGAGGCCTCTGGTTGCTGAACTGTGATAACTGGTGCCCAAACAGGGACCAAACGAGTCCCCTTGAGAGCGTGCTGAGAGAAGCACAAAACAGTGAGCGCGTTGAAAGAAACGCAGATCCCCTTCACGCCTGCTGCCTGTCACTGGACGAAGGTAAGCAATTGCGCTACGATGGGGAATAAAATTACTGCGGATCAGAAGAAGATCCTAGAAAAATTTCAGCTTCTGCTTAAACAGAAGGGAAAAACAGTCTCTGCTACTGATTTACAGCAGATGCTTGCTTGGGCTGTTAAGGGAGACCCGACTATCACTAGTGAGACGATTTATAGCCCAAATACTTGGGATGCCATCGGTGTTAAACTTTGGAATGCAGCTACGAAGGGAGATAAGACAGTACTGCCATGGCTTGATTCCTGGCATCTCATTTTTGAATCTTTACAAGCACGGGGAGCTCCCTCCACGTCTGCAGGATCCTTTGATCCTTTGCCGGCCACGCCGGAGGGGGACCCTCCTCCTCATAAGGGCAAGGGGAAGCCCCCTGTTCCGCTCCCGTGGAAATGTAAACTAGTTTTGAATAATGAAGGGGAGCCAGACGATCCTTTCGACCCCGACCCTATTGACCCCGAGGAGGAACCTGACCTGTTTCCCCCCTGATCCTCATGACGCATGGCTTGCTGTCCGGAGAGAAGCAGCAAAGGTCGGGGATACGGGCATGTTACATGCGTTCCCCGTCGTTCTGGCCCCGGAGCAGGAGCCCCATTGGGAGGCACTTTCCTATTCAGTTTTGCAGGATCTGCGACAAGGTCTGCGCTTCGGAGGAAGCAAAGGTTACTGCGGCAGTTTCAGAAATTACAGCTGCTTCAAACCGCACTGATTTGTGTATAGCTGCAGACAAGATTCAAAAGACACCACCATGGCTCTATCTTGGATGGCAAATATCGCAATCTAGGATCCGACCCCAATCAGTGACCCTTGCGATGACAGTGAAAACCCTCAACAATTTGCAGAAACTTTTGGGAACTACTAATTGGCTTTTTGAGAGCCCGGACATGATGAAATTTTCAGCAGGAATGAGGGACCTCATGAGGGCTTGGGCAGAGGCAAATCCTGGTGCCAAAGCAGAAGCGGTTATAACAGCTCCAGGGTTCCAAAACTCTACTGTATCTTTACAATCAGCCTGAAAAGCGTGGGCGGAACGTTTGGGGCGCTTAGTGCGCTTCAAAATCATCATGGTATTAGGTGTTAACAAGGTTAATCTACCTAAAGAACAAGGTCCTCCGAATATGTGAGGGGATTGAAGGCCATGCCCTATCACCGCAGGTAAGGAAAACACCCACAGGCAAGCTAAGTGGCCGTTTAGTAGATCGAGAAATATTAGAAGTATAGTTACATCACGCTGTACGATTTCTATATGCGGGTAAGGTGGAATTAACACACTGACCAAGAGTTTGGTATTATCCCCAATAATCAAAATACAGGCAATAGTCCATTTTAAAAGATCCCAATAATTCCAACTTCTGCGGTTGCAGGATTACGGGAGGAAGGTATGGCACTGTCATGGTTCTATGTTTTTGTTTTTGTTTTTTTGTTTTTGGATTTCAGTATTCCACATCAAAACATCATGTAGTGTAAGGGGCATTGAAGTGTCACTGCGCCAATTCCAAGTTCCTATCCCTGTACATTACAGAAGTCACGGGATCTGGCCCTTCCGGGTGGGGGGGCGTTCTCTTGCTGCCTGGCAGTGGGTGCTGGAGGGTGCTTTCCTAGCCGTTCCAAGCTTTTCAGGTTTGAATCGGTCCCGGGAACTCTCTCTCTCTCATCTTGTCTGATTTATTAATCTCAATTTCAATTAAATTGTATATATTGTGTTATCTTGTATTCCAATATTACAGTAAAATAAGTTTTCCTCCATAGATTGTTGCCGCTGTTCTTTTCCTCCCTTCCTTCCTTCCCATTTTTGTGGGACTGGGATGGGGGGGGAGGGCAGAGGCCACTCGCCCCTGTCACGGACATAGATTGATCTAGTCAACTCTGTGACAGATTTTTGGCGCCCAACGTGGGGCGACTGCTTTTTAGCTTTTAGAACAAATCTCTTTTTCTCTCTGCTCTTAGAGAGCTTCGTTAGGGAGCAATATCAGTAGTTCAGGTTTCTGCGCTGGAAAACCTGACGTTGAAAGATTAGGCGTACTGCCAGTGTTCTGGGATATTTGTAAACTTTGAGCACCCAACCATCCCCGGCTCCCCAGGTGCCTCTGCGTAACAGGTTTGAGGCCCTGGAAGTCGAGGGGGGGACGAGTGAGAGTGCGGAGACAGGTTCACCCGTGAGGTTGCCTCAGGCGAAGCGGTTGCCCCCGACCCTCAAGACTGCTTCTACCCGTAAGGACAGGAGGGTGATTGTCATAGGCGACTCCCTTCTGCAAGGAACAGAAGGCCCTATATGCCGGCCCGACCCTACCCGCAGAGAGGTGTGCTGCCTTCCTGGGGCACGGGTCAGGGACATTTCAAAGAAAATTCCTGGGTTGATTCGGCCTTCAGATTATTACCCACTTTTAATAATTCAGGCTGGCGGCGAGGAAGTTGATAAGGAAAGCCTGAGGTCTATCAAGAAAGACTTCAGGGGAATGGGGCGAATACTTGAAGGAGCTGGGGTGCAAGTGGTCTTTTCTTCTATGCCCGTGGTGTCAGGGAAAGGTACAGGGAGGATCCAAAATACCCAACTCTTCAATAGATGGCTTAAGAGCTGGTGCAGGCGCAAGAATTTCGGCTTTTTTGACCATGGGGCAATTTACACTGCACCTGGCATGATGGCTGCTGATGCATGCAGCCTGTCCCTGAGGGGTAAGAGGATCTTAGCTGAAGAATTAGCGGGACTCATTGACAGGTCTTTAAACTAGGAATGAAGGGGGAAGGGGACAAAATAAGGGCTACTGGGGTTGAACGGGTCATTCGAGGGCTTGTACCGAACTCCATGGGCAATGACGGCAGAGTGCATAGGGAAGGAGTAGGGCAGGGGGATGCTGGGGATGCTGCTGTTCTAGGGGATCCTAGATCCCATATAAAGGTGGCGAGACGGATAGCCCGGCTGAAGTGCCTTTATACCAATGCACGCAGCCTGAGTAACAAGCAGGAGGAACTGGAAACTGTGATGCACTCAGAAAGTTATGACCTTGTCGCTATCACAGAAACATGGTGGGATGACTCCCACAATTGGGATACTGCCATCGACGGCTATAGACTCTTTAGGAGAGATAGGCGAGGTAGGAGGGGTGGGGGAGTTGCTCTCTATGTCAGGGATTGGATAAACTGTGAGGAAATCCCTACGAGAAACAGTCAGGAACAGGTTGAGAGCCTGTGGGTTAGGATTAGAGATGGGACTAACATAGGTCAGCTAGTGTTAGGGGTATACTACAGACCACCTGATCAAGGGGAGGCTGTTGACGAGGCTTTCTTGCTCCAGATGCGTGAGATGTCTGGCTCACGGGCTCTTGTCCTGGTGGGGGACTTCAACCATCCGGACATCTGCTGGGAAAACCACATGGCGAGCTGCAAGAGCTCCAGAAGGCTCTTGGAATCCATTGATGATAGCTTTCTGGTTCAGGTATTGGACAGACCGACCAGAGGTGAAGCGTTGCTAGACCTGCTGCTCACCAACGCCGAGGAGATCATCAAAGGCGTCAAGGTCGGAGGCTGCCTGGGCTCCAGCGACCACGCCCTGGTTGAGTTTGTGATCTCAAGCGATGTGGGCCTGGCAAAGAGCAGGATCAGGACACTGAACTTTAGAAAAGCAGACTTCAAACTACTCAATGTAGTGCGCTGGCCAAGATCCCCTGGTGCACTGCCCTCAAAGACAAGGATGTTGAGGAGAGCTGGCGGCTCTTCAAAGATGCCCTCCTGGAAGCACAAGAGGTCTCCATTCCTCTGAATAAGAAAGTGGGCAGGCGAGGTAGGAAACCGGCATGGCTCAGCAAGGACCTGCTGAGAGAACTGAGGGCGAAGAAAGGGGTGTACAAGCTCTGGAAACAAGGCTGTGTCACCTGGGAAGAATACAGGAATGCCGTCCGGACTTGCAGACGTGGGATCAGGGAAGCCAAGGCACAGGCAGAACTGAACTTGGCAAGGGACGTGAAAAACAATAAGAAAACCTTCTACAGGTACATTGGCCAGAAGAGACAGGCCAAAACGGGCGTACCTACTTTGGTAAATTTAAAAGGAGAACTGGCTTCAACAGATGAAGAGAAAGCTGAGGTGCTGAATGAGTTCTTCACCTCGGTCTTCACTGGTGGCCAGGATTCTAGTCTTTTTCACGTCCCTGAACCCTGCATCCCCAAACCTCTATGTGGGGACCAAGGAGGTAAATCCCTCCCCACTGTAAGGGCAGAGCAAGTCCGAGAGTGCCTCCTTAGACTGAATGAATACAAGTCTATGGGGCCAGATGGCGTGCATCCCAGGGTCCTGAAGGAGCTGGCTGAGGTGGTTGCCGAGCCGCTCTCCATCATATTTGAGAAGTCGTGGCTGTCAGGTGAGGTCCCGGACGACTGGAGGAAGGGTCACGTCACTCCCATATACAAGAAGGGGAGCAGGGAGGACCCGGGGAACTACAGGCCAGTGAGTCTCACCTCCGTGCCTGGGAAGATCATGGAACAGATCCTCCTGGACAACATGCTCGATCACATAAAGAATGAGCATGTGATCCGAGACAGCCAGCACGGCTTCACCAAAGGAAGGTCATGCCTAACTAATCTTGTGGCCTTCTATGATGGAGTGAGGGCATTGGTGGACGAAGGGAAGGCGACCGATGTCATTTACCTGGACCTGAGCAAGGCCTTTGACATGGTCCCCCACCACATCCTCATCTCCAAATTGGAGGGAGGTGGATTTGATGGGTGGACGACCCGATGGATAAGCAATTGGTTGAAAGGCCGCAGACAGAGGGTGGTGGTCAATGGCTCTATGTCCAGGTGGAGGCCGGTAACAAGTGGTGTCCCCCAAGGGTCTGTCTTGGGACCGGTGCTCTTTAACATCTTTATTAATGACATCGATGAGGGAATTGAGTGCACCCTCAGCAAGTTTGCTGACGACACCAAGCTGAGTGGTGCAGTTGATACGGTGGAAGGAAGGGATGCCATTCAGAGGGACCTCGACAGGCTGGAGGGCTGGGCTCGGGTGAACCTAATGAGGTTCAACACGGCAAAGTGCAAGGTTTTGCATTTGGGCCGGAAGAACCCCAGGCACCCGTACAGGCTGGGAGGAGTGGTCCTTGAGAGCAGCTCGGCAGAGAAGGACCTGGGGGTCCTGATGGACGAGAGACTGAACATGAGCCAGCAGTGCGCTCTGGCAGCTTGAAAGGCAAATGGGATCCTGGGCTCCATCAGGAGAGGGGTGGTCAGCAGGGACAGGGAGGTGATTGTCCCTCTCTACTCGGCTCTTGTGAGGCCCCATCTGGAGTACTGTGTCCAGGTGTGGAGCCCTCAGTACAAGAAAGACATTGAGATTTTGGAAAGGGTCCAGAGGAGGGCGACTAAGATGATCAGGGGGCTGGAGCACCTCCCCTATGAGGACAGGCTGAGGGAGTTGGGCTTGTTCAGCCTGGAGAAGAGAAGGCTGCGGGGTGACCTCATTGCAGCCTATCAATACCTGAAGGGAACCTACACCCACGAGGGGAGTAAACTCTTCAAAAGGGCTGACAACAGCAGGACTAGGGGAAATGGATCCAAGTTGAAGGAGGGAAGATTTAGGTTGGATGTTAGGGGGAAGTTCTATACAAGGAGAGTGGTTAGGCCCTGGAACGGGCTGCCCAGGGAGGTTGTGGATGCCCCGTCCTTGGATGTGTTTAAGGCCAGGTTGGACGGGGTCCTGGGCAACCTGATCTGAATGTGTGTGTTTGGTGGCCCTGCTAGGCAGGGGGGTTGGAACTACATGATCCTTGAGGTCCCTTCCAACCCGGGTGATTCTGTGATTCTGTGATTCTGTGATTCTGTGAGTCAGGGACTATGCGGCTTACATAAATCTAAGGAGGTACAACTTATTTGGGGTTTGGCTTGTGCTTACCGTGCCCTATTTAATACCATTCTGGAAAGAGAGAGTTTCCGAGCTGAGGTTCAAGCCAAAGGGGAAAATCCCGAAGTCAAATCTAATCAACCACAGGAGACACCAGTAACAATGCCAGTTGCTCCTGTGGAGGGCAAGAAATGGAAACGAGTGTCTTCGCGTCTTGAACGAAAAAGAGAAGAAGAGGAGGAGGAGGAGGTGGAGGAAGATCCAGGCGAGGGGCCCTCCTCAGAACCACCACCATCGCGAAAGGCAAAAGGGAAAACTAAAAGAGCAACACGTACCGATTGCTACAAAAATGGTGCACAGGCGTCAGTACCGCACCAACAGGGATTCTTTGCTCCCCATTCGTAAGTTAATTCGTCAACTAGAGAGCCAGGGAGTGATCAGCAAAACCTACTCGCCTTTTAACAGCCCCATATGGCCAGTGCGTAAAGCCAGTGGAGAATGGAGGCTGACGGTGGACTACCGTGGCCTGAATGAGGTCACACCCCCACTGAGTGCTGCTGTGCCGGACATGTTAGAACTCCAGTATGAACTGGAGTCAAAAGCGGCCAAATGGTATGCCACCATTGACATTGCTAATGCCTTCTTTTCCATTCCTTTGGCCAGAGAATGCAAGCCACAGTTTGCTTTCACATGGAGGGGCATTCAGTATACCTGGAACCATTTGCCCCAGGGGTGGAAACACAGCCCAACCATTTGCCATGGGTTGATCCAAACTGTATTGGAACAGGGCAGTGCTCCTGAGCACCTGCAATACATTGATGACATCATTGTGTGGGGCGATACAGCAGAAGAAGTCTTTACAAAAGGAGAGCGAATGATCCAAATTCTTCTGAGTGCTTGTTTTGCTATTAAGCGAAGCAAAGTGAAAGGACCTGCCCAGGGAATTCAGTTCCTAGGTATAAAGTGGCAAGATGGCCGTCCTCACATCCCAACAGATGTGATCGACAAAATCGCTGCTATGTCTCCACCCACTAGCAAAAGAGAGACACAATCTTTTCTGGGTGCAGTGGGCTTTTGGAGAATGCATGTTCCAAACTACAGCCTCATTGTTAGCCCCCTTTATTATGTGACGCGAATGAGAAATGAGTTTACATGGGGCCCTGAGCAGCAGCAGGCTTTTGAACAGATTAAACAGGAGATAGCCCGTGCCGTGGCCCTAGGGCCAGTTCGGACGGGACAGGGTATAAAGAACATCCTCTGTACTGCTGCTGGAGAGAATGGTCCCACTTGGAGTTTGTGGCAAAGAGCCTCGGAGAGACCCGAGGCCGACCCCTGGGATTCTGGAGTCGGGCGTACAGAGGGTCTGAACAGCTCTACAGTCCAACTGAGAAGGAGATCTTAGCCGCTGATGAAGGGGTTCGGGCTGCTTCCGAAGTAGTCGGTACTGAAACACAGCTCCTTCTGGCACCTCGACTGCCAGTGCTGAACTGGATGTTTAAAGGAAAGGTTCCCTCCACCCATCATGCTACTGATGCCACTTGGACTAAGTGGGTTGCACTGATTACACAACGAGCACGGATGGGGAACCTCAGCCGTCCAGGAATCCTAGAGGTGATCATGGACTGGCCTGAAGGTAAAAAGTTTGGAACACCACCAGGAGAAGAAGTGTCACGTGCTAAAGAAGCCCCACCATACAATGAACTACCAGAGAATGAAAAGAAATATGCCCTGTTCACAGATGGATCGTGTCGTATTGTGGGGAAGCATCGCAGATGGAAATCTGCTGTGTGGAGTCCCACACGACAAGTTGCAGAGGCCACTGAAGGGAAAGGCGAATCAAGCCAATTTGCAGAGGTAAAGGCTGTCCAGCTGGCCTTAGATGTTGCTGAACAGGAGAGGTGGCCAATGCTCTATCTTTACACTGACTCATGGATGGTAGCGAATGCCTTATGGGGGTGGTTACAGCACTGGGAGCAAAATAACTGGCAAAGAAGGGGTAAACCTATTTGGGCTGC
>NW_024884958.1:0-36443 GCF_019232065.1 Centrocercus urophasianus
ACGGTTCGCGCCCGCCCGCCGCCGCCAGCGCGGGAGGAGGATGAGGGAGATGAAGCAGCGCAGGAAGAAGGAGCGCACGTGGGCCGAGGCCGCCCGCCTGGTGAGGGCCCGAACGGCGCGCGGGGCTTCGGCAGGCCGCGGGGGGGCGGAGGGGCCCGTCCCGGGCCGTGTGTGTGTGCGCGCGCGCGTATGTATGTATGTATGTATGTGTGTGTGTATGTATGTATGTATGAGTGTGTGTGTGTATGGGGGGTTTCTCGGCGGAGGGCCTGGCCCTTCTCCCCGCGCCGTGCGGCCATGGCGGAGCTCCGGGCCGGGCCTCATCGCCCCGGCCCTGACGGGATGCGGTCGCGCGCCCGGCCCCGCGTTGTGCTCGGGAGCGCGCGCGGAACGGTGAGCTGCCCGGAGACGGAATGGAAAGGAGAGGGAAAGAAAAGGAAAGCAAGCTTTGTGTCCTGCTGGCTGAGCGCCGGGCTGCGAGCTGACGGCGTGTGAGGTTTATAGGGCTGTGGGTTTATAGGGCTGCGGGCCGTCCTGTTTGGCTTCGTGCTGCTCAGAGATGGTGACTGCAAGGCTCGGAGCCAAGGACTGGGCAGGAAAGGAGCACCCGGCCCTGCTGCTCTTGGGGTCTGTACTGAGGTAGCCGTGGTGCTCCTCCTGTGTGAGGTTCGTTTGGGTGGCTGAGCCCAGGGGAAGCCCTGCTGTGTGGACATCTCTTGTCCTGCAGCTCACGTCCCCTTGGGTGTGAAAAATGATCGTATTTTTGGCCCTCGTGACTTTGGCTTGACAAACCAGAGAGGGCAGAAGTTGGGTGCTGTGGAGCTGCGCTGTATCTCTATGGGGTCCCAGTTCTGTGGGGCTGTGTGCAAGCATTGTGCCCGGGCTGCAGGCAGCACAGGGCTGTGTGGCACCAAATCCCTCCTCATCCTGAAGTCCTGAGCTCCAATGGGTGAAAACCTCAGTGTGTGGGGCTGCCCCGAGCACTGTGCTCAGTGGGTGGCCGAGCTGCTGTTTCCTGATGCACATCTTTGCCCCTGTGAAGCAGTGAAGATCCCCTCCCAGGCATGGTTTCTCTCACCTGCCCTCTGGGCCTGCACTCTGGACACTAGAATGGAGATGTCAGGCCCTTAGCAGCATCACAGAGCAACTGAAGGACCAGAAATAGAACCATCTCCTGCTAGATTATCCACTTAGAGAGACCTGCAGTTGCATAGCTGCACTCCCAGCTTGCAGGACTGATTGTAAATCCACTAAAAATAGATCTTTATTTAACGTTAGGCTTACAAATGCTCCCTGTCAAAATGCTTTTAATTTTCCTTTCTGACGTGCTCTGCTGGGTTTCATATTCCTCTCCATGTTTCTGACAATCGCAGGTAAAAGGCTTTTTAGTGTTGCTGCTCCTACAGAGCTAACGTCATGCATACCCATAAAACAAACCTTTAGAGATGAGTTGGGCACCTGGAATCGTGGCATCGTTTGATGGGCGCTGTCAGAGCCGGGTGCCCTCACCACTCATGGTTCAGCCTCCATCACTGGGCATGTAGGCTCCTCAGCTCTGTGTTACAAATGGTGGAGGAAGGCGTCTCCTTGGGGCAGGGAATAGCTGGTGTTGCTGGAGATCCTGTTGGAATCCCCATCAATCAGGCAGGTAGGGGTGGTGCTGCTGGCTGGAGGTGTGCAAGGCTCCCCACTAGTAGTATATAGTTGTTGAGTGGAAATTGTTCCCAAGAGAGTGCAGATTCTTTTATTTTTATGTAAACGCTCATTTGTGCTCAGTTTTAGGCTGTGCTGTGTCTGACACTTGAGGTAGACTTTGTCAGCTGTGAAGGATTCCCTTGTTTTCCAAGACAGGATTGTTCTCCTATCAGTGTCTGTCCCATTGGGGTGATGCAGAGCACTGGGGAGTGAGGAGGGTGCAGAGATGGTGACC
Source organism: Centrocercus urophasianus (assembly GCF_019232065.1). NCBI lineage: Eukaryota > Metazoa > Chordata > Aves > Galliformes > Phasianidae > Centrocercus > Centrocercus urophasianus. Next base: position 1,931 of record NW_024884958.1, read on the forward strand.
TACAGAGGCTCTGTGATCAGTGGAGGGAGGCGTGCTGGAGCTGCACTGACAAGGAATTAAAAGTGTTTACACTTAGAATTTGGCTTATTGCTTTCTTTGATCTTTCCTTCAAACTCTGTGTGTTTGTTGCATGTGATCTCAGGCTATGCAGTTCTTTCCCAGTAGCTTACTGACGCCCGTTCTTGTCATCTTCAAACACCTGAAGATTTCATGCAGGGTGGCTATGGTTTAAATGATTCCTTTATCAGAAAACACGGTTGAAGCGCAGAGCTGATGGGCACGGGGTTGGGTTTCTCTCTGACCGAGGGATGGGGTGGAAATGCAGGCAGACCATATGAGCAGAGATGTCAGTCCTCTTGGAACCCTCGAGGTTCTGCCAGTACTGTGGAGCACTCATTTCCACAGGCTTTAAAAGTACACCTATCTATCAGCCTGTCTAATTCCTCATGTGTAAGTTGCAGTTCTGTTCTTCATATGATACATGGAAGGACGAGCTGTTATCTGTTTCATTGCCTTTTTTAGTGTCTGACTTCACTCATTTTCCTTCGAAGGCATGCAGCTTTTTTTTTTAAGCACCTACCCATCATTTTTTCTGTGTCCTTAATCATTGTTGTCTTTTCCTGAACTCTGTCCTTCCCAACACTTACCCACAGCACTCCCCTTGATAAGATGAGCTGAATGCAGTAAGCCAAGGGAGGAATTACACAGTTGCCCAGTAATATTTTTATTGCCAGAAAAATGCTGGATTCCTTACTGGGAGGTAGGGAGGCATATGGTTGGGAGAACATTTTACATCATTAAAGGTCCCTAACTACTATGCTATACAGTTCTGAAGGCTGTTTGGTAGCAGATTGGTGTTGCATGAAAGTTCTGGCTTTCATGTTGTGGAGTCGAGGCTTTTGTCATGATTACTATGAAGTACCTGACATTTTTAGCACCTGTCTTCTGTAGGTAAATAAAGCTCTCCAAGGTGTATTTTAGGCTCTGATCCCTGGCGTGTTGAGCAGTTCTGTGAAGGTAGATGCAAGCCTGTGATGACACTTGGTATTTCTGTCTCTTCAGGTGCTGGAAAACTACTCGGATGCTCCAATGACCCCAAAGCAGATTCTGCAGGTCATAGAGGCTGAAGGACTGAAGGAAATGAGGTTAGTATTGATGATCACATGTGAAACCCAGCATGTGCGTGGTGCAGGCTGCATAGAAGGCCTGAGCTGTTCCGTGTGACTCTGCCTCATCCCCAGCCTGCTTTCCTGCTTCCTTTTTTTCCCCTTTCCAGCATGGTAATTTCAGTTGACAGTACAGTTACTTGTAATACTTTTTTTTTAATTGGATTTTCTTTTTGTAACCTATGGAGTTCCCTTCATCCATCTGCTGTGACACAAATGCCCGTTGCAGATCAGCCTCCCGCACTGATTCACGCACTGATTTACTCCCCCTGCATATTTCTCTCAGAAGTAGCTCCTGGTGCTTTCTACTGCTAGACTCCAGTTTGGTAATAGTTTCAGTTCTGTCTCCTCTGATTCTTCATTTCTAGAGCAGACATTACGTTTTAGGAGACTCAGAAGGATCTATGTATCTGTGTATTTTCCAGTACTCAGCTGGCACTTCTAGTACTTCTGAGCACTGTGAAAGCACTGCTTACACTGCTGTGGCTCTTGACACTGTACAGATATGTCCTCTTCAGTTGCTGCTTCACTGGGGCTGCTGAACGCTCACCCTGTGGCTGGGCTCTTCACCACACACATCTCCAGTGCTTTGGTATTGCAGCTCTCAGAAGAATCCAGCCAGTGCAAGCTGCCATGTGGCTTCATTTTAATGGATACTCCGTGCCTTTCTGGATCAGTCCTCCACCTTACACAGGTAGCTGAAGATCTCTGTGCTGCTCCAGGTTGCATCAGGAACGTCCTGAAGCAGCAGTTGCTTTGGGCTTCTCCCAGTTGTGCCAAGTGACCTCTCACGTTAGGGAGCTGCAAACCAAACCTTGCATTGTGCAGAGCCCCGCAAGCTGCATCGCTCATCTGGCAGTCACTGGGTTTCCTTTGGGATGTCTGCTTTTCCTTCCTGTTGTTAACTCTCTGCTGTAAGAAAAGCCTGTTTTCTTCCCAGCATAATTGTTCACAGGACACAGGCAGCAATCCTGTCTGCTAAACATGCAGCAGGTTTTCCTGCTACTTGAATAAAAGCCCTTCCTGAAAATGCATTTCCTGAAGGAAACGGCTTAGCGACTCGGGAGGGGGTTTTCCTTTTGAATCAGTATTGAGGCTGTGCTGTCCTGCTCTGGGGGTGACCTCAGCCAGTTGGATGGGCCTGGTTCTTAGCAGCCCTATGGACCCTGTGCTAAGCTGGGATGTCAGCACCCAGCAGCAGAGCCAAAATCTTCCTCCTGGAAAAGTTCTAGCTATTTGTTTTTCCCTCCTTCTGGGAAAAAAAAAAAAAAAAAAAGAAACATGTCTGTGGTTTTTCTGTTGCTTTGTTTTTGGTGTTTTTTTGCCATTTCAAGAAAATGTGCTCTGTGGCTGGCTGGCTTACTTGAAACATTCTGTGAAGTACTGAAGGGAAAGCACTGTCTGACAGGCCAGAAGGCTGGGAAATTTTTTTCATGGTATCTAAAAATGATGGAGGGTGATTTTTGTCTGCTGCTGAGGCTTGTGAGTAAACGCCCAAAACCCAAATGCAACGCAGAGTGAAAACAGAAATGGTTCTGAACTCAGTTTTCAATATGAGAATGATTTTCTTTGATTTCTTTTTGTCTCCATCCAGTTTTCAGTTTCACTTTTAATAACAGTGAAATCAGGACTGCTTTAATGTCTCTTCCAAGTAGCTTTCTGCATGCCCCTGTGTGACTTACTGGAAAACATGAGGCTGCATGGCACGGAAGTTCCATTGCTGTGAGCGTAGGATGGCTGCTTTGGTCACAAATGGCAAAACTGGGGCACTGTGAGGGCTTGCCAAATGGGTTCCTCAGACCTTTGACATCTAACTCTGCCAGTGCAGAGTCAAATCAGGAAAGACATCCCAGAAATACGTATGCGTACCATTTTTGCTGTCTCTGTTCTTGTTTTGCTGCTGCTGACTGAATCTGGTTTTTAGTAGAATCAATCCTGGTCTGAAAATTACAAGCGGAGTAACGGAGGAAATGTGTAATGAAAGAAGTAACTAAAAATGACCAAGAGTGACTTCAAAATGAGCCTAACGTTTCCTGTGTTGTGCAGATTGCTTCACTGTGATGCGCTGAGGCAAATGGACAGGTCAGAGTGGGAAACAGTGATGCTATTCTGACTGCAGTGCCTGTCCCGTGAAGTTAATGAGGCTCATCTTTGTTCCCCTCCGTCAGCAGCTGATGCTGATTGAAGCAGATCTTTCATTTTGGGCCGTTTCTGGAAATGATCCCTTTTGCACCCTCCTGTTTTTCAGTGGCACCTCTCCCCTGGCCTGCCTCAACGCCATGCTCCATTCCAATTCCAGGGGAGGCGATGGGCTCTTCTACAAACTGCCTGGACGGATCAGCCTGTTCACCCTGAAGGTAAATACAGAGTTTGTGCTCTGGGTTGAAGGCTGAGCTGCGAGCTCTGCTTGTTGTGTGTAGCTGAGTGCTAAAGTGTCACTGAGCATCGCATGGGGCTGAGTGTGCTGCTGTGAGATCATTGTGTGAAAGTGTCTCTGGAATTCGTTATTTCATCATAGCTCTTGTACTTTGCTGCTGTGTTCATCCACATGTGGTACAGTCCTTTCAACCTGCCTGTTATTTCATGAATTGCACCAGAAGATAAATGCTTATTCCAGTTTTCTGTTTTCAACTCAGGTGTTGTTTACCAAAATAGCCCTGTTTCACTCATCCAAGAGCCACAAAGGAACGTGGCCAACCAGTAACTTGTGTTGGTCTGAGGGCTTACAGCTACAAGTAAAATCTTGATAGCAAAATGTATTTTCCTTCAGAGTTCTCTCTGAAATGTTTTATTTTAGTCTTTTGTCGCAGTAATCTTCACTGTTGGAAATGCCTCAGGCTTTTCATTGGCGTTCTTTTGTACTGTTGGATACCCTGATAAATATCAGCTTTATAGACCACTAATATCTTGCAGCTCTTTTACTGCCATCGGAAAATGTTGTTAAACTGTCACACTTTAGAAAAAGCAGAAGGACTTGAAATGGTTTTGGTTACACAGGTAGTAAATGCATCTCCCAGGCTTGCTGTCTTAGTAGCTGGCTTCTTGAATGATGCTCTTTAGTAAGAATGAGATATTGAGATATTTCTCTTCCTTAGAAACTGCGTGCTTGATTCACAAGAGTGATATAAAGTTACTGATGTGTGCTTTAGTTATATGTGATGGAAATGTCCTCAAAGTGTGCTCATGGCTTACGTGACTTCTGCTCCACTAGAAGCCTACATTTCTTTCTGCATCAAGGGGATTAAAACAGGGAAGAAATCAAAATAAAACCTGTATCTGTGAAACCAACAGCTCCTGTTGGTTTAAGCAGTAGGGGCTGGGAGGAGGATTGCAGCCACCTGAGTTTTGTTTGTCTATTTAGAAGGATGCCCTGCAGTGGTCTCGGAACCTGTCTGTGCCAGAAGGGGATGAACTGGAGGATACAGCAGATGCAGAAAGCTGCGAGTCCAACGAAACAAGCACTGTGAGTGGTGACAATGATGGTAAGTGTCTAATAACATTCATCTTAAGCTGCAAGTATCCACTTCTGTTTTTGGCTGAGGGCTCGTCTGTTTCAGTGTCCCTTGATGAAACCTCCTCCAACGCCTCCTGTTCCACCGAATCTCAGAGCAAGGGACCCTCTACTGCCAGGGAGAGCAACAGAACAGCCTCACAGGTAGGAGAAAGGACAGCTTTCCATGCTGTGTGACAGGGACCGGGTGTGCACAGGTGCCTCAGGGAGAGTGGTGGGGCTGTGTGCTTGGCTGAGGAGTTTCTAGAAATTGAAGGGTTGAAGTTCTGAATTCTCTGCTATTCATATAGTTAGTGACTGATACTTGAAGCTAGGTGGTTCTTTAACTGGGAAATACGTTGCTTGGAAGGTTATTTTGCCTTCCCATCGTGTCACTGTGCCTTTGTTTTCTTCTTGTTTTCTTTTTGGACCACAGACAACCAAACAAAAGAGAAAGACAGGTGTCATGTTGCCACGTGTTGTCTTAACGCCACTGAAAGTAAATGGGGCACACATGGAGTCTGCATCTGGTGAGCATTGCTTTTGTCTTGATGATTCTTATAAATATGTGGATAGCTTTTGATCAGTGGTCCCTAAACAGAAAATTTGCCTGGGGACTTCTTTAATGTTTGCTGAGAATGCATGTGGCTGATTTGGGCTACTGGGGGTGTGTTTATCTCAGTCAGCCAGTAACCTGTAAGAATCGAACTGTTTTTATTAGCAGATAATTCTGAAGGGCTAAAAACTACTCTGCAAGTTGGTTTTCTGTTCTTTGCATATTCCTGTAAAATTCTGTTGCTTTTAGGCTTCACAGGAAGGCATGCTGATGGGGAGAGCAGCAGCACATCCAGCAGCAGCAGCAGCTCTTTGGCTCTGTGCAGTGCCACCTTGCGCAGCAGAACAGAAATAAACAGGGATCCTCCACAGCTGCTCAGAGGAATCCGAAAGCCCACAGCTGGTGAGTGCTTCTGTTACAGTCAGGCCATAAAAGCCAGCAGTGTTGACATCTCTGTATTTCTGAGTAAAGAAAACCCTTTCTGTAGAAGGCACATGATGATCTTAAGGCTCGTGGTCTGGATCTTTCTCTCCAAACTTAGTGAACCAGTTGTTTAAGAGTTTCCTGCTGTGGAAAACGGTATTGAGAACTGTGTCTGTATGTGACAGCAGTGTGACTCGTGTCAAAGTTCCAGTTGCATGCTTAGTATTAATTGGCATGGTTGAGAAAGCCTTTCTTCATGCTTGAATACGACAGTCTTTACTTACTCCTTTTGCTGCAGTAGTTTACAGTGTGGTCTGTTGTGGTGTCTTCTTTGCACGTAACGCTGATGCATTTTTATACAATAATGCTTCATCTTCTTTGCCTGCCCTTAAATTACAGGGCAAATGAAACGAAACAGGGGTGAGGATATTGACTTTGAAACGCCTGGTTCCATTCTTGTCAACACAAACCTGCGGGCTCTGATAAACTCCAGGACCTTTAATGCACTCCCATCGCACTTCCAGCAGCAGCTGCTTTACCTCCTTCCAGAAGTCGATAGGCAGGTAGGACGGTGCAGCACGTGGTTGTTTTCTGTTCACCCTATTGGCTCTTTCTGGCAGGACAGCTGAAGCACTGTTTTCTTTGTGCTGTTTTTTGTCCCCTAAGGTTGGGGCTGATGGGCTGATGCGTCTCAGTGGCAGCGCTCTGAATAATGAATTCTTCACCCATGCTGCTCAGAGCTGGAGGGAACGCCTGGCTGACGGTGAGTTGCTTTGCTTTCTCTGGTGCTTGCAGAAAAGGTGCTTGTTTTAAGGGCTTTCTTCTTTCCCAGTTAGTGAGTGGGAATGTAGTCCGACTTGGCAGTATATGGGGCTGTCTTGCCCCCAGCTCATCTTTATTTTCCTTTAAAATCATGGATTTCATATTCTCTAGATGCCATGGGATATTCAGAACAAAACAGTGGGGGTGTAAAGTAGTGCCAGACTTACCTTTTCTTGAATAGTGACCTCCAAGTGGTAAAATACAGTGTTTAATTTCCAGATTCACTTCAGGCTTTGTGACTATTGCATTTGAATAGTTGCAGGTGGCATGTGGATCCATAGTGGAGCAGAAAGCAGAGAATAAGAAAAACATGCATCCTTATACATAACTTCTGTTCTACACTGTTAAAAGAGATGGTTTTTACAAAATCAGTTTTGCTTGGAACTGAATTTCGGTATCTTCAATCCCTGTAGGTGAATTCACACATGAAATGCAAGTTCGAATTCGGCAGGAGATGGAGAAGGAGAAGAGAGTGGAGCAGTGGAAGGAGAAGTTCTTTGAGGACTACTATGGACAAAAGTAAGGAATTGTGCCTGGTCTGTCCTTTTTATGCAGGTGGCAGTGTGTGGTTCTGCTTGTGGATACATGAGAAGATGGTTCCTTAGGGGGAATTGGCTTGGTCAGAGCAGAATTTCATAGGCCATCTGTTTTGTCCTCCAGACAAGTTAATATGATTTGTTTGCCATCACGTATCTTTATGTTTTGCCTATTTCCCTTACTCCCTGTGACAATAATGTGGGATCGCAGATACAGAGATTATCTCATTGCAGGCTGACTTAATGAGGTTTTGATGAGTCTCTGCTTTGTAATCTGCATGTTACTATGTATAGTGGTGACGGTACGGCTATGAATAATAGATGAGGTGCTTGGGATGAGCTTTAGATCTTAACTAGTTTCTGCGTTGGCCTTACAGGTTGGGCTTGACCCAAGAAGAATCCCAGGAGCAGAATTTGGTGCAAGAAGATGCCGAGAACAGGACAGCTCTGTCTGTGAAAGGAGAAAGCAGGCTGCCACGCGGTCCCTCCACGCGGCAGAGGGATGGGCACTTCAAGAAGCGCTCCAGGGCCGACCTGCGATGCAGAGCCAGGAGGAGCCTGTACAAATTGCGTGATTCTGAGCAAAAAGAGGCTTCCAAAGACACTGCTTCTGTGGGACCGGATTCCTCTCTTCATAAAGACACAAAGTCTGAGGTGGATCAGAAGAAAGATGACCTGACAAGTGCTTCTGCTGCAGTGCTGAAGCCAGAGAACTCAGAATCGCATCTCTCTCCAGAGACTTCCAAACTGCACAGTAAATCGGAAGATCTGTCATTGGCAGCTGCAAACAGGATTCCCTGTTTGTCCCAGGAGAGCCCTGCTCGGGAACCAAAGGACCAGAAGAGGAAATGCTTTGAGGAGGCTGCCTCTGCCTCCTTCCCCGAAAAGAAGCCCCGGCTTGAAGATCGTCAGTCCTTTCGTAACACAATTGAAAGTGTTCACTCAGAAAAGCCACAACCTACTAAAGAGGAGCCAAAAGTCCCACCCATCCGGGTAGGAAAGAGAATTATAGCTGCCTGCTATCTCAGGGCTCTCACGCTTAGTAGCATCGAAACATTATTAAAATGTCAAGTGTTGTCATGTTAGCAGAAGTGGAAGGGTTTCATTGGCAGAGCTGGCTGAATACCTCTGATTGCCCCAGTTTACTGTCTTGTTTAGAAGGGCAAAGAATGGAAAATCATTCCAAGGTCTTTGTGCAAGAGCTCAGCATAACCTTGACTTACTGTGTTAATTTTAATTTCTGTGGATGCAGAAATCATTCTTCCTGAAACCAGCTGACTCGTTGCGACAGAGACCTTCAAATCAAATTCTTTGTCCTGTGTCATTTCCCCGTTCCTTTCTTTTGGGGGCAGAAAAGTGTTCCTTCAGTCTTACACTACTTCAACTGGAGGCATCCATCTTGCTAGCTTCAGAGCAGTCACCCTGATGTAAAGGAGACCATTTTGATTTATGAAGGTCTGAAGGCAAAGCACCTATTTCATGTTTGTCTGCTGGCTCTGGCGAGGCAGCGTTCATAGCGAGTGAGCTTTACATCCCGCATGACAGAGCACATAAGCAGGGGTTACGGGAACCGTGCCGCTGCTCTGCCAAAACTTGTGTTTAAGTTGGAATTTTAACTCCTTAACGAAACATTGCCACAAGAAGACGTTCAGAAAATGCATTTTGCTGTCTGAAAATGGTCGAGCGTTACAACCGAGTGTTTTCTCTTTTTTCTTTCAGATTCAACTTTCACGTATTAAACCACCCTGGGTGGTTAAAGGTCAGCCAGCTTACCAGATATGCCCCAGGATCATCCCCAACACGGAGCCCTCCGCCCGGGGCAGGAGCGGGGCCAGAACTCTCGCAGACATTAAGGCCCGTGCTCTGCAGGCCCGAGCCCAGCGAGAAGCTGCTGCCGCCGCCATTGGTGGTGGGGGCGGCCCCGGCGGAGGGAGAAACTCTGAGGGGGGTGGAGGAGAACGCAGCAGCCATCGCAGACGCAGAAGATCAAAGAGAGCTCGGCGAAAGCGCTCGTCAGATCTACAGCGAACACAACTACTCTCGGCTCTCCGTCTGAACGGAGAGAAGGCCAGCTCTGAGGCGGCCGCGCAGGCAGCCAGCACAAATTCCTTTGCCTCCTCGAAACAAGACTCCTTTTCTTCGAAGGCTGAGGGAAGCGCTGTTCTGCAGTGCGCCGCGGGCGCTGGCTCAGGGGAAGCTCAGTCCGGCGATGGCTCACCTGGAGGGCAGCGCTGTGATGCTCTGATGGTGTCGGCATTGGACAGCACGGCTTTGGAGAGGCCACAGGAGAGCCCCGAGCAGCTCTTCTGCGATGCCAGGACTGAATCCTCATCACGTGCTGCGTCGCAGGAGGGGCAGAGCACAGAGGTGACACACGTGGTTCCTCCCGCAGTTGATCTGTCGTGTGCCCAGGCGCAGGGAGCTGAGATGGGTCCTGCAGGAGGCAGGGTTGTGTCAGAACTCAGAGATGTTGGTATTCCCGCAGTACATCCTTCTGATGTAAAGGAGAATTCCACCGGTCATCCTGCTCTTCTGCCAGAATTGCCATCAGGTGGTAAAGAATGCCACGAGCAGAACATGATATCGAGATTTAGATTTAATGGCTCTGAAACAACGTTAGTGGAACAGTGCTTGAAAAACTATAGTGGTGACTCCAAAATAGTGACTGCTGGAGCACAGGAAGGAGTGCCTGCACTGTGTAACTTCACACACCTGCAGGCAGGGAGAGAGAGTGATGGCAAACTGAGCAATGAGGAACAGAATGCGGAATCTCTGTTGAAATCCTCTTTATGTGATGGCTTTGTTTCTCAGAGTAGGATAGATACCTCTGAAAAACTGAGGGAGAGGTGCCCTGGAACAGAATCAGAAGACGAGTGCCAGCCGTTGAGGGAGACTGGAGAGTTCAAGGCAAATGGAGATGATGAAGTACAGAGTACACACAGTGAATCAACAGATACTGCTTCGGATTTTGAAGCTGACGTGGTTGATGAGAATGTGGAGATGGAGATGTGTTACAGAAACCTCAGCTGTAGGGAGGCGGCTAGGAAGGGCTCCTTCTGTCAGAGCAGCACTGAGGAATGTGATAAAATTAGTTCAAAATCATCTCTGGAAGCAGGTGATCCGCCCTGCGGTGTGGACTTCTCTTCAGTGGCCACAGTGAGCACTGCAGCTCCACCTCAGAGGTGGGGACTGCATGCACCATTGCCCCCAAAGCCCGAGAGGCCATCAGGTTCTGCTCAGGCCATGTCCTCTGATGCCAGCAGCCCTTTGGTGAAGCAGCTGCTTAAGGGGAACCGTCTGCTGGAAGAGGTTCTCCCCGGGTCTCACGCCAACATTGAGGTGGAAGGCGCGCAGCCGCCTCTCGACAAGCAGTCAGAAAGCCTCCCCGTGCCGATGGAGAGAGGTGGCAATTGCTATTTTGGTAAAGAATCTTGCCCAGATGTGCAGATAAAGACGAGTGCCCTAACCAGGAGTGATGAGTTCCACCCAGTGAGATCTTCTGTAGATCCCCAGGAGAAGACACGTGGGTCAGGAGCAGCATTGCCTGGAGTGGAGGGTATGGAGAATCAACCTGTTCCAGAAAAACATTCCAAAATTGGCTTAACCTTAAGCTGCCAAGACCAACTGGCAAATGTGGCAAGTGCCTCTCAGAAGCCTGAAGACATGAGCCCTCGGGAAAGAACGTTTTCTTCCTGTAGCTTTGAAGAGCAAAAAGAATTGGCTAAGGTCCATCGGGTGCCACAGCATAACCCATTAACAAATGTCATCGCAAAGCAAAGTCCTGAGAAGCCGAACCTGCCTCCAGAGCCTCCGTTTTTATCTCCAAATGTAGATTCTCTTGGCCCAAATCAGATGGGGAATGCATCTGTCAATCAAAATTATGTTGGAGTTCAAGGCAAAAAGCTCTTCGGTTCTGGTTTTCCTTGCAACCCCAGCGTTAGGCTGCATCACTCAAGGGCTTCAGATCAGGTGTCAGCCATGGGAGCCTTGGCCCCGAGCAAACAGATTTCTGTGACCAAAAGCTGTGCGTCTGCAGAAGGAATGCCAGCTGCAAGGGAAGAGTGGACTTCGAAGCAGCACGGGAACACCCTGGGAGGAACAAAAAGTGAGAACGTGTTGGCGTGTGGCAGCCCAACCAAGAGCAGTGGGGAGAGGCAGAAGGATGCAGCACCAAACCCTGCGGAGCTGAGGGAGCATTCGCAGAGCGTTCCTGTGGCGATGGACTTGCCGTTCCTGAAGCTTTCAAGGGAAGCAGGAAAAAGACACAATCACCCTTTGGAGCCTTCCTCCATACCCTCTCAGTTCAATATCAAGCAAGCGTTTTATGGGAAGCTTTCTAAGCTGCAGCTGAATTCCACCAGCTTTAATTATTCATCCAGCGCTCCAGCTTTTCCCAGAAGCCTCGCTGGAAGCATGATGCAGCTCAGCCACAAAGCGAACTTTGCTGCAAACCACAACACGTCCCTTTCCGTGCAGATGTTTGCCGACAGCAGCAGCGTTGAAGAAATATCCTTCAAGTGTTCGTGCAGCCTTAAAGCCATGATCATGTGTAAAGGCTGCGGGGCGTTTTGTCACGATGACTGTATAGGACCCTCTAAGCTCTGTGTATTGTGCCTTGTGGTGAGATAATAAATTATGGCCATGGGACAGGTTGTATATTCAGTGTGCGTATTTTGATAACGACTGATCCTAAACCTGTACACAGGATACGGTTCTGTTTATAGTAGAAATGCTATTATACTTCGTTTCGGTGAGGAAAGTTGACTCGCCTCCCCACTGAAATCGACAGTGCAAAACCCTTCCTTGCTCACGATGACACTCCGATTTCTGTGGGCTGTGCCCCACCGGAGCCAATCCTTCTGCTTTGTGCTATCGTGGACGTGCTGGCTGTGCCCTGGGATGTGTGTGAAGCTGACACCTGGCTGGGAGGCAGTTTGCTGTGGCATCCGTGGACCCTCCGGAGAGGAGACCTCTACATCCAAAGGAACTGGAACAGGGTGCGTTCTATTTCAGGGCTGCTCTAGGTTAGCCCCTACAGTCTTCCACTCTCCCCTTCTGCCATCTCCGAGGTCGGTTGTGTGCTGAGCACAGCAGTGCAGGCAGGACGCAGGTGCCTCCGCGTGGTCTCCGGTGCCAAGGCTGGACGCGGTGAGCAGCGAAACGCTCTGCGGTTGGAGCTGCGAGAGGAAGAATAGGCAGCACGTGGCAAGGGAAAACGGCTCCTGCCTGCAGGATGTGCGGGGCTTTGGGTTGCCCAGCTGAACTCTGGCACCAGCTGAAGGCTGAGGCTGCTGCAGCCTCCTTGTAGCACGCGTCCGTGCAGGAAGGCTCTGAGAAGCGCAGTGCGTGGCCAGCAGCCGTCTGTGCATTGCAGCCCTGCGGTGAGGACCTGACCGTGACAGCATCTGACCACTTGCAAGTGTCTAGCTGTGCATCTGTGTGACGATCATCTTAACATTTAAAGCAGTGTTTTTTCATTATTATTTTTTTTTTTAATATATATTTTCATTCTTGGATGTATAAAGTGAATTATTTGGCTCCTGTAAGTATCCTCTATGCATCTGTTTGATCATGTATTTATATGTTGTACACAGTACTGGCCAACTCTGTAAATGGATGTAATGTACATAGTACATAAAGGGTTCTTTTTTCCTTGGATTTTTCGGGCTCTCCAGCAGTAGTGCATTAAAGTGGTGGTAGTTGTTAATCTGCATCTGTAGTCAGAGCAGCTGTGTTCTGTCTCGCCCAAGGTGAGGCTCTGCCCGCCGTGCCCAGGGCTCCGTGCTTCACTCCTGGACCTCGTGCAGCTGCTGCTGTTGCTGTGTCTCCCGGTGGTGCACGAAGGTGGATGTCCTCACACCTCTGGTGGCTGACAGCAGAACAGCTCCTCTTCCTCCGGAGCAACTCCTGAGCGCGAATTGCTTCAGTGGGAGCAGAACTCAGACGTTCCTTAAGAAGACAGTAGAAGGAATAGGATTTTTTTAGTACTTTTTTTCTGCTTGTACCTTTTCTAGCTCTCTCCTACCTCCCTTGACTGTGCACTTTTTTTTTTTTTTTTCTTTTTTTTTTTTTTTATTATTTTTATTTTCTAATGGAAACGCGACCCTGAGGGCTGCCCCAGGTTTGGCCTCTGCAGGGCTCATCCTTCACACACCTGCAGGGAGAGGGGCAACCGCCTGGGCTCGGAGCGGAGGAGCGCGAACCAAAGAGAGCAGCGCGGTGGGCTCTGCTGCTGGGGGCCCTGGGCTGCGCCGAGCCGCCTGGTGTACGTCCCTTGTGTTGGAACAATAAACACTCTCTACAAGCTGCGTCTGTGCTTGCAGTGCTCCTTTCCTCAAATCGCTCTCTGTGGCGACGTCGCTTTTTCTTTCCTCTTTTTTGAAGCGGGAGCTTGGCTCAGGGGACGGGGAAGGGGCGCTGTTTGTTGTCTCAGCTTCACCCCGTCGTTTTCTTTGTACCCTTGCAGACAACCAGAGGCCGTGCGCCCACCCCGGGGAGGCGATGCTGCGAAGCTCAGAGCGGTGCAGGCACTGCTGAGCCCACAGGGGCCATCCCTGAGCAGAGCTGCTCCGTGCCCGGCTCTGAAACATTTGCAAAAGCTTGACGACGACATCAGTTACACCGAGTTGTTTTTAATTCGCTACCAATCAATTTATTGCAATAGTTTTTATTTTTTTTTTCCAGGCAGGAAACGCTTTGGAAAGGAATAATGCAAATGGTGATGTTCTGTGTCTCAGTCCTGGCCTCGGTGCGTGGATGTGCCGTGTGTGGTGAGCTCACGTGTCGGGGTTTTGGGGCTGCAAGGAAGGAAGCGCACGGCTGCACAGCGCCTGCCCTGGGTGCTGCCTCACCATTCATGCTGAACTGATGCTCTGCTGCCTGCTAGGGGTCTGCAAACACCACTCCAGGTCTTTGCAATCACCAAGCAGGGTCGTTGCTTAGGTGAGCTCCGATGCTGTTAAATAATTGGAAGTCTGGGCTGTGTTATGGGAACCCCGGGCCGGGCCTCGTGTGTGTGCCGTGAAACCTCAGCTGTGTGTGTGTGTGAATGGCAGTCACTGCATGAGGGCCTCCTGCTGCAGCCAGGGACAGGGCAGCTCTGGAGGTTCTACCTGCGTAGTGCTTGGAGAAAGGCGTTTTGGGGGTGCAAAGGTTTGTTGTACTCAGTGAATAAAGCTGATAATGAAAAATCAGGAGATGGAGAGCTTTCCCCAAACCTTGATGAAAGCTTCATAGTTTCCCAACGAAACAAAAACAGAAATAAAACCAGACGTCACAAAATGAATTTTGCCAGCAGAGAAGTTGAGGTCTGCGCTGCTCCCCGTGTGCCAGCGCTGCTCTGTTCCCCATGGGCAGCACAGCCTCCATGGCAGCTCTCTGCAGTGGCTTTGGCCCTTTTCTCTCTTTTCCAAAGACCCCAATTCGAGGCTGTTGGGAGCTGAGCTCCCTGGGGTGAGAGCGGAGCAGAGAGCCCTTCTGTTATACAGTGTTTATTGAGCAAATTCAGTCTTATATATGATATACAGATTCCAAAGGAAAAAAAAAAAAAAAAAAGGATTCCACATACGTATGAAATCAGTGCATTTAGCAGTAATACCATGGAGATAACAGCTCGATTAACAGCTCATTGGTCTTCGTTAAGTGAGGGGAACAGGGAGTGGGCCTGTGCTAATCATTCCACAAACAGAACAGAATTAAGTTGCATCACATATATAATAGACACACGTTCTAAGAATTAAAATATTAAGCCACATTTACTGGAAAAATCCACAGTATATAACACAAATAACTCTTATCGAGCTCATTGAGGAGGAAGTGCTCATCTGCTTAAGAGCCACACGAAGTTGCATAGGTGCCTATCTGCAAAAATATCATTTTGAAACGAACCCATTGATTAAGCAATAAAGTGTCACCTTAGGAGCTGGATGAAGTGCCGAATGCGTTCTCACTGCCCCTCTGAAGGCGCTGCCATCCCCCAGCCCTGGGCAGCGCTGCCATCCCACCCCATCCCACATCCTGGGCGCTGAGCTCCAGCTCTGCCCACTGCTGTTCTCCCGTTCTGGATGTGATTCTGGCTCTCCTCGTGTTTTTGGGGGGCAGCTTCACGCCCGGGCCTGGAGGGAATGGCGAAGCGTCAGCGCTGCCCTTGTGCCCGCTTGGAGCTCTGCTCGGCTGCAGCTTCACATCGATTCCCATTTCAAATCACAGCCAATCTTTGCGTCGGCCGCTGGCAAAGCCTCCAGCAGCTGGAGGGGGTGTTTGGGGCAGGGAGGTGTGGGTGAGGTGTGACTGTGGCTTGGTCAAGCAGACGAGCGGGCGAGGGCCGGTTCCTCCCCAACGGCGGTCGCGCGGAACACACAGGGGCCGGGAGTTCTGTACATGTAAACAGTACACTTTCACTGAGTCCAAAATTAGGAGCAAAAATACAAAGGTTCACATTGGTCTTAGGTAGATACAGGCGAAAAAACTGAGCCGGACAGCTCCGAAACAACCGAACGAAAGTTCCTAAAGCACCACTAAATTATATAAAAAATCAGACCATGGACGGATTGTAGTTGGTATTCCGGTGAAGTACTATGCTACCTTGTAAAAAGTCTTACAAAAAATTACAAATCAAAAGTATATCAACCCTCTGAGTTCAAAGCAGCATTTGACGTGGACTGGTACTGATCCGACCGCGGGTCGGGAGGTCTGAGTGCCACCAACCCGGAGTGCTCCCATGGAGAGACCCTGCACGGGAACGGCCCCTGCGGGCAGCTGGGAGTGACCCAAAAGGGAGAGACGACAGGGATCTCTTTACTCCATCAGCGATGAGTTTGTGTTAAATAAACACAGCACGCGGCCCAGCGCCAGCACGGGGCAGTGGGACCTGCACAGAGCTTGTGCCGAAGGGACTAAAGGGAAAAAAGAAAGAAAAACAAAGAAAACCCACAAAAAAAACCACCATAAATCCCTGACAGAAATCTGTAGTCAATCCCGTTTGTTTCATCGCTTGTCTGGGATGCGGCTGTCAGCGGGGCTGTGCGTCTGTACCGTGCAGCCCTGAGTTACAGCATCCTTAGGGCAGGGGGGGGGCTGCTCAGTGTCCTTCCTACGCAACCGTGGGGCCTCCGCCGCGTTCTGCAGCAGCTTAGAAAAGAGCTACGAAACTTCAATCCACGCTAAGACAAAGTCGAGGGCGGTCTGCTCGAAACAGCTACAGCTCTGCGTAAATCAAAGCCAAAGGAATGGATGCGGGTGTGTTGGTGAGGCCCTGGGCACCCTCGTGCAGCACGGCGGGACGCGGCGGCTGCGCGCTCTGCGGCACAGCAGGGGCAGCAACGCGGGAGCACGTCGGAAAGAGAGAAATTCTGGGACAGCGATTGTCTCTGCCTCTCCTTCTTTAACAATAAGACTTGCACAAATGGCCGTGGGTTACATATTTCGTAAAAGGTTTTGTTACTTCGTGGTATTCACACAAAAATAAATATTTACATAAATTCCAAGGATGGGAGGGATGCGAACGGAGCGGGCTGGCAGTGCGTGGGGGGAGCGCGAGCCGGGGATGGGGACGGGTCCCACTGTGCCCCGGAGCCACCCCGATGGCACAGAGCTGCGTGGGCTCCATCTGCACCGAGGGACCGAGTCCCCATCCTCCGAATATTACCGGAACTGTCAGGTTTGGGGAACAGAGCAGTCAACGCAAGGGTTCGTCCCTTCTGTGCTGGGCCAGGCAAAAGCCTGTCCTCGCGTTGGTGGCTTTTCCTGCACTGAAACTAAAGGCTGGGGGTTGTTTTTCTTCCAGTGTTTGGGCGTTCGGTTGGTTCAGAAGGCTGCACCGTGCTGCCCGGCTCTGCTGGCGGGGAACCAGCCTTCACCACAACCTGCGGTGCTGGGGGCTCCTGCAGCAGGGGCGAGGGCAGCAGCCTTCGTCCTCAGGCTCAAAGTGGCCAAAAAAGGGCAAAATGAAACAGCCGGCTCCAAAGAGAGCGCCTATCTCTGCTTAACGCACACGAGATGTGGTTCTGTGCTATCGAATGGGTCTGGTGTGACAATTCCTGCCCTCGAGGAGGGCCGCGCCAGCACTGGGGAGGAGTGGCACCGCGGCGCCGAGCGCGTCCCTGGTTTAGCAGCACTGGTTGTAGGTATTGCACTGAGCAAACGAAGTGCATCGTTGGGGAGGGGGCGGAACGGTGACCGGACTGCATCAATTCCACACTTTGGGAATTGTGGGCTTGTTCCAGGACTGCGGGTGGGGAATGGGTGGGGGTGGGGGGCTGCTGCCGAATGCACTGCACACGTGATGCGACGGTGCTGCGCTGCTGCCCCAGGGCCGCTCAGCTGAGCCGTCGGGCAGCACTGGGCACTGCGCTGCTGCTCTGTGCTCCTGGGCACCATCCACATCCACTGCGCTGACAGTCACAGAGCCAAGGGCGGGGGAGGGTCCTGGAAAAAGCCCACAATGGAGTGTGAGGTAGAATGCGGATGGTGAACGCAAGACAGTGTTTCTCGGGTGTTTCCTTCCTTCTTATCTGCAATGACTTAGCAAGTGCGAGACATCCTCTTAGCATGAGGTCTGCTGGGCGTCCGAGTCTCTGCAGGACGTGGAGCCCCGCTGCTGCTGCGGATGGGGCCGGGTGGTGGCAAACGCACGCCCTGCAGGATGGGGGCTGCCCAGAGAAACAGGCAGAGCTGCCTGGGAATTAGTAGTGTTGTGATATGGAATGTGTTATCTCACAGGAACAAATTCCTTCCGATCAGACAGACACAAAACTGGCAATCTGTACAAACTCAAAAGAATCCATTTTCAGAAAAATAAATTACTAAGGGGAGAAGAGGGTCCATTTCTCAATAAATATGTGATTCGGCTCACCTAAGACTTGGAAATTATCTGGGGACGGGATTCTAACATTTGGGTCCATCAAGGTCATCCTAAATACATCTGCAGCCCCAAACCTCCCCAGGCTCCCTTCTGCCCTCGAGGTCCCGCATCCTTCCAAGCCGCACGTTTGGCTTCTGGTACGGGTCAGGAACGTGGCCTCGTGCCTGAAGTCCCAGGTGCTCGGAGTGTAAAAGAAAACAGCTCTGTTGGGTTCCACCTTCTACAACTACGCGGAGCTGCCGCTTCACGGGAGGACGGTGGCGGTCCTGAGCGGGACACCGCTGGGAGCCAATTGCTAGCAGGTGTAAATTGTCTTCCTGACAGAGGAGCGCCGCAGCCACGAGGAGTCAGTTCTGCTGTAAAATGAGGTTTTCCAGTTCATCTGCAGAGCGGAGCAGAAACGCTGCGGACTCCCGGTAGCCGGCGATGAGCTGCCGCACGGCGCTGATCTCTGTGGGGCTGAGCTGGGCAGCCTGCATCCCCCTGCTGGTGCTGTTGGACTGGGCCGTGCTGGAGGCCCCACCCTTCATGCTGAGGTCAGTCGGACCTGCGAGGGAAACGAGAGCCCGTCAGTGAGAGGCAGTCCTGCAAAACTTCGGGTCACCCCATGGGTGGGAGCTGCCACCGTGCTCAGACCTGCACGGGGCTGGGTGAGTGCTTGGGAGAAGGAAAGAAAACTGGGAAGCAGAGGTTTAAAGATCCATTAGAAAGAAGCAAAGAGGCTGACGTCTGCTGCAAGCAGGGCCTGTTGGCTCACACCGGGGCTCTCCCTGCAGCTATTTGCTGTCTCATGTCATGGGAACTGCACTCGGTGCCCACACCTGGTAAGAGAAGGGCGGTGGGGCCAGGGCTGGGCTCGGGGGGACCAAGAACTGCAGCCACAAGGATTAGGTCCCAGCAGCTGGAGGCCAGGGTGGGATCTTTATTCAGGGTTAAGAAGCATTAGGAAGGGATGATAAGAGTTAATCCCAGACAGGCATCTCTCAGAACTCCGGAAATCACATCCCTTCAAATCCGCGCTCCGTCAGGGAGGGCAGGAGCAGGAAGATGGGGTGGGCAAAGGCAGCGGGCCGGGAAGGAGTGGCCACTGGGGCTCACAGTGAGCAGAGCCACGGGGCTGCTTTGCCCCATTCTGTTCCCCTCCAGTAGCAGCCGGCACCGCGCTGCCTCCCTGTGTGCCCTGCTCCAGCCCACACTGCTCCATGCTGCTCACTTGCTTGCAGCCTCACGTGCCTCCTGCAGCTCCCTCCTGCAGCATCCATCTTGTTTGCCGTGCAGCCATGCTCCTGAGCTGCAGCCAGAGCTGTGCCCACAGCCTGCACTGTCCCCATCCCTGTCCCCAAGAACAGGCGACGAAGGCTGGGGAAGGGACAGCTCATACCAGCAATGAGATCAGGGTGGCGATAGGCACCGCTCTGTTAATCATTAATGAATGGCTGGTACAGATTCCCTTTTTTTCTAAGTGACACTCCTTTCCTCCACCATTTCCACCTAGACTGTCCTTTCAAGTTCAGTTCAACAATTAACTGCTTGCTAATGATGCAAGCTGGATGGTGGGGCAGAGACCTCCGTTGGTGGCACAGGGGCGTTTCAGAGAGGCTCTACAGGAGTGGGGCTCCTTTGGGGCCAGCCCCTGCCTTGCCCTATTGCCAGGGCTGGGTACTGCCAGGGCTGCTCACCATTACTGTGGTTCCCGGTCTGGAGCGGCGCAGGTGGCTGCAGGCTGCCTCCCAGGGACCCATAGCCACGGTAGCTGTAGTTGAGGCTTCCATTGATGTAGACGGGGTCTTGAGAGTAGGACGAAGCTGGCAGTGAATAGGAGGAGTGGGTGATGGCTGTGGAGTCTCTGGAGTGCTGCTTGTCCAGGGCGATCGGTTCGTCCTATACAAGAAGCACAGAGGTTGGCTGCAGAGAGTCTGATTGCCTGCAGCAGCAAGAGACCACCTCCCCCCTGCTCACAGTGCTATCCCACACGCTACAGCCCCAGGCACGGTACCTGCGAGGTCTGGTAGATCTCCAGCCGCATCCTCTTGGCTGCTTTCCGCGTCTCGCTCTCGCAGGCAGCAGCCAGGATGTTCTCAGCCATGGCCGAGGTGAGGTGCGGCGGCGTGGGCCTGGTCTGCAGGGACACAAGGGAGAGCCGAGCTCAGGCCCCAGTGCTGTTTGAGGGCAAAGCACAAGAGGGCACGGCACAGCCACGCTCACAGCACGGCGCAGCCACTCACCATCTCCATGCCGTTCTTCTTCATGCGGCGGCAGGACTTGAGGTACGTGCGGATGCGTTTGCGAGCTCGCTCCTGGAACTCGGGGAACTGCCGGCTGCAGGACTCGATGATGGCCTGGATCTTCTCTTTGGGCTGCTTGGAGATGGGAACCATCCGATCCAGGTTCTCGTCCACGAAAAGGCGCACAAACATCTGCAGGGGAGACGAGAGGTGGGAACACCAAACCCACCAAACCCACAAGGAGGGCAAACTCGTTGCCCCGTGGCGCCGTCCTTACATTGAAGGCCTTTAGCCGCTCCGGGTCCATCCCTTCCGAGTCATTTATCTTATCGTTGTCCTCGTGGTCATCGTGATCATCGTCATCCTCGTCAGCCGTGGGGGCTCTGCCAACTGTCAGGTCCTCGGGGCAGCCACTGACCTCGGTCTTGATGGAGTCGTAGCTGCCGGAGCTGTATGGCGGGGACTGCAAGGGGGCAGGGTTTCAGCAGACAGCCTCAACCTTCCCCCAGCTGCAGCTCAAACCTTTCCCTCTGGCTCGCTGCCACCATCCCCATTCCTGACGTCCCATCCTCCCGCCACAGCCCAGGCAGAGGGACTCGTGGCCATGCCAGCCCCAGCATCACGCACACCCCAGTGCCTTCACTCCCCGCGCCGTGCCCCCAGCCCCTTACCTCTGCTGTGGTCTTCACCGCGTACTTCACCCTGCTGCGCAGCCCGTCGGTGCTGCAGCTGTCCGACTGGTAGGAAGGGGTGACGTGGGCAGGTGTGAGCTTGTCGCAGAGGTTGATGGGCTGGTCGTCGGTGGAGGCAGTGAAGTCCATGGGGGCTGCGGTGCCATTCCCATTCATTTCGGGGAAGGCGCTGTCGCCCTGCGTGCTACTGGAGGTGGAGGGGTTCAGGGTGGAGGAGCCATTCCCGCTGCAGCTCTCTGACGAGGAGTCATCTGCAAAGAGGGGTGTGCGGTCACCTCCAAGGTCACCCTTCACCCACCTCGTGGAGAGAAGCCCATGGCCCGGGTGCAAAGGTTGCAGGGTCCAGCTTGGGGCCATCACAGGCAGCAGCCCGAGGGCCAGGCACTGCTGTTGTGACTGCTGGGCCATGTTTGCAGAGCTCCGCTGCCACGCTCTGAGCTGCTGGACACCGCCGTGTCCTGCACCCATCCACAGCGTGTCCGTCCGTCCATCCATCCATCCATCTGTCCCTCCATCCCTCTGCAGATGACGATCCCACTGCCCACGCCTCTGCCTGGGGCCTGCGGCACCTTGGCTTGAATAAGAACTTTGGAATTTGGTCCTTTTAGGTTTCTGTTTACATTGCAGGGAGGAGAAAGGGGCATTTCCTCTCCCTGCATGAATCCCTTGTCTCCAATGGCTTTAACGAGAGCAGCACCTGGCACAGAGTCTGGCCAGAACAGAGGTGACGAAGTGCAGCTCACAGAGGCTCGAGGAGGGCTGGAGTGGAGCAGCGGGGCTGGGGACCTGCCTGGGGACTCTGGTGTGGGCCTGCAGAGCCCTCATCTGGTCTGGGAAGGGGACAGGGACTTGCACAGACACCTGACCTGTCCCAGCTCACTGCAGCCCCACTGACCTTGTCTGCCCTATGTGGATGATCTCTTTTCCTGCCTACTTCCACGTGTCCCTGAGCTATCCATATGGCAGCAGTGCCAACCATACTGCCCATCACAGTGCAGAAGGATGCTGGGTCCCTCCAGGGCACTTTTGTCCCCTCCTCCTCCACTCTCCCCCTGCCCTCCCAAATGCCCTTTTCCCACTACTGCTGCTCTGAAGGCAAAACTCTCCTCACAGCCACAGCCTCCCTGCACTGCCCCACTGCCCAAGCAGACACATCACCACACCCTGGCAGAGCAGCACACCATTCCCTTTCCCAGCACACAGCAGTGCTTTCTCTTTCTCCTTTCCATTCACACACCCAGGTCCCTGACTGTCCCCAGGCTCCTGTTTGTGCTGCTCTGCCTGACTGCAGCAGAGCCCATCCCCATCCCTACCTTCATCCCCATCCCCATCTCCATTTCCATCCCCATTCCCATATCAACAACCGCCCCACGCACACTGGGGAGCCCAGCCCCAGCACTACATCTTCAGTCCCCGCTCAGCCCCTTCCCCTGCCCTCCCCCTCACTGCAGTAAATCCTTTATTTCATTAGGTGCCTCCGCGAGAGGGAAAGGGCGAAGCACGTGGGGAGCTGCTTCCTGTGCAAGTGTGTGCTGCAAACAAAGAAGCTGCAGCCACTGACAAGCAGATGGCGGTCCCTGGTCCCTGGTCCCCGGCCCCTGGTCTGTGATCCGCAGGCCCCCTACTCCCTGGCCACCAGAGCTGGGGTCGGGCTGTGGGGCGGCACCAGCACCGTGCCACCAGCTCCAGGCACACGGGTGCCAGGTCCAAAGGTGCACAGGCGCGGGGTGCGGGACGGTGCCCAGCTGCTGCCACCCTCCTCCTCCTCCTTCCTCCGCCGGCATCTGCAGAGAACTTTAATGAGGGCTGTGGCAAACTTTCCTGTGACCCCTGCGGAGGCTGCAGCAGTGCAGGACTTTGTATCCCTTAAAATAAACAGATTGAGGACGCTCTGGCATCTGAGCAGCCCGCGGGGGCCGTGCCTGTCCTGAACCACCCCAGCACAGGAATGGGCGCTCCCTGTTCCGAGGCGGCTCCATTCCCCATGAGCCCCAGAACTGGAACACCCCCACAGAGCCTGCAGAGCTCCCTTCTGTCCTCCCCCCTGCACTGACCCACTTACTGCTCTGGGTGCAGGCAGGAGCCCCAGCTGCCAGCTGAGGCCAGCGTTGGCTCTGCACCTGAGCACCCTCCATGTCCCCGTCCCTGTGCCGGTCTCTGCCCCATGCACAGCTGCCTGCAGGGGCTGGAGGCATGGAGGATGTCTGAGGGCCCTGCCCTGCAGCCAGCAGCCCAGCCCACCCCGCTCAGCTCCCCAGCCTCTGTTCCATGCATGCCCTGCGCTGGCATGTGGGCTTGCAGCCAAACCCGCCAGCAAGGCTGGGGCTGGGCTCTGGGTGCAGGCTCCATGCTGATTCGGAGCAGGTGGAGTGGTACTACATTCAGTGGGGGCTGAGCCTCGTCCCTCCCCCTGCTCTGCTCTCAGAGGGAGTCTCTGGCCTCATCCAGCGATGCCTCTGGGAGGATTAGGGAGCATTATTCCTCTGCATGGAGGCATGAGCTGCGTGCCATGCCCCGCCGCCAGCCCAGGCACGGCCACAGCAACAGCTCATGGCCAATCAGGGCCGCCCTGCAGCTATCAGAGCGACCTGCTGGCAGTCCTCAGGGGGCAGACAGCCCCAGCACTGTGCCTGGCACGCAGCGGGGCCCCCATCACAAGAATCCCACTGTGCCAAAGCACTGAGATGTGGCACCGGGGACAGGAGTTTGCAGAGCCCTGAGAATCCTCAGCCTGACCTGAGCATCCCTGCTCTGCCCTCGGCATCCTCAAATCGCCCAGGCAACCCTACATTGTCCAGGTATCCCTTACTGGGCCAAGCAATCCCACATTGCCCCAGCACCCCCTACTGCCCTGGGCACCCTGCCCACCCCTGCAGCCTTCCCATGGCCCCCAGCTGTGCCGCAGCTCCTGCAGCTCCTGTGTACCAACTGCAAGAACACTGTAGTGTAAAACAAGGCTGAATGTAAGTGAACCCTCCGCTCCTGATCTTTTTCTTATTTCTACACTTATACGGGTTACGCTTTCCCAGAAGATCTGCATATAGAGTGGTGGATTAATCTGCCTTGTGGGCAGAGGAATGGCCGCAAATCCAGATTGCTGAGGACCCTGGATCAGAGCAGGAATGGCTTCAGCCAGCTTAAGAACAGGGATGCCCTCGAGAGGCAGCACAGGGGCAGATCCGTGGGATCGGGACCGCGCTTGGGTTCCTTCTCAGCTGCCACAGCCTGGCCCCAACCCGTCCTCACACCCTGCAACAGGGACGTATGGCCACGACACCGCGGCCATGGCACCCCGAGCCACATCATGCAGAACCCCTGACATCTGGGAGGTCTTCTGCAAACCCCCAGCAAGCGCCCAAAGCACACAAATAAATAGCAGGGCACCGCGAGCAGCGGTAGAGCAGAGCCAGGCTGCACAGCCATGAATATATTCATTATCAACCAGCACGAGCCTCGTGAGCTCCCTGCTCACGGCTGGAGTTTGGCTGAGCGAGGAGCCCCTCTAATGAGGATAATTGGAAGCCCCCCTGCTTCACCCCCACGCCCTAATTGAAGCAGATGGATCTGTAAAAACAATGTCACTTGGAGACGTTTTGATCTTTCGGTTGGGAAGCAAAATATTTCATTCCCCTCTTGGACTCAGCAGAGCTGGGCTGAGGGCCGAGGGCAGCCCAGGAGTGGGGTGTGTGGCACGGGGCAACACCACGAGAGCAGGGGATGGGGACACAGCCTGGAGTCTATTGTGGCCTCTGTCCCCTCCCCGGCTGCGCCAATCCCGGGGAAGCGAGAAGCAAAATGGCTTCTTGGGTAGCGGTGATGGGGGAGGAGGGATCAGTCACTTATTAAATGAATTAATCAGGGCTCAGCGTTTTCATTTTGAAGAGGCTGCTGGATTATCCTTGATTTCTGTGACACTGGATTTGCAGAGATCAGGAGGGGAAGGGGAGATTTCCAACACCTGCTCCCCGGGAGATTTTACGGCAGGGAAGTGGTTGGGTTTAACATCTATGTCAGCGAGGGCCACCACGCCGCTGTCCAAAGGCAGAATTAAAGATGAATGGGGCAAATTGTTCCTCCTCCTGTCACATCTCCAGAGCCAGGACAAAACCTCTTTTGACTCGGAAAACAATGAGCTTATGTAAGAGCCAGCAGCCCACGGAAACCTCGCCGCAGCCCCGCGCTGCCACGGCCGGGCAGGGGCCGCCGAGCCCTGGGCCAGGATGGGACGGGTATGGAGACAGGGATGGACACGGGGACAGGGCTCAGCCAGGGCTCACTGCCCTCACAGTCAGACCAGAGCACCAGAACTAAGCCGAGGCCACACCGTGTCCCAGCTGTGCCCACAGTGCCCACACGGCCGTGCCTGTGGCCGGTCAGGCTGGAGTGCCCAGCGCTCTGCTGTGGGCTGCAGCTCCGCATCCAGCCTGCAAGCGAGTGTCAGAAGTGTTCAAAGCATCCCGCAGACATCTGAGTGTAACAACAGCCAGGAAGATGAAAAGTGCCATAAATTATTCACTCACAAAAGAGACGAGAAGGGGGAAGGAGGGGAGGAGGAGAGCCTGCGAGGAAGGGACACTTAATACAAATTAGAGAGACCAGGTGGGGATGGCTCCTGGTGGAGGCACACGCAGGCGGCACGCAGGGCCCGGGGGCTGGGGTGCAAAGGGACGCCCGCTCCCTGCAGGTCCCGCCCGGCCCATTTCCTCCATGACACACAAAAAAAGGAAAAAAGGAACACTGATGGGGGATGAGGAGCAGCAGGCCTGGCCCGCCTCCACTGAAGGCGCTGTATTTCCTGCCTCCCTTCGTTCACTCAAACCTCCTTACATCCCAGACGAAGCCTCCATCCTCCTCCCATCCTCCCGGGTCCCAGCCTCCGGCCGCAGTCCCCGACAAGCCGACACCTGGCACAGCCGGGCACAATGCTCTGCTGGGACAAGGCAGTGCTGTGCACCCAGCCCCCCCGGCCCGGCGGTACCCCCTGGTGCCATCTCCTGCCATCAGAGCGAGCGGCACGCGGCCGCACAGCACGGGGCACGGCCATGGGCATCTTCCCTGGCACAGCTGCAGGCGTTTGGCTTGGCCTCGTCCTGCCTGCAGCACCAAGGTGTTGGGGTGGTGGGAATCGATCGGGAGCCCTTCTCTCAGCCAAGAGAGCCAACAGAAGCCGTGTGATGATTTGGTGCTGGGACCCCCACAGTTCCTGAGACGACCTCAAAGTATGCCATGCGCACGTCCCTGTGGCTCCTCCTGGCCCTCAGGAGGTGTCCTGGACAAGGGGCAGCCTGACGAGCGTGCCTTCATCATTAAGTAGGTTAAGAAAGTCCTTTCTCCAAGGTCTGGATTAGCGGCTGCAGCGGATCCAGGCAGACCGGGATCAGCGGGGACACAGCATGGAGGACAGGCACAGGAATCTTGCTGGGAGTGACCCGACCCTGAGCCATGGGAAGGCAGCCCCGAGCCCAGCTGCTGCGGCTCCATGTGAAGCCATCTTGGGGCTGGCAATGCCCAATGGCACATTGGGGATGGGGTCAGTTTGATGCCACGGATTTTGGGGTGTTTTGCTCTGAATGTGTGCTGGATCCTACAGACGCATCCCCCCAGGATGTCCTCCTGCACAATGGCTCAGCTTCAGCAGCAGAAAGTTTGTGTTGATCTTGCTGCTGCTCTGGGTATCCACTGGCTTCCTGCGGGGCACAAACGCTGTGAGTAACATCCTATAGGGAAGGGATGTTGCAGGGAGCTTCACATTTTCCGTGCTGGGGCCCGCAGGATGAGTAACAAAGGAAAATGGAAGAAGCAAGCGTGCGCCTGTGTCAGCGTTGCTGCTTGGGGATGGATTCTTTGTCCCTGCATCCTTCCACGTGTCCCTGCATCCCTGCATCCTGCTGTGCATCCTTGCATCCTGCTGTGTCCCAGTGTCCCTCCGTGCATCTGTGTGTCCTTGTGTCCTGCAAAGATCTCTCCATCCTGCAATGCACCCATGGATCTTGCAATGTGTCCCCACTGCCCTGCAGCCTGCAGTGACACCAAGCCAACACGAGCCCCATCTCTGCTGCAGACGTCCTCCCAGCAGTGCCTCCTGCAGACGTCCTCCCAGCAGTGCCTCCTGCTGTCCCTCACCTCCTGCAGCCAACAGTTCTCATTTGCACCCTGTGCTGTTTCACGTTCCAGAGGCTGACGCTGTTTGCAGCATGGTTACATGGGGCCAAGGTTTATGGGCACAGAGACAAAATGAGGTGCTGGCTTCCATCTGAGCTGCTTTTCAGCTCGCTGAAGATACAGCAGATACCTGTGCTTCAAAGCATGGGACAACGGCTTCCTGCTCTCCCACCTTTCTGTTCCATGCTGCTGTGCTCATGTGTCATATGAGAACACTCACCCCTTGCAGCCCCCTGGAAGACATGCAGTTGTGCTTCAGCACTTCAAACAGGACTTCTTTTAACCACGCGTGTCAGATGATACCGCTGTCCAAACAGGCACCTCTTCATTACAAGTCTGCCTCTTAGGAAGCCCGTCACAGAAAATACGCTCTAGGCATCCTTCCCATTAAACAACAGTGGATGGGAGCAGCTCAGAGAAGGATTTGCAGAGGATGGAGACCAGGACACCGAGTGGAGCCCTCATGCCGCCCTGCTTGTGCCCTCTGTGGTGCAGTCCACAAGTTTCAGTCCCTGCCATCTGTCTTTTTAGGAGTCTTCCCTGGGATAGCCTTTGTGAGTTGGCACAAACAAGGCAAAACACGTTTGCTGAAGCCCCACAGCAGGGTGGGTTAAATGAAGAGACCACCAGAGGCCTCGCACCCCTGCACTGCCCTGAGCTCACAGCTCCAGTGCTGGGTACACAGCAGTGATGGGGCTGGGCTCCTTGTCCCACAGCCCCTGAAACAGAGCAGTCTGATGGAAATCCCAGTGCTGGGCTTCTCCTGGGGGAGTTCTGTTACTAACACCCAACTCAGCTTGCTCTCTCTTTGATTCCTCTCATTTTGCTCTGTCAGCTGCAACTTCACGTGCACTCCTCACCAAAACGAAGGAGCTGTTTGTACTTTGTTACTCACTGCTGAGCCTTACAAAAGAAACTGAAAGAGCCAAGAAGGGCCCCAAAGAGGACACCTGCCTCCAAACAAAAATCACAGGGCACAAAAAATTGGACGCATTTCCTAAGAGGGCAGAGAGAGGGAGAGAGGACTTAGCTTGAGTGAGAACATCTTGATTTGCTTAAATACGTGAGTCCCTTATTAAATTATTGTCGTGTAGAATAATAGTGTTGAGTGAAAGGATCCAATCCATGTCATTCTAGATTGTAAACAAGACTTGGGAATTCATCAGTGAGAGATAAGCCGCAAGCCTGAAATGTCCTGGCAGGAGAACAGCAAAGTTTGGGGATACAGAGACCTGCCAATGCCACAGCTGGCTCCAAGCTAATGAACGGAGCATCCCTGTCCCACGGCTGCACAAAGCCACCCCTGGGAGATGTTGGGCTGCAGAAGCTCCTCCTTCCTAGGGGTCTCCTGGCCCCTTCTCAGTGCTGCTCCTCACTCCCTGCCCGCTCTCTCCCCCAGCATCTGGGCTGTGGATGAGCACAAGCCAAGGAGCAGCCCAAGCACTGAACCCTTGCAAGCATCACAAAGATGAACTCCGACCTGAGCCCGTACTTCTGCCACTTATTTACTCGAGCAATTTTTTAAACTAGCTTCACAGAAGAAACACAGCACGTCACCTTACCAAAGGCCCCCTCCCTCCCAGCCCACGTATGGGTTCCAGCCACCTGCCCAAAGCAATGAGACACCTCACGTCCGTTCCATGATCCCAGTGCATTTTTCTCACGTGCTGCCTCAGGTGCAGCTTTTTGAGCACGGATCCTCTTGCAAGAGGCTGCTCTCCTTCCAGTGGCAAGGAGCCATGGGGCTCTCTGGGCTGCTCCTGGGGACCCCAATCCACTGCCCTCTCAGGACCTGGGGGGCTGTGACCGTGTCCCCCATGAGAACCCTCAGCCCAGAGCTGGGCAGGGCCTGGCCACCGGCAGCCTGCAGGCTGACCAGGAAGGCTTCGAAGCCCGTGCTGATATGAAATCCATCCTACAGGTGGGACACCCGATCAGAAGGGACTGGTTAATGTTTAATGAGCCACAAAAACACCCCGAGCACAAGGCGCCGCGCTCTTCCCGTGGCTGCAGGCACTCACCATCCTCCTGGCCGTGAAGGTTCTGCGGGCTGCGCATGCTCTCGTCCTGGCTGGGGCTCAGGCTGGAGTTCAGGTGCTGGTCAGCTGAGATCCATGTGGAGTCATTCATATCAAAGTCCTCGCTGCTCACCGATGTCTCATCCTGAAGGCAAGCAGGAAATGGTTAAGGCACAGGGCTCTCTTCCTCCCTCCATCCTCTCGCTCTGCCATCTCCCCACCGCAGCCTTCCCCAGGACACGCAGCTCCTGCAGCCCAGGAGCCCGCGAGCAGCCCGGGTGAGGTGGCTCCCAGGAGAACGCCCCAGCGCCGCTTCCTGCCTGAAGACGTGCCTGAGCAATGGCACTGTCTCTAATTGAGGACAATTAGAAAGAGCTCGCATCCTGTAGGAGCGGATGGCTGAGCCCTGGAGTTTACCCTTTAATCTCCATCCACACTAGCGTGTTTCTGGCAAGTGAGCGGCACGTGGGAGTGGAGATAGGGCGCAGCTCCGCTCAAACGGCCCTACAAACAGTTCAGACCCTTCTAAGACCAAACCACCTCCTGCATCAAGGGAACGCTGACGGAGCTGCGCTGCTGGGGAGCAAATGGGGATGATGAGATCAGATCCCACAGACTCCAACTGCCCGGCGCTACAGGAAGGCCCCATGGAAGGGGCTGGGGTCAGCTCTGGGGTCTGGGGCTGCCCACGCCGTGCTGCCATAGGGGCTGCCAGTGCGGCAGCTGCGCTCATCCTATGCCGGGGGGGCACCGAGCGGGGCAATGGAGCCCAGGCAGCCCCAGGGCCCCGCAGCATAGATTGCATTCCTCTCTCCCACTCCTGCAGCTGGAAGGACATTTTCTCTCTGCCTCTCTCTCCCTTCCCACTAACCTTTAGAGCACTTTGAGACACAGCCCTTGGATCGCTTCCAGAGCCGGAAAGGTCAGCCGCAGGATTTCAAAACCACCACCGGCGAGGCCGGGATCCTGAATGAGAGGAGGGGCCCGGTGCTCCCCTCACCCCCCCCCAGCTCCCGCTCTGCAGGAAGCAGATGCTGCCCCAAATTAACACGGTCCCGTCGGCGGTCCCTTTATCTGCCTTCCTCTCCCTGACCGCTCCCCCAAAATAACGGATAGAGGCCGCATCCAGAACTGCGGGGCGGCGGGGGACACAAAAAAATGCCCTCCAGAAGGGCCTTCAGATGTGCTTTCCTTTGATTGAAGCATTTCTCAGGCTTGTAAATGCTCAGCTTCTTTTCTTTCCTTCCCCTCGTCCTGAGATTACATACACCGCCCGCTCCTTTTCCGTGTGAGGAGCAATTGGCAAGAGCCTCTCCAACGTACGGCTGTGCCTCGTAAAAGCTGCCCTGTCTGGCTGCCTCTGGCTGACAGACTTTATGGTGAATAAACGAACGTCTTTCAGGACAGGTTGGGGCTTTTCCTCCTGTCCCCACACACACATCTGCAGGCCCAGGGCACTGGCGCTCCCCACCTCCCAGGATCTTCCTGGAATTTATGGCTCAGGCACCCATGGCCGAGCTCAAGCAGGGCAGGGGGCACTGGGGAACTGGGAGCATGGGGGGCACCGGGGCACAGCGCTGCCAGCACACCCGGCTGCTACACCAGCCAAGAGCGGTGCTGCCTCCCCACAAATCCCATTGTGCACGCACAGGAGAGGACAGCACAGGTCTCCCCGCCACACACTATATATAGTCTCCATTGCACACAGTCACAGGGAGCCAGCCATCCTAATATCTGGCCTCCTTCACGAGGCTTACCCAAGATTACTGTCAGAGCTTAAGAGACAAATGCAAATGCCAAGGTCCTGGCTGCCCACAGCCTTCACCTGGCAGGTGGGAGCCCCAGGCGGCTTTCCAAAGGGTTTGGCTCAGGCACAACTCCTGCAGAAGGCACAGCCTCAGCACCCAGACCCCGACCCGGAGGCACTCGTGCAGGCTGGAAAATCAGAGGCACGAAAGATGCCTCGCACGCACATGCAGCGGAAAGGGCTTTACAAAAGTGTACCATTCTCTTGAGGTGCAACAACGTCAGCCTATTATTAGAAATACTCAAGCCAGAAACCGTAAATGTGACTCAGGTCAAACACAGATGTTGCACGTTCCCAAGTCCACACTCCAGCCCCCAGCAGGAAACAGGCTGCCAGCGTGGGGCCGGGCCACGCCGTCCCCGTGTCCCCAGTGCCATCTTTTGCTGTGCAGCCAAGGCCATCCTCACCCAAAGTGCCAACAGGACAAACCTCTCCAACAGCGTGTGGGTCTGGAGGCAGAGCCCACCCTGTGCAAGCACGCTGCAGGGGACTGCAACACACAGCTAACACCGCAGGGATGCAGTGGGGGACTCAGCCACCAGAGCAGTCTCTCTGTTTGGCACCAAGCCGTGGGAGCTCCTTGTCCCTCCGTGCCCCTTCCCTGACAACCAAGAGAAGCACTGCTTGCGTCCTGGCACTCCACTGAGCCCCAGCAGCCCCGCTGCCCTGTGCCCACCCCGGCCACCAGCATGCTGCCTCCCTGGGACACCCAGGGGGGGACACATAGCAGAGCTCTGGGACACCTGGCACTGCCTCCTCTACCAGCAGGACCCTGGGCACGCACAGCCCTGGCTCCGAAGCTACCAATGCAGCAGTGGGATCGAGCACTTGGTCAGATGGGCAGCCCCCAGTTGTCCCCACATGCCGCCAATGGTGCTGAACACCGAACCTCAGCGACCGGGAGAACAAGGAAGAATTTGTGAACAACGGCCACGACTCAGAGCAATACGGTAAATCTAATCTACCCTTCCACCCTCTTTTGGCTTGCAAGTCAGGCAGCTCATTCTTTTTCCTCTCTGGGTTCTCAGGAGAATTCTCTCTGCTAATTTCTTCTTTCCTGTAAACAAACTTCAAATGAAACTTTCATTAGAAAACAGAGCACAATCCATTACCATCGCCTGTCTCACGACCGGCCCCAGCCCCACGCCACGCGTGGCACAGAGGGAGGTGGCAGTGCCCACCCTGTGCCTCCAGCCCGGGGCCCCGCAGCCGCTGCGTGCTTCCTTCCTGCCGTCCCCAGCTCTGCACGGGGATCTCCCCAGCCTGCAGCCAGGTCCCATCGCTTTGTTTCCAGCGACGAAGGCACCGAGCGATCAAGGGTCAGGCAGCGTGCGTGCAGCTCTTCTGCTAAAGGGAAGTCAGATCCTGCGGGTGCGCTCACAAACCACACCCAAAAGCCAGGGCTGCAGGCACCGCCGGGTTTGGAAAAACAACGTCCTCGCTCCTCTTCTTATCTACAGTCCAATATTCACAGCTGCTTTACAGACGCTCACAGCCAATGTTTTTGTACTGGCAAAGGCAGGCGCTCACATGTGCAGAGTGAACGCTTGGTGTTTTGTCCCACCAAGCACCACGCATCTTCAAGAGCCGTCTGCACGCATCTCTGCCCAACCCCTCAGCTCCCCTCCAAACTGGGAAGCTCTTCTCCCAGCCACAGAGCTCTCTGCCCATCCCACACACAGCGGCTCCAGCAATGGGACGCGGGCTGTGCGGTTCACCTGCAGCAGGGCAGCTCCCACAGCACTGCTGGGCAAGCATGGGGCAGGAGAGCTGCTCCAGTGACCACACCTCAGCCATGCATGCAGGGCTATCGGTAACCTGCTTACTTTACAGCTTGGCTCAATTTCTCAGCGACTGCCTTGCAAACATCTCTCCCATCACTGACACTCTGTGCCTTACGCTACGTATTCCAGGCTCCACTTGTCAGCACAGTTTATTTTCTCTTCTCTTTCTGAAGTCTTTTATTTGAAAACACACCCTGTCACACCACAGCCGGACTTTCCTGGTGCAGCGGAACAGGAGCTGAGCAGTGTGTATCCCTCAGCAGCAGCGACGCTTTAGGGGCAACAAAGATGATGCACAACCCAGGGATCCCAGGCACAGCAGCTCATGCTGGAAGGAGCCATTGGTAAACAGCCACTGGGAAGGAGTCATTGGGACAGAGCCATTAGAGAGAGGCCAGTAGGAAGGTGGCCTCGTCTTCATCTCAGCCACTGTTTAAACCCAGCCCTCTGAACATGCCAAGAAGGTACTGAACCAGATTTGACCCTAACTTAACCAGATCAGCACAGAGAAAGGCTTACTAATTGAAGATAAACGCTCCTGGTCAAGGATTGGTACCACAGCCATGATGAGCACAGTGCTTGCTGCTCTGGGAATCGCTCGGTGTGAGGGAACACGGCTGAGGGGCAGCGATCTGTGACCACCAATGTACACACCAACCAAACATCCCGGGCACTCTTTGTCAAGTACGTACATCCTCACTGACTGACATTTCTGCTGATTTGAACGAGCACTTTGCTACTTCCCAAAACACTGGCTGGAAGAGTTAATCTGCAACGTGAACAACAAATGGAAGAGGAAGGGAGGACCATCACCTCTGCGCACACACACACACACACACACACATCTGAGCTCCCTTCCTCCGGGCGCATCACCCACCGAACGCACGGGCAGGGCGGGGGTCGCGGGCTCTCCCGGCTCCTGCTGTTCAGCGGGGAGGTGCTGAACGTGGGGCCGGGCGCGGGAGGGAGAAGAGAGCAGAGCGTCCGCGGGGCTCTGCCCCTGCTCTGCCCCTGCCCTTACCTTGCCCTGCCCCTACCCGCTCCCTGCCCCGCACGCCCGCCGCACCGAGCTCTCCCCACGCCGAACACGCGTTCGCTTTGCATGCCGGTCGACGCTTCCGCCGCGGTGCCGGCCAGCAACCGGGTCCGGCGGGCACTGGCGGACAGCGGCCGCCGGCAGCGGGACGCGGCCCCGCCACTTCAGCGCGGGACCCGGGGCCGCGAGGAGCGGCTCCCCGCGTTCTCCCGGCCCGGCCCGGTCCCGCCGCCCTCCGCCCGATGCTCCCGGCCGCTCCCGGCGCAAATCCTCCGCCGGCCCCGCGCACGGCCCCGCCGCTGGCAGCCGGGCTTCGCCGTGCGGCGGGGATTGACACGTAAGTAGGGCTTTACCTCGAGGGAGGAAGCTATTTCCAGCGCAATCCCCGCCCGGGGCCGGTGCCGGGGCCGGGGGAGCGACGCGGCGATGGCGGCGTCGGCGCGGGGCCGGTGCCCGGGAATTAATGGGGCCGGAGCGCTCCCGCCGCCGCCTCCTCCCACTTTCTTGTGGGCTTTTGTGCTCTTCCGGGGAAGGGGGAGCCGCGCCGGGCGCGGGGAAGGACGCGCTAACCTTAACCCTTCCCGCAGCCCCGCCGAGCCGCAACTTCCCGGGGAAGCGGCCGCTCCCTCCCCCCGCCGGCGGCCCCGGAGTTGGGGAACGGCCCCCGCCCCGCACCGCCCCGCACCGCCCCGCCGCCCCCGCGCATCCCCCGCACCGCCGCCCCCACCGGAGCCGCAGCCGGAGCCTACCTGGAGCGGGGCCCGGGCCCTGCCGGCTTGCGCCAGCCCGGCGGCGCGGCTCGGAGAGCGGGGCGGGGAGCGGCGAAGGGACGGAGGGACGGAAGGGACGGAGGGAGGGGGCCCGGGCTGGCGGCGCTCCGGAGAGGCTGACAACCAGCTGCTGCCCGGGGAGAGGGGCCGGCGCTGCGGAGCGCG
>NW_024884959.1:0-27768 GCF_019232065.1 Centrocercus urophasianus
TCCCCCCCCGCCCCCCTCCCCGGTCCGGCCGTTCCCAGGCTGCCCCCGGCTGACGCACATCCTCCGCCCACGGCCCCGCCGCTTCCCGGCTCCGCCGCCCACGACTCGGGGGGGGCCGCCCGAGCCCGATCCACCCACGGAGCGGAGCGCCGGAGGGAAGGGGGAGGCTGCGGAGCACGGCCGGTGCTGCCCCACGCCCCTCCTGAGCCGCCCCCTCCCCACGTTGGGGATCCCGGGTGGGCATCACGCAGCCGAGAGGAACCCGGTGCGGGGACGGCTACCCTGTACCCCGCAGAGACCCCCCCCCCTCCCCACGCAAACAAGGAGGTGCCGCCTCCTGATAGGTGGAGCCCTTGTCAATCAAGCCGGCTTGGAGGAGAGGGGCGGGAGAGCCGAGGCTGACCGCTGATTGGTTGAAGTGGATGCCCGTCAAACTCGTTGCTAAGGTGGGGCTCGCGGTTGCTACGGTGTGGGCCGGCTTCGAGATTGAGCGGACCTCGTGGCGGTCACCTTGGTAACTGAGGGCGGGACCAAATCCTGGTCTTGCCTAGGCTATGCTGACAGGCTGGATGCTCTGTCAGTCAACACTGCAGGCGACGAGGACCTCGCGAAGCCGCCTTCCTATTGGTCCCTTTAGCTGTCACCGATTGATGACGTCAGACAGACCTCGCTCTCTCATTGGATGCTGCCTTGTATTCCATCGCAGTCGCGGGTGTGGGCGGGGCGGCGGAAGCGGAAGTTGGCGGGGACGCCATGGCGGGAGGGATGAAAGCGGTCCCGGGGCGACAGGGGATCCTGGGCGCGCTGCTGCTGTTCCTTCTGCTGCCTCCGCTACGCGGTGCGGGTGTGTGATGTGATTTTATACTGCGCTTTCACGGGCGGGGAGCAATGTCGCCGCGGGGCGCTGGATGGCTTCGTAGGTCCGGCTACGCGCAGCGCTCCGGGCCTGAGGGGCCTCGAGTGGGGCTGTGGGGGCTCACGTTGGGCTGGGGGGCTCCGGGAGGGGCGGGAGCGGTCGTGGGGTGACCCAGCGCGTCCCGGCTGAAGACTCGTTCTGTTCCACCGCGTGCGCACGGTGGGGTCCCTCGGGAGGAGGGCACCGCGCAGCAGAGCGGGTGGCAGCGGAATCTCGCGTTGCGTTTCTGAGTTTTCCTCCTCAGCTCTGCGCTGTGAAGGCGTTGGGGAGAAGGTGTTGGCGCTGCAGGAGGGCTCTGAGCGTTGCTGCACCACCTCGCACCACTTCTGCTACACCAATGTGCGCAGCCCCTGCTGGCGGGACATCTGGACCAGGATGCAGGTGAGGGGGGGGGGCATCCTCTCCCCCTCAACCCCCCCGGCCACAGGGCTGAGCCCACCCTGAGGATGCCCACGTCTGCTTTCTCCCCCTATGCAGATCCGGGTGAACAGCAACCACGTGATCCGTGTCACCCAGGTGGGCAGTGAGGAGGAGCTGAGGGAGTTGGAGGAGTCCAAGGTGTGGAATTTTCTCTCCTCCCTGCTGAAGGAGAAGCTGAACAGCACCAACATCGATGTGGATCTCTACAGCAACAAAACCTGCCTGAAGGTTGAGCTGCTGGAGGCTGACACCAAATACTGCATCGTGCTGTCCCGCTGTACGTCTGGTCTGTGGGCAGTGGGTCCTCCCATAAGGGGCTGCAAGCTTGTGCTGCTGCAAGCTTGTGCTGCTGCATACAGTAAAGAAAAATGGGCTTGCAGAGGAGGAATACTTGGATACAGAATGGGAGGGACACAGGGCACTTGTCAGAGCTTTGCCATAGGCGCTGCCTCTCCTTGCTTGCTGTCAGTGCGTCAGAGTGGAGCTTGCACTCAGCTCACCCTGCTGGGATTTCTCCTAAGCTGGGCTTGTTCTTCTTCCAGGGTTTGACCCTAAACTGTTCCTGGTTTTCTTCCTGGGCCTGTTGTTGTTCTTCTGTGGGGACATGCTGAGCAGGTGAGTTGCCTCCTGTCCCCCGTGAGCTGGATTTGCAGAGTGGCTCCTTCGTGTGCGTGCTGCGGGAAGGCAGAGTATTTCTGTCTGCTTCTCTGAGCCTGCAGGGCTTACCAGGCCTCGCTCTATGGGCCTCTGTGCAATTTCCCTGTGAAATTTTGGGAATGTGAGGTGCCTTTCTGTTGGCACCGGGCGCTGGGATGCTCAGCCTGCATGCTCGCAGGGTTTACTGCCAGCAGGAATGTTTGTACGCAGACATCATCTCACAAGCTGTGAAACACCTTGTGTGCGTGTGTGATCTCTGCAGGAGCCAGCTCTTCTTCTACTCAGCTGGGATAAGCATTGGCTTGCTGGCCTCGCTGCTCATCCTCATCTACGTGATGTCCAAGGCCATGCCCAGGGTGAGCAAACTGTGTGCTTTTGTGGCCTTGTTCTGTTTCGTCGTGGATCTGGTCTCGCGCAGAGCAGGATGCGGCAGTTGAAGGGATGCAGCCGTCAGTGTCTTCTGCCAACAGCCTCTCTTGATTCTCGTGTTTCCTCTCCTAGAAAAGTCCTGTTTACTTCCTGCTGCTCGGAGGCTGGTCCTTTTCCCTGTACCTGCTTCAGCTGGTCTTCAAGAACCTGCGGGAGATATGCAGGTCCTACTGGCAGTACCTGCTGGGTAGGTGTGGGCTCTCAGACCCGCCAGCTCACCACGCCACGCGGCTCCTTCTGGAGCTTCAGCATGTTGGTGGGAAATATTGGTGCCTCCTGTGGCCTCCTTGCAGCCGACGCTGTTTCTGAGCTGCCGAGAGGAGCAAACTGCAGCACCGGGTTTGGCTGCAGCCCCGGCAGGCGCTGCTCAGCGTCTCCAGGTTGAGGCAGCGCCAAGGGAGCCCCTGCACCTGACTCCTCTGCTCTCCTGCAGGTTACCTGCTGCTCATGGGCTTCGTGAGCTTCGGAGTGTGCTACAGGTACGGCCCGCTGGAGAACGAGCGCAGCATCACCCTGCTGTCCTGGGCCCTGCAGCTCCTGGGCCTGGCGCTGATGTATCTGGGCATCCAGATCCGCCCCGTCGCCGTGGCCTTTGTGCTCATTGCTGTCTGCACCAAGAACGTGGATTTCCCCCTGCAGTGGATCTATGGTGTCTACAAGTGAGTGAGCGCTGCTGACTCTCGGTTCCCCGGTCCGGGTGAGCTGCACAGACCCTGCACTGCAGAACCAGGGTGTTTCTCTGGGGTGGGAGCACAGGGGCGGTTGTGCCCCTCCTCCCCAGCTTGGTGTGATGCAGCATCGAGCTGCTCACCGCTGGGGCCTCTCAGGAGCAAGATGCAGAGCCCAGAGGGATGCGCTGTGCGCTGCTCCTGGGGCCCAGCCTGGCCAATAACTGGTGCTGTTCTGCTGGTAGGAGGGCACAGAGCGCCTGGCTGGGGCCCAGCCCCCCTCGCCTGCTGACCGAAGAGGAATATCGCATTCAGGGGGAGGTGGAGACACGGAAGGCCCTCGAGGAGCTTCGAAACTACTGCAGAAGCCCAGATTTCTCTGCCTGGACTGCAGTGTCCCGCATCCAGTCTCCCAAAAGGTAACATCCCCTGGCAGCCAGGTGGCCAACCTCACCTGGAAGCTCGCAGTTGCTCCGTGCTGCCACCTGTGGCTTCAGAGAAAGGGAGCCCGAGGCACTGGAGATCCCTGCAGCGTGGAAGCAGGGTGTGCAGCAAAGCAAGGACAGATAATGCTGTTATCATAAAAAATCATAATTGCTGATGATACAAAGTTGGGAGGATTGGCTGACACGCCTGAAGGCCGTGCTGCCATTCAGCGAGAGCTGGACAGGCTGGAGAGCTGGGCAAAAAAAAACGGATGAGGTTTAACAAAAGCAAGTGTAGAGTCTTGCATCTGGGGAGGAATAATTCCATGCACCAGTACAGGTTGGGGATGAGCTGCTGGAGAGGAGCTCTGCGGAGAGGGACCTGGGTGTCCTGGTTTACAACAGGTTGGCCATGAGCCAGCAGTGTGCCCTTGTGGCCAAGAGGGCCAATGGCATCCTGGGCTGCATTAAAAAGAGCGTGGCCAGCAGGTGGAGGGAGGTGATCCTCCCCCTCTGCTCTGCCCTGCTGAGGCTTCATCTGGAGCTCTGCGTCCAGTTCTGGGCTCCCCAGCACAAAACAGACAGGGAGCTCTTGGGAAGAGTCCAGCGGAGGGGCACCAAGATGGTGAGGGGCCTGGAGCATCTCTGCTATGGAGAAAGGCTGAGTGAACTGGGTCTGTTCAGCCTGGAGAAAAGAAGGCTGAGAGGGGACCTGATCCAGGTCTATAAATATCTGAGGTGTGGGGGGCAGAATGGTGAGGCCAGACTCTTTTCAGTGGGGAGTGGAGACAGGACAAGGGGAAACGGCTGGAAACTGCAGCATAGGAAGTTCTGCACCAATGTGCAAAGGAACTTCTTTACAGTGAGGTGAGGAGCACTGGAACAGGCTGCCCAGGGAGGTGGTGGAGTCTCCTGCTCTGGAGATGTTCAGGTCCTGCCTGGATGCCGACCTGTGCGACCTGCTGTAGGGAACCTGCTTTGGCAGGGGGTTGGACTCTATGAGCTCTGGAGCTCCCTTCCAACCCCTACAATGCTGTGATTCTGTGATAACCGCAGCCCTGGCCCAGCCTCTGTGCTGGATGCAGCTCTGCCCGCGGCTGAGCGTGCACCATGAGCACTCAAAGCCGCTCCCTCGTGCCAGGGCACTCAGATGCAAGCACACAGTGACTTTCTTTGCTGCTTCTTCCCAGGTTTGCTGAGTTTGTGGGCGGTGCCTCCCACCTCACTGCCAGCGAGGTTTCCTTCCACGAGCAGGAGTTCGGCCTGGGCGGGGTGTTCCTCGAGGAGCAGCTCTTTGAGGAGGACGAGGAGGAAGATTTTCTCCATGGAGAGACAGCATGGGCTGCTTGTGGTCCCACAGCCCACCTGACTGCTGATTGAGGTCAGCTGCCCCACAGCCCCAAGGGAGAGCAGCAAAACCGCTGTGGCTCCTCACTTCCCTGACACCTGCAGTGCCCAAAACCCTCAGCTCGGGGCTGAGCTGGTGTCGCTGTGCCCAGCATCTCCGATTCCACCCCAAGCTGGGCTGCTGCGAGCCTGGCTCTGCTGCGGAGCTGCTAGGAGGATGAAGGGTAACTTTTCCCAGGGTAACTCCTACCCAGCTGAGGCACAAAAGCTTTTATCAGCGCAGCTCTCGTTGGCAGAAGGGTGCAGGGAGCTGACGGTGGGGACACTGAGGTCTGTGCTGCTGGTGGGGCACGCTGGTCCTGACTGGAGGTGGACTGGAGCCATCCTGGTTCTTGGTGCATCTGCTTGTGGTGCGCATGCTGAGCCCTGTGCCCAGTGCTGCTGCCACAGGGGGCAGAAGGAGCCCCTTTGCTCTGCTCTGCACTGCACTGCTCTGCTCTGGGTGCCCACACCCTCTCTGCCAAGGGCATCTCTGCCTTTCAGGGTGTGAATGGAGCAAAAGGTCTGTCTCGTGTGCGTGTCCCCACGGGCATGGCACGTTCCTGAGGGGAACTTTGGACCTCTCCTGACAGTACCTGCGTGCTCAGCACCTGCTTGCTGCCGGGCTGCTCCTCCTCGTGCTGCTGCTCACCAAAGGTGCCACAGGGCTCCAGCTGTGACTCTGCCCAGTTTTAATACCAAAAACCCCGTGCTTCCGGGGCAGAGATGCAGCTCTGAGGGCTCCTCTGGCTCATTGCAGAGCTCAAGGAACACTTGTGATACGGGTCCTGCTCCCAGCGTGGGGGAGCTGCTGCTGCTCTCTGCTTTCAGCCCTCGGGGGCCGTTCCCACAGTGCAGGGTGGGAGCTTTGCTGCTGGCAGTCGGGGCAGTCAAACTTTGACAAAGCGCAAGCGTAGAGGAAATGCCCCCATCTATGCAAGGCTTGGCAGTAAACCTGCCCTCCTGCTGCTGCCTGAACGCCCCTCGCTTGTGCTGCTGCCCCTGGCTTTGCTGTTTGTTTCTGGCCCAGGTTTTCTTCCCTGCCCCCCTGCTTTGGTACAAGCAACCCTTATAGCTACATCTCCTCCCCCGTGTTCGTTTCATGTGGCTAACGCAGACCGATGATTGTATTTTTTAATAAAGGTGTATTTTCATGACTGCGAGTCTCATGCGCCCATTCGTTCTGCTCCCCTCTGCCCACTGCAGGGTCCTTTGCGGGCAGCCCAGGCTCAGGCGTCTTCCCGGGAGTGGCCCGGCTGCTGCCGGCTCTGTACCTTGCCCCGGTTTCCCGGAGCCCCGGGAGGAAGCTCCTTTTGTTTGCTCGGCCACAATCGCGTTTCTCTGCTTGTTCCTGCTGCGGGGAGGCGGCGGCGCTGCGGGACCCCGCGCGGGTCTGGGAGCGTCGGCTCGGGGCGGCTGCCGCTGCTGCGTGCCTCAGTTTCCCTGCCCCGAGGGAGGGCCCTGGGCCCCCGCCCCTTCGTGGGCCGGACGGGGCCGACCCCAGTGCGGGTCCTGTCCGGGAGGCAGCCCCGGTTCGGCCACTCCCGCAACTGGCGTCCTGCAAGCCGCAGGTGAGAGCCGACCCATCGCTCCCGGCGGGGGCACCGCGCCCCAGGGGGGAGGGGGACCGGGAGGCGGCACAACGGGACCCCGAGCCCCGGCCCTGCGGGAAGTCTCGGCGCTGCCCCGGTGCTGCGGGGGGCTCTGGCTCCAACCCCCCCCTTCGACGTCGGGGCTCTCTGTGCCGCTCCCGGCTCGGAGGACGCCGCAGCCCCTGCGGGGTCCCGGTCGGCCCCGTTCTGCTCGACGGCTGCTGCCACCCCCCCCCCCCCCCCAGCCTCTTCGCCACCCCCCTCCCGTGAACTTTCCCCGACCCTGACGGCAGGGCTGGGTTTACAGGTGAAGCGGGTCTGAAGGTCGCGGGGAGCGCACCAGGTGAGGGCGGGAGTTGGGCGGAGCCGCGACCCCTTAGGTGTCCCCCCCAGCCCCGAGCTCAGCTCCCCCCGGCCCGGAAGGAGGGAGGAAGCGGAGGCTGAATTAATCCCAGCCCCAAGAATAGGGCCCAGGTGTCCCCGCTTCCTGCCGGCTCTGCGCTTCTCCCGGAGCTGCCCTGAAGCCTCGAAGAGGAGCGGGGTACCCAGGGCAGCCCCACCGCTCTGCCCCAGGCACCGCGCAGCCCCCAGCCATGGAAGCCACCGCCTCTCTGCTGGACGCTGCGGCCGTCGGGGATCTGGTGATGCTGGACCCGCTCAGCGAGGAAGCCCTGCTCCGCACCCTGCAGGAGCGCTTCAGCCGCGAGGAGATCTACGTGGGCACCGGGATGCGGGGATGGGGAGGGGAGTGGAGACGGGGGGGGGGGAGGGGGGGGGAGTGTGGGGTCTGGGATGGGGATCCGGGATGGATATGGGGTCTGGGATGGGGATCAGGGATGGATATGGGGTCTGGGATGGGCTGGGAGCAGATTGCTGTGTCCTGGCCCTGCACTCACGCTGCCGCTCACCTGCAGACGTACATTGGGGAGGTGGTGATCTCAGTGAACCCCTACAAACCATTGCCCATCTACACCCCCGAGAAGGTGGAGGAGTACCACAACTGCAACTTCTTTGCCGTGAAACCCCACATGTGAGCACGGAGATACTGTTAACCCTCTGTCCTGCCAAGGCTCCTGA
Source organism: Centrocercus urophasianus (assembly GCF_019232065.1). Classification (NCBI taxonomy): domain Eukaryota; kingdom Metazoa; phylum Chordata; class Aves; order Galliformes; family Phasianidae; genus Centrocercus; species Centrocercus urophasianus. The sequence goes on from NW_024884959.1 coordinate 7,571, forward strand.
GTCCCCCCCAGTGCCCCCAAGCCCCTTGCCGAGTCCCACTTACCCACAGCTACGCCATTGCTGATGATGCGTATTGCTCGCTGCGGGACCGGGATCAGGACCAATGCATCCTCATCACTGGTGAAAGTGGAGCTGGCAAGACAGGTAGGGTGGGCTGGGAGCTGCAGGGCTGCAGGATGGGGGGTCCCAGGTCCCAAGGCTGACACCCCCATTGCAGAGGCCAGCAAGCTGGTGATGTCCTACGTGGCGGCCGTGAGCAGCAAAGGGGAGGAGGTGGACAAAGTGAAGGAGCAGCTGCTGCAGTCCAACCCTGTGCTGGAGGGTGAGTGCCCCACACACCCCAGGACTCATCACCCCCCCAAAACTGCACCACCTGGTGCTGCATAACCCCATCGTCCTCCTCCACAGCCTTTGGGAATGCCAAAACCATCCGCAATGACAATTCCTCCCGATTTGTGAGTGAGAGGGGAGGGGGCGTGGGGAGGGGTCCCCCTGGGGCCCACTCACCCTGACCCCATCCCCGTCCTTCAGGGCAAATACATGGATGTGGAGTTTGACTTCAAGGGAGATCCTCTGGGAGGGGTCATCAGTAACTGTCAGTGCTGCTCCCCTCCTCCCCCCGGGGTCTCAGCCCCACCTGCGCTGCAGTGACTCTCATTCCCCCCCCCGCAAACCCTGACAGATCTGCTGGAGAAATCCCGCATCGTCCGCCACGTGAAGGGCGAGAGGAATTTCCACATCTTCTACCAGCTGCTGGCGGGGGGCTCAGCGCAGCTGCTCCGTAGGTCCCAACATGGAGCTGGGGGGGCTGGGCAGGAGATGCCTGGTGTTGGGGACTATGGCTGAGATTCAACCCCTCACCCCCACCCCAGAGAAGCTGAAGCTGCGCCCGGACTGCAGCCACTACGGTTACCTGAACCGTGAGAAGTCAGTGCTGCCCGGCATGGACGATGCTGCCAACTTCCGTGCCATGCAGGTATGGGGGCACGACCCCCCCCCCCACTCCCCAAGCACCCCATGGCTGCCCCCAACCCTTCCCTTCCCCCCCAGGATGCCATGGCGATCATCGGCTTCACACCCGCCGAGGTGACGGCGCTGCTGGAGGTGACGGCCGTGGTGCTCAAACTGGGCAACGTGGAGCTGAGCAGCTGCTTCCAGGCCAGCGGGATGGAGGCGTCCAGCATCGCCGAGCCACAGGGTATGGTGGGGCGGGGGGGATCAGATGGGCCCCCCCCCGATCCCCACACAGCAGCCCCAGCAGCGCTTTGTCCCGCACAGAGCTGCAGGAGATCAGCCAGCTGGTCGGGCTGGACCCCAGCACTCTGGAGCAGGCGCTGTGCTCACGCACTGTGAAGGTGCGGGATGAGAGCGTGCTGACTGCGCTCAGCGTCTCCCAGGTGAGCAGGGTGCCCCCCTCCCCCTCCCCTTGGGCTCGCACCCTGGGACCCCCGTGAGCCCCCCTCCCCTCTCCCCAGGGCTACTACTGCCGTGATGCGTTGGCCAAGAACATCTACAGCCGCCTGTTCGACTGGCTGGTGGACCGCATCAACGCCAGCATCAGGGTGAGCCCCCCGGTCACCCCACAGCCGTGTGCTGACCCCCACCCCCCAGCAGGGAGGAAGCTCAGTCTCTCTGTGCCCCAGGTGAAGCCAGGCAAGCAGAGGAAGGTGATGGGAGTCCTGGATATCTACGGCTTCGAGATCTTCCAGGTGAGGACAGCAGGAGGGCTGTGGGGCGGGGGTCTGCAGGAGGGATGTGGGGTGGGGTCTCCAGCACAGATCTGCCGTTCGGGTCGCTTATCTCATAGGACAACGGCTTCGAGCAGTTCATCATCAACTACTGCAATGAGAAGCTGCAGCAGATCTTCATCTTGATGACGCTGAAGGAGGAGCAGGAGGAATACGTCCGGGAGGTAACGCCGACCCCAAAGGGATGTGGCTCCGGGGAGCCTCAGTGGGATGGGGAAGCGCCTCAGACGGCCCCACAGCACATCCCTTCCTCACCGCCCCCAACCGGGAGAGCAACTCAATGGCAGGAAGGCGGGGAGGGATTCGGGATCCCGTCTCGGCGGCCGGACGTCCGCTTCCTGCCCCGCAACGACAGGGGGTGCCCATGGGGCAGGGTTTGTGCTTGACACCCCTCTGCTCCCAGGGCATCCAGTGGACCCCAGTGGAGTTTTTTGACAACAGCATCATCTGCGACCTCATTGAGAACGTGAGTTCCTGCCCACAGTGTGGGGCTCTCAGGTCCTGAGGTGGCTCGGGGGGCCGATGCTCTGCGCTCGGGCATTTTGGGGCAGCTTTGGGGTGGGCTGGGGGTGACGCTGTCCCCCCGTGGCACAGAGCAAGGTGGGGATCCTGGCCATGCTGGACGAGGAGTGCCTGCGGCCCGGCACCGTGAACGAGGACACCTTCATCACCAAGCTGAACCAGATCTTCGCCTCCCACAAACACTACGAGAGCAAAGAGACTCTGAACGCCAAACACGTCACCGACATCAGCCTGCCGCTGCGCTGCTTCCGCATCCACCACTATGCTGGGAAGGTGCAGGGCCCCCTCAGCCCCGTCCCTGGGGAAAAGCAGGGCACCCATCCCCACCCCATCCTTTCCATGAGGCTGGGGCACACGCTGGCCCTGCTCCCACTCCCCTGACCCGGTCCTCATCCCAGCCTTTCTGTGGCTCTGGCCCTGCTCCCATCCCCAGGTGACCTACAACGTGACAGGCTTCATCGAGAAGAACAACGACCTGCTGTTCCGTGACCTGTCCCAGGCCATGTGGGCCGCCCAGCATACTCTGCTGCGCTCCCTCTTCCCCGAGGGCGACCCCCAGAGACCCTCCCTCAAACTGCCCCCCACCACCGGCTCCCAGTTCAGGGCATCCGTGGCGACGCTGATGAAGAACCTCTACACCAAGAACCCCAACTACATCAGGTAGCGCCAGGCGGGACCACGCGTGTGGGTGCACAGTGGGACCCCCCGTGCCCACCGCTGCCCCCCACCCCTCCCCAGGTGCATCAAGCCCAACGACACCAAGACGGCAATGCTCTTCACTCCGGATCTGGTACTGGCCCAGGTGCGCTACCTGGGGCTGATGGAGAACGTGCGGGTACGGCGTGCCGGCTACGCCTTCCGCCAGCTCTACCAGCCCTTCCTGAAGCGCTACAAGATGCTGAGCAGCAGGACCTGGCCCCACTGGATGGGCAATGACAGGTCAGGGGGGGAAAGGAGGGCCTGGGCAGTTGCACATCCCGCAGCCCCACTGCTGTGGGGTGCAGGGTCCGAGCATCCCTGCGTGCTGCAGGGAGGGCACTGAGGTGCTGCTGGCGGAGCTGCAGTTCCCCCCCCGAGGAGCTGGCATATGGCCACACCAAAATCTTCATCCGCTCACCGCAAACTGTGAGTGTGGGGTTGGGGGTTCTGGCTGTGGGGGGGGGGCATGGGGTGATTCCTGCTCTGAGCCCCCCCAGTCCCTCTCTGAGCCTCCCATCCCCTCGGGGGTCTCTGGGTGATACCACAGCCCTCAGCTCTGCTCCACCTGCAGCTCTTTGACCTGGAGAAGCGGCGCCAGCAGCGCGTGGCCGAGTTGGCCACCCTCATCCAGGCGACGTTCCGCGGTTGGCGCTGCAAGAAGCAGTACCAGCAGATGCGCAAGAGCCAAATCCTCATCTCCGCATGGTTCCGCGGCCACGTGGTGAGGAGGGGGGTCCTGGCTGTGCTGCACCCTTCCCCATTCACCCCCTGGCCCAGGAGTGTGGGGGGTCCAAGGGTGTGACCCCCCCTGCTCCCCCTGCAGCAAAGGAACTGGTACAAGCAGATGAAGCGCTCGGTGCTGCTGCTGCAGGCGTACGCGCGGGGCTGGAAGGTGAGCGCTGTGCGCCACGCGGGCGTTCGGGGCCACGCTCCGGGGCAGTGATGCAGTGCCGGGGGGGGTCCTGCTCCCCCCAGGACCGTCTCACCCCATCTCCCTCCATCTCTCCTGCCTTTCTCCCTTTCTCTCCCTCTCGCTCGCTATGCGTGTTGGTGTTTCCCCCTCCTCCTTTGGGCTCTTTGGGTTCTGGCTGTCCCTCTGCAGTCCCGCCGGCTCCTTCGGGAGCTGAAGGTTCAGCGCCGCCGCCATTTGGCCGCCAGCACCATTTCTGCTTACTGGAAAGGGTATCAGGTAATGGGGTGCCCCGCTGCGGGGCTGTGCACCCCTGAGCTCCTCTGCTCTGCTGTCCTGCTGCGTCCGGGGCTGTCTGTCTGTCCGCCCCGGCTCTGCCCACCCTGTCAGGGCAGGGCTGTATGGGGAGGGGGGTGGGAGACACATCCAATGGGGAACACTGAGGGCGGGGGTCCCACCCCACGGGGTCCCACATCCCGCTGACTCCCGCTGTCCCCAGACCCGCAGGACGTACCGCCGCTATTTCCGCTCCGACGCCCGCACGCGTCTGTCCAACTTCATCTACCGGCGGATGGTGAGCAGCGATGGGATCAGCGCCTCCCCGCCTCCCTGGGGCTGTGCCCAGGGACCCCGCCCACCCTTTGTGCCCCCCGCCCAGGTGCAGAAATACCTCATAGGGCTGAGGAATAACCTCCCCCCGATGGCGGTGCTGGATCAGACCTGGCCTCCCGCACCCTATAAGTTCCTGTCCGACGCCAACCAGGAGCTGAAGGGCATCTTCTACCGCTGGAAGGTGGGGGGGGGGGGATCTACGGGTCCCCGTGGCAGCGGGGGTTTGGCGGCACTGCATCACCCGGCCCCCCCACGCTGCCCCATCTCTGCAGTGTAAGAAGTACCGGGAGCAGCTCTCCCCGCAGCAGCGCGCCGTGCTGCAGGCCAAGCTGTGCGCCAGCGAGCTGTTCAAGGACAAGAAGGCGCTGTATGCACACAGGTGCGCTCACACGCGGTGGCCGGGGGGGAAGCCTGGGGGTCTCGGCTGATCCCCCGCCTTCAATCCACAGCCTGCAGCAGCCCTTCCGTGGTGAGTACCTGGGCCTGACGCAGAACCGCAAGTACCAAAAGCTGCAGGCGGTGGCCAAGGACAAGCTGGTGATGGCCGAGGCGGTGCAGAAGGTGAACAGAGCCAACGGGAAGGTGAGCCCCGTCCCGTGGGGGGGTGTGGGGGGGGCGCAGGGCTGCTCTCACTGCCCCCCAACCCACAGACGGTGCCGCGGCTGCTGCTGCTCACCACTGAGCACCTGGTGCTGGCCGACCCCAAAGCAGCACAGCCCAAACTGGTGCTCAGCCTCAGCGACATCCGCGGAGCCTCCGTCAGCCGCTTCTCCGACGGGCTGCTGGCGCTGCACCTCAAGGAGGTTCGGTGCCACACGGAGGGGGTGTGGGAGGGCAGCGGGGGCTGGGCGGCGCTGACCCCTCCAAAACACCGCCCCGCCCTACAGACGTCCGCTGCTGGCGGCAAAGGTGACCTCCTGCTGGTGAGCCCCCACCTCATCGAGCTCGTCACCCGCCTGCATCAGACCCTGATGGACGCCACCGCGCAGGCGCTACCGCTGAGCATCGCCGACCAGTATGCGGGGCCGGGGGCGTGGCCTACGTGGGCGTTTCCGGAAGGGGCGTGGTCGGGAGGGGGGCGTGGTCTCAGCTCGGGGTGTGTCGGGAAGAGCGGGGTGGAATCGGGCTGCTCATTGGGCAGGATGAGGTGCGGCAGGGGGCGGGGCCGGATTGGAAGCAGCTCGTTGGGCAGCGGGAGGGGCGTGGCCAGGCGAGCCCCCAGCCCGCCGCCCATCTCCCCCAGGTTCTCCACGCGGTTCCCGAAGGGCGACGTGGCCGTCACCGTAGTGGAGTCGGCCAAAGGCAGCAGCGACGTCCCGGTCTGCAAGAAGCGCGGCAGCCACAAGATGGAGATCCTGGTTCACTGAGCGGGAGGGGGGGCCGGGAGTCCACCGCACCCCCTGCGCCGCACGGGAACTGCTGCCGTCCCGTGAAACGTGTTCCGGCGTCCCATTAAACTGCTGCCGTCCCATTACACGTGTTCCGGTGTCCGTACGTGGGGGCTGTCATGTGGAGGTGCCCCCCTCCCTGCTGCATACCAGGGTTGGGAGTAGGATGCGGCACAGAGCGCAGCACAGCACAGAGCCCCCCCAGCCCCCCAAGCTCTTTCCCTGCCGCCTGATTGCAGCGAGTGCTCGGCTCTGCTGTGATTGGAAAGGCCCCAAATTGCAGCCACTTTTCCCATTAAGTGAGAAAGCGGCGCCTGCATCCAAGTCGCAATTTCTGGGTGGGTGGCACTGCAGTCCCCCATTCCCTGCCCCCATCTCCACCCCCACTGCAGGACCCCCCCCTCTGCAGACCCCAGCTCTGTGCAGATCCCCACGCCACCCAAAGGGACCCCCACTGCCACTGCTGCAGCACCGGTCCTGGGAGTCCCCACGCAGCCCCCATCCCCTCCCACCTCCTTTTCTCTCCTGCTCACGTCAGGCTCTGGGAGTGGGATTTTGGCTCTAGGACTGGGATTTTTCCCTCCCTGCACGTCACCCGCGTTCTCTGGCAGAGCTGACAGCTCCCGGTCGCGTCAGCAGCTCCCAGGTGGGGCCATGTCGTGCACGGGCACCATGTGCGGGCAGCGTGCACGTGGGGGGGGCACGTGTGTGTGCAGGGACACCTCGGGCTCCCCCCCCTCCCCGAGCCCCCCCGGGGCTGCATCCCCTCCCAGCACGGGGACCCGTCACCCATACATGGAGAGGGGCAGCGCCGTAAACAAGCCCGGGGCACTGCTGTGCTTCGTGCCTGCCTCGCACCCGGCACCACACAAGTAGGTGTTATTAATTAATTAGGCCAGCTCTGGCCAGGCTCCGATTTAATTAACATCCCCGGCTTTGCAGATGCTGCCCTGCCCCGGCGGCGCTGCCACGTGAGCAGCTGCGTTCCTGCTGCCATCCTGTGGGGTCTGCAACTCATCCCGGTGCAGCACTGGGGCTGGGCTCCCCCCACCCACGGACCCTCAATCTGTGCAGCTGTGGGGCAGGGATGGGTGTGTTCAGAGGGGGCTGAGCTCCACTCCGGGCCTGGGGTCACATACAGGGGGCCGGAGGGGACATGGCCACAGATGGGGCCACACCTGGGAGCGCTCTTGTGGGCTGCACAGGACTGGGACGGGGCAGGAGGCACGGGGTCTACGAGGTCTGATGCGTGCATCCCATTCAGGCGTGCATCCCGTACACGCACACAAGCTCAGCTGATTCCCACAGCACCGCAAACCCCCCCACAGCCCTCCTGCACGGCAGACCTGACCACCGGTGTGGCACAGCCGAGACGCAGGCAGCTCACGCTGCACACACACACCACGAGGCCGTGGCACCACCGGGCGTGCATCCCCCCCTGCACGGGGTGCAGCGGTGTCCGCGTGCCACCCCAACCCCTGCATGCCTGCGTGGGCCGCGTGCTGCGGTGCCTGGCGGTGTCACGGCGCCCGCGTGGGCGTGAAGTTGTGGGGTGGGGGTGCCACCCCCCGCGGCCCCCATTGGCGGCTCTCATTTCGCCCACCCACGCCGTGCCACGGGCAGAGCCCCTTATTTAACTCCGCAGCGGCGGTGGGGCTTCATCTCCATCGGGCTGAGAGCCATCGGTGCAGCCACCAGCGAGGTCACAGCCGGCGCTGAGCAGCCTGCACTGCATCCCTGCACCCCTCACCGCATCCCTGCACCAGGTACCTCGAGGCCTCTGGAGCGACCACCACCTTTGCTCCTCACCCTACGCAGCCTGGGGGGGGCTCAGGGAAGGGGGCAGCGAGGACTGAAGGCGCCACTGGGATGTGGGGAGGGCTGGGGGCTCCGGGCGCCGGGCTGGCCATCAATGTGCATGCAGCTGTGCGGGTATTGGTGACACCGTGGGGGTGTGAGCGTGCAGGGCTAACCTGTCTGTGGTCCCCCCAGGCTTTCCCCGTGCCCCCCCCCCCTCGCCCACCCCTGTTGCGGTTCCTGCTCCTCCTGCAGCCGGGTGGGAGCCCCCAGCCCGTGCCTCCTGGGTGGGGATTTGTTCCCAAAGCCGCTCGCTGCTCCCCGCCCAAGTTCTGCTCCGGGTCCGATACCGACGCTCACGCCCCCCGACCCACAATCCCCGTAGGACGATGCGGAGCCGCGCGCTGCTGGCCGTGCTCGCCCTGGCGCTGCCGCTCGCCCTCTCCGCCCCGCCGGGCTCCGCGCCGCGCTCCCAGGTACGGCCGCACCGTCGGGGCTCGGGGGTGGCACCGCGCGGCTCCGCTCACCGCTCCGCTTCCCGCAGAGGGGTCCCGGCCCGGAGCCGCTGCTCTGGAGATCCCGGGGCAGCTCGGGGGCCGTCGCCGCTCTTCTGCAGCTACTGCGGGAGGAGGAGAACGGTGAGAGCGGGGCGGGGTGGGGCGGGGTGCGGGGGGCCGGGCGGAGTTGGGGGGTCCCTCCCGGTCCCCGTGCGCGCCCCGACGGCAGCGCTCAGCACCCGTTTCTGTCTCCCGCAGGTCCCCCGGCGCCCGCGCCTCCTCAGAAGCGTAAGTGCTGCCCGCCTCGCACCGCGCCCGGCCCCGCAGCGGAACCGAGGCGGGGCCCCGCGGAGAGCACAGCGCGGAGGGGGCCGGGCCGGGCCGGGCGTGCGCTGACGGCGCTCTCTCCGCAGGAGACATGCACGACTTCTTCGTGGGGCTCATGGGGAAACGGGCGGCAGAACCCGGGAGGGCGGCGGGGGGCAGCGGGGGCGCGGCCGGGGCGGGACACGCTGAGCGCGGCCCCTCCGCCCGCTGCTCCCCAGGACCCCCCCCGGACCGCCCTCGGGTTGCCGGCCCCCCCCCCCCCCGCGCCTTGAGGAGCGGCCTCGACGGGGCGGACGGGACGCGGCGGAGCCTTCGCGGGAGCCCCGGGGCCGCGCCGAGAGCGGAACGCGCGTGTCCGAACCGCGCTGTACGCGCACCGCACGCATACAGCACCGCACAACCCGGAGCCGCGCCCGCCTCTGTGTCTGCGCCGGGGTGGGAGGCGGAGGGGGTGAGAAGGGGAGGAGCGCGCCGCTTATCGTGACCCTCCCCGTATCGCGACCCGGACCGCCCCGCGTTCCCCCCCGCAGTTCCCCTCCGGGCCGCTGCGGCGCTGTGGCCCCGTCGGAGCGGGCGGGCGGCGGAAGGCGGCTCCGGTGGCGGCGGGCGCTCGGAGCGGCGGGCGGAGGGCGGAGGGCGGGGCGGTGCCTTTGTGTGAGCGAGCGGGGATGGTGCGGGGCGCCGGGCGGGTAAGGAGCGGCCGCAGCGGGACGGGACCGACGGCGGCGCCCCCAAGGGTCCCCCCCGGCCCCGACCCCGCGAGGATCGCGGCGGCGCGGCCGTTCTCACGTCCCGGGGCCGTCGGGGCGCGTTGGGGGCGGCCACCCCCCCCCGGCAGGGCCCCGGTTTGTTGGGGGGGGGGGGGTGGGGGGAGGTACATTTCCTGACCGCGAGATGCGGACCTCGCTACGAGACCCGCGGGAGGAGAGGGGGACGCAGACCGAGGGTGGGGGGTGGGGTGGTTGGGGCCGCCCCCAAGAGCATCCCACGGCCCGCGCTCCCCCCTCAAGACCGGCGGCCCCGGGCACGTTTCGTCGGAAGGAGCCTCCGCGGAGCGAGCTGAGAGCAACTTTCACTGCGGGACGGAGTTTGGGAGGCGGTTGGGTGGCTTCCATTGAGCCCTTCAAAGCGGGGGGGCTGCGGGGGCCTGGGGGGGACGATAGGGAGCTGGGAGGGGGAGTGGGGCTGGAAGCAGTGGGGCTGCAGGCTGTGCCTCAGCACTGTGCTGTGCAGCCCCCCAGGCTGTGCTGGGAGTCGGAGCCAGATCGTGCCCAGGCAGAGGTGATGGGGGCTGCGGGGGGGGGCATGGATGGGTCCTGATGCAGACAGGAGCGCTCCTGGGGTGGCTGCAGAAACAACCTTGGCCCCAAGATGAGCGGTGAGGGCATCTGTGGGGCAACGCTGTTCCTCCTTGCTCTGCCCAGCTCCGTCTGAGAGCTGTGCCTGTGGCTGTCCCACGGGTGGAGCGTTGGAGTGATGTCTCCTCGCTGAGGTTTTAACTTTTCTTCATGTTCCCCCCCAGAGCCCCTTGCCCTGCCACTTGCTGGATGCCGGGCAGCACCTGCTGCCCCCGCAGCTGATGAGGGCGTGAAGGAGCAGCTGAGCAGGAGAGGCCCCCCCCAGCTGCTAAGATGGGCATGAGGATCAAACTGCACAGCACCAACCACCCCAACAACCTGCTGAAGGAGCTCAACAAGTGCCGCCTCTCCGAGACCATGTGCGACGTCACCATCCTGGTGGGCTCGCGCTCCTTCGCCGCGCACAAAGCCGTGCTGGCCTGCGCTGCTGGATACTTCCAGAACCTCTTCCTGAACACAGGGCTGGACGCCGCGCGCACCTACGTGGTGGACTTCATCACGCCGGCCAACTTTGAGAAGATCCTCAGCTTCGTGTACACCTCGGAGCTCTTCACCGATCTCATCAATGTGGGTGTTATCTACGAGGTGGCGGAGCGGCTGGGCATGGAGGACCTGCTGCGTGCCTGCCACTCCACCTTCCCCGACCTGGAGAGCGCGGCCATCCCCAAGCAGCCCCCCCTGGCCTCAGGGGACGCCCGGCCAGGTGCTGTGGGCTGTGCCTCGGAGCAGAGCCTGGCGCTGGGGGACGCCCGGGGGAGTGCGGAGCACTTTGGTGCGGAGCGGGGTTACGTGCTGCATGGGGAGGGAGCGGGCAACTACAAGGAGGAGGAGAGGAGCGACGGCGGCCAGGCTGTGCCCCTGCTGCAGCCCCCGCTGCCCCCCAAGGACGCAGAGCCGGGGCCGTTCGGTCCTGGTGCTGTCGCAGCAGTGCAGCCCGGGCTGGGTGCTGGGAGCGTCATGCAGAGCTCCGCAGGCTCCTGCCAGCAGTACAAGGTGCAGAGCAACGGTGACTACGGCAAAGGTGGGTTCTTCACGGCTGATTCATCCCTGGACATCTCCACGGGGAGCAACTCGTGTCCCAGCAACAGCGAGCACTGCAAGGAGCCGGGCTTCGTGCCGATGGACGAGCTGCAGCTGGAGGAGCTGGGCGAGGACGAGCTGCATTTCGAGGATGCCAGCGAGGAGCTGGGGCCGTCGGAAGAGGTGATCGAACTGAGCGATGACAGCGAGGAGGAGCTGGCCTTCGAGAGCGACGGGCGCGACAGCAGAGCCATGCCCTGCCAGGTCTGCAAGAAGGTGCTGGAGCCCAACATCCAGCTGATCCGGCAGCACGCCCGCGACCACGTGGACCTGCTCACCGGGAACTGCAAGGTGTGCGAGACCCACTTCCAGGACCGCAACTCCAGGGTGACCCACGTGCTGTCCCACATCGGCATCTTCCTCTTCTCCTGCGACATGTGTGAGACCAAGTTCTTCACGCAGTGGCAGCTCACCCTGCACCGCAGGGACGGCGTCTTCGACAACAACGTGGTCGTGCATCCCAGCGACCCTCTGCCTGGCAAGGCGGGCGCCTTCGCCGCGGGGTCGGGCGCAGATCTGGCGTGCGCCGCGTGCGGGAAACCTTTGGCCAAAGATTTCCAGACCGTCCGCAACCACCTCCTGGACCACGTCAACCTGAAGAGCCAGACGTGCGGCGTGTGCGACCAGCGGCATCTGAGCCTGTGCAGCCTGCTGTGGCACGCGCTGGCACACCTGGGCATCGCCGTGTTCTCCTGCGCCGTGTGCGCCAGCAGCTTCGTGGACCGGCAGCTGCTGGAGAAGCACCTGGCCGTGCACCAGAGCGCCGAGGAGGCCCTGTTCCGCTGCCACTTCTGCGGGCAGAGCTTCAAGCTGGAGGCGGCGTATCGCTACCACGTCAGCCAGCACAAGTGCGGCAGCGCTGTGGATGCCCGTCCCGGCTTCGGCGAGCGGCTGCAGCCGCAGAGCTTGCAGAAGAGGAAGCTGCCCGAGGAGTTCCTGAGCGAGGAGCTGGCGCTGCAGAGCCAGCCGGGCAACAGCAAGTACAGCTGCAAGGTGTGTGGGAAGCGCTTCGCCCACACCAGTGAGTTCAACTACCACCGGCGCATCCACACTGGGGAGAAGCCGTACCAGTGCAAGGTCTGCCACAAGTTCTTCCGCGGCCGCTCCACCATCAAGTGCCACCTGCGGACGCACTCGGGGGCCCTGATGTACCGCTGCACCGTCTGCGGCCACTACAGCTCCACGCTCAACCTGATGAGCAAGCACATCGGGGTGCACAAGGGCAGCCTGCCCCCCGACTTCACCATCGAGCAGACTTTCATGTACATTATCCATTCCAAAGACGCGGAGAAGAACGCAGACAGCTGATGGGGTGAGGCAGGGCAGGGCCGGGAGGCGCTGCAGAAAAGCGTCATTGGTTTTATTTAACGGTCAGGCGTCGTGGATGGATTCCTCCTTTTTCTTTTTCTTTTTCCTTCTTTTTTATTTCTTGGCCTTGCTAGGCTTTTTAGACTGTACGAACCAACAGCACGTGAGCTACGTCACCGTTCCCGAGAAGTCTGTCGTGTTTACTTACCTCTGATCCCATTAGAGGCCACCGAGTTTTGTGTTCTTAGCGTTTCTCACTAGGTTCTGAATCTAGATTTTGTTCTGAAACCTCTTCGCCCACTGACTCGGCCGACCCACAGTCAGAGCTGACCCACAAACCGATGCTGCTACGACTTTCTGACCTCAGCAGAGAGGGGCAGAGCTGGAGCGGGGCAGCGCCGGGCGGGAAGGAGAAGGGAAGCAGAAAGGAAGGAAGGAAGGACTGACGGTTCCAGGCACGGCGCGGCTTTGGGCGCAGCTCGGGGGTCGCAGCGCTGCGTCGCCAGCTGTGTTTACACCGGGAAGGACGGGGCCGCCCCATTCCCGCATATCCCGCTGTGGGGCAGAGACGAAGAGGAACAAATGTCCCAGACACCGCAGCGCGAATCGGGGCCGCCCTGCAGTAACTCTACTACCTCACAAACAGGAAGCGCCTTCGGGCCGCCGCGGGTCGCGCTTCTGCACAGAGAACACTGATAACGGAGCGGACCGAGCGGCCCGGCGCCGCGAGCTGGGAACTCGGGGGTGCTCCCCCCCGCTCTGCTGTGACCTTGGGCAAGTCACTTCACCTCTTTGCCTCAGTTTCCTCATCTGTAAAATGAGGGTGGTGACCCTCGTGGTGCCGACCTACCTCCCTGGAGCGTGCTGAAGAGCACCGGCTCGCGCCGCGCCGTTACCAGAGCGTGGAGGGGATGCGTCCCCGTCCCCCCATCCCACCACTCCGTCGCTTTGCTCCCATTGTGGCCGTCCTGCTGACAGTAGATCCTCCAGTCCCGTCCCGGTGCTGCGGAAGGAGCCGGTGGTGATGCACGCGGTGCTGCTCCCTGCAGGACTCCCCGACTGCTGGGATGGATTTTGGGGGGGACCGCCCATCCCCAAAGCCTCGAGGCCCCCCCGGAGCTGCGGGCGCCCCGCGTCCGGCCAAGCTGTGAAGCAAAAGCCTTTTGTGCACATAAACCAAAAAGAGAAGTTTTACACTGAAATGCTATGGGGCAGAGCAACCCCAGCCCCCACCCCACCACTGAGCGTGGGGACAGAGCCCTCCCTGCTGGCTGCTGTGGGGAAGGGGGGGCTGCGGAGCACTCTCACCCCCACTGTCTCTGTGTTGAATCCTTCCCTGTGAATTGTTCCATGTGGAAACGCGATGGGAGTGAGCTCTGCTCTGCTCTGCTCTGCTCTGCTCCCCCAGTGGCACTGGTTCTGGGGAGGGCAGCCCCATGTGCCACCCCCCCGCAGCGCACCCCGAAGGACCCCCGTCAAGGAACAAAGCAGAAAGAAGAGCGGAACGCGTTGCTGTCTAACCTCCTCGTTAAGTTAATCGTAGGTACTGACCTCCTGATATTTAAGTGTTTACTATCTATTTGCTGTAAAGTTTTGTATATTTTGTAAACTTCCTCCCCCCCCGCCCCCCTCCAGATCGTAGATGTCTAAAATCGTTGTACATCAGGTTCTTTTATACTCCATTGTTCAGCACAAAGTGTGGTTTTTTATTTAGAATAATAAAAGCGGAAAACGTTGACCTCTCGTGCTGCATTTCTTTATTAAAAAGATTATTTGTGAGACAGGAGTGGGAGCCGGGGGGCAGCTCAGCACAGGGGGTGGCTCTGGGGGGGCACAGGTGTGTTGGATTTCCCCACAGTGGGCTGAATCAGTGAAATGTAGCAACACGCATGCGTGTGGAGTTGGAATACGCTGCTGCGTGGCTGTGTCACGCGCCTGCTGGCTTTGCTGTTGCGTGCTCAACTTCGTTCCTGCAATGAAAATGAGCTGGGGGACGCAGGAATTGCCCCAGCCCTGGGCTGCAATGGGAGAGCAGTGGGTGCAGCAGAGGGGCTGGGTGGGGAGCTGCTCCTGCTGCTCTGTGCCAGGGGTTCGGTGCAGCCCCGGTGCCGGGTCTCCCCGGCACATCCTGCCCTGTGCTCCACGGGGCGGTGAGCATCCTGTCCCTGGATCCGGTCCGATTTGCTTATGCTTCACTTTCTTAGGCAGCTCAAGGCCTTCAGATGGATGAATTCCCTCCGGTGGCACTTTCACCTTCCCCTGCCCAGGGCCCAACCCACGCACAGTGTGACTGAGCAGAATTGCAGCCAGGAGAGACTTTGGATGCTCCGACTTCTTGCCCGTGGGGTCCCGTGCTGCTGAATGCAGATGGGACCCCCAGCTCTCACCCCAGAGATGACTTAAGGATGAAGACGGCCGCTCTGGGTCTGAGATGTTGCGCTGTAAAGCCGTGCTGAGCCGTTCCTCCCTGCAGCAGCCCGACGCTGTGCTGTGTCAGTGCCCTGCACCGCAGCGCCTACATTTGAGCCGTGCCAGGCCCTGCGCTGGTGCTGCAGCGGGAGCTGTGTTAAAGCAGCGGATTTTGCCCCATCCTGATCAAATGGCATCGGAGTGAGAGGGCAGCGCTCACCCCTCAGTGGGGTTCAGGTGTGAGCTGAGGGCTGCAGAGTGCGTGGGGCTGCATGGGGTCAGGGCGCACCGAGCGTCGCGTCCATCGCTACAAGCATGTCTCTAGGAAAGCGGAACATCTCTCTGTCTCTTGTTCTTACTTTGGCTAAATGGGTCTGATAGTGCTCAGAGGCGACACGGCCACGACTCCCGTTGGGCACATTGCCCTCACCTGCAGAGCGCGACGGGCGGCTGGCCAGAAAGCAGAACGCCACTGGGAGCCTGCCATGGGGAGCTGCCCGGCCCCGCGCCAACCTCAGGTGGGCACCCCGCTGCCTTTAGCTGGGTGCAGCGCCATCCTTGGCGATGATGACGGAGTGCTGCGTGGAGGAGGAGGAGCCCTCTGCGCCCTTCTGCCCGGACGCATCCTTGGGAACGTACCTGACCACGGCCGAGATGAGTTTGCTGCGGAAGCTCTTGCTGAGGAAGTTGTAGAGGACGGGGTTGAGGACGCAGTGCAGCAGCGTGAGGCAGTCGATGATGTCGTAGAAGAAGTAGAGGAAGTGGGCGAAGGAGCAGTGCAGGACGATGTGGGTGCCGTCGAGGGTGAGCAGCGTGAGCAGGACGTGGAAAGGCAGCCAGCTGAGCAGGAACGCCGCGATGTAGGTGTAGATGAGCAGGCAGTGCCTCCCCCCCTCCGGCTTGGAGCGCCGGACCAGCCGCGCCGTCAGCACATTGAACACTGCGATGATGGGGAAGGGGATGAGGAACCCCACGGCGGTGGTGGCCAGGCTGACCGCCAGCGCCCACTCATCGTAGGTCTCAAAGGGAGCCATGAAGATGCAGATGGGGTCCCCGGTGTTCACCAGCTGCATGTGGGACACCTCCACGAAGGGGATGGCGGCTGCCAGGACCCAGACGCAGGCGCAGACGACGCGGCGCACGCGGTGCTGGTGCCGGTGCCAGAAGGGCGAGGAGCCGCGCAGCGAGACGTAGCGGTCCACGCTCAGGCAGGTGAGGAGGAAGATGCTGGCGTACATGTTGGCAAAGTAGAAGTAATGCGTGAAGCGGCAGAGGAAGCTGCCCCAGAGCCAGGTGTAGTCCAGCATCACCTCCAGCATCCAGACGGGCAGCGAGAGCAGCACGCCCAGGTCGGCGATGGCCATGTGCAGCACGTAGAGGCTCACCAGGCTCCGGCCGCCGCGTGTCTGCCAGTTCACCCAGACCACCAGCAGGTTTTCCACCAGCCCCACCACGAAGATGGCGAGGTAGAGCACGAACACGGCCACGCGCTTGGCGTTCTCATCCAGGCTGAACTCGCAGGCGCTGTAGCTGTAGTTGAGGAGGTGGAGCAGCTCCGACAGGTTGTGGTACTCGCCGTACTCGCTGGGGGCGGTGGGCGTCTCGCTGGGGGCTGCCGTCGCCTCGGCCATGCTGGGAGCTGCAGGGAAATGGAAAGCGATGAACCGCGGTGCTGGGAGCCCCCCCGGCTGATAAGCCTTGGAGACCCCCACAGGTCACACCTCCCTGCGGCTTTCTGCCTAACCCTAATGATGGCCAATTGCAGCGCCGGGGCGTGGGACGCAGATCCAGCTGGGGGCGTCGAGCTGCTCACCGGGTTCTGGTTTACATCCCTCTGCCTTTTTGCCCTGAGGGATGTCACCGAGACCCCTCAGACCCCTCCAGAAGCAGCAGTTCTTATTTATGAGCGGAGAGGCTGCGGGGTGCAGCCTTCATTTGCAACGGGAAAAGATCAAAATGAATCGAGCAGAAAATCTGAGCAGCACAGCTGGGAAACAGGTGAAAACCGGCGGGTCTCTGCTGGCACAGCTCAGCTCTCTGAGCTTCTGAGGCCCTTTTTAATCCTACGGGATTTTCTTCCACCGTGCCAATTCCCACATCATCCCTTTAAAAGACCCTCAGCGGATCCCAGAGCGGATCCCAGCACGGCCCCAGCCCCGCGCTCACGGGGGACCCGACCCCGGGGCTGCCGACGGAACGGCCGCAACGCACAGCACCGCACAGCACCGCAGCCCCCCGCAGCTGTGCCCAAAGCCCCGGGGCTGCGCTGCGCTCTCCGCCCGCAGTGGCGGTGGGATCTCGGGGTGCGCGGACGCGGCTCACCGGGGGTGCGCGATGCGATCCTCGCGGCGTGGCTGCGGGAGCTGCTCTGGGCTTGCGGGGCTGCGCTCCGGGCTCCCACCCCGCAGGAAATGAGCGCGGCAGCCCCGTATCCTGAGGCGGCCCCGGGACGCGGTGTGTGCCCGAGGGCGGTGCGTTAAGGCAAGGGGGGGGGGACAAGGACAGGTGCTGCCCTCAGTGCAGGAGGGTCCGCAGCGCATCCATCCCCGCCCCATGAGGGATGTGGGGCACGGAGCCGCGGGCGGAGCGTGGCCGGGTGCGGGTGGGGGGAAAGGATCCCCGAAGCTGTGAGTCCGTGGGTTGGGGTGGGCTGAGGAACGCGCTGTGCCCGTCCCTGCGGCCATGCGCGGGGACCCTCGGGTTCTTTGTTGCGGAAAGATGACAAAAGCAGCACAGTGCGGTGCTGCGCGGCTCGGCACGGCACGGCGCAGTTCAGCACGGCACAGCGTGGCACAGAGCGGCATCGGCACGGTGCAGCGTGGCACAGCACGGCGCTGAGGGGTCGGGGCATCGCAACCCCCTGGTGCTGTCTCAGCGGTCGGAATGCAGCGCACGTCCATCCCCACAGCAGCTCCTGTGCCCGGCAGCAATTAATCAGCGGACAACAGCGGGGCAGCGCGCAGGGGAAGCGAGGGGGCTCAGCCTTGCCCCGCGTTGGGGAGGGGGCTGATAGGCAGAACGTTTTTGCCTCGGGCTGCAAGTCCTGCAGAACAATTGCAGGAAATCTCCTTTACAAGTGCAGACAAGGCATCGCGACCAACAATCGCTCGGAAGGAAGGCACGGAGGGAACAGGGAAGCGCGTGCACTGATAAGTGGGCGCTGTCTCAACAACGGGCGGGCGGCCAAAGAGCAAACAGGTACCGGCCCACGGGATTCGCTGTTTGCGAGCAGGAACGGGCGCTGCTTTGCCCCACGCCGAGGACGCCACGGGTTGGCATCGTCCTCCTGAAAGCGGTGCACGCGGTCCGGCTGGGGCGGATGCGCTGCGTGCTGGAAGCTCCCGGCGTTGGCGTTTTGCTTCTCGGGGGCTCAGGGAAGGAGCAGCGCGGAGCTCCGTTGGTGGTGGCACAGCAGAAGGGCTGCGCGGTGTGGGTGACCCCACCTGGGACCTGGAGGGGGGGTGGCTCCGCCGAACTCCTCTGAGCTCTGCTCTTCACAGAATTGGCACAGAATTGGGTGCTCAGGGGGCACCGCAACGAACGCATCGCCCCAGCGCGCTGAGCCCCCCCGCCCCATCCCCCCCCTTTTCCCCAGGGCCCCATTTGTTTGGAGATTGATGGGATAAGGGGCCCCTTCCTCTCCGGAAGGGCCGTGCTCAGAGGCCCCGGGTTGGGGTGGAGGGGCCCCAGGGAGCTCAGCGTTGGGGAGGGGGGGGGTTGGAGGCAGAGAGGCAAAACCCCACGGGAGCTTCTACCCCAAGGAGCTGAATCCGCATCCACCATTCCCCCGGCTTTTGCTGTTGGCAGCGCTGCTCCGAGTCCAATGCCCTCCCCACGCAGCCCCCCTCCCGCACTCTGCAGCCCACCCCAGGGACACGCAGGGAGAACGATGCCGTGCCGGCTGCTGGGATGCTGCACCCATCAAACCTACAGGAACTCTCTGCTTCGCACGAGGGCTCCTCGCACCCCGCACCCCGCACTCCGCATCGCCCCGCATCACCCCGGTCCCGCACGAGCTCAGCCCCCGCACGTGTCAGCGGAAGAAGGGACGCGGGTGGGCGGCGTGGGTCGCTCCTCAGTCCTGCAAGCAATAGCACGGCCTCGGGGGCCCATCTCCAAATCGTCATCGCTAATTATCCCTTAATTAGAGGTATGAAGGATGCATGAGTCACCGCCCACACATCTGATGTGCCGAACCACAGCAGCACCCATCGCTGCCAGCGGACTCCGAGGGCGCAGAAGAGGGACAAATGGAGCTGTGCAGCCCAGCTGGGAAGAGAGGGATCCTGGGGAGGGGGCTTTCCTCTCCTGCGCTGAAGGTGCAGCAGAGGATGGACCTGATTGCAGCCCCCTGCAGCTGCGGGAGGTAGGAGCTGGGCAAAAAGCACCCAACTCCCGAGGATGGCAAACTGGGGGCGGGAAGGATGATGCTGCGTTAGGAGTGAGCTGCTGGAGGGGCTCTGGCACGGCTGGAGCAACGCAGCGGGGCTTTGTGCCCCTCTGCCCGTAGCCCCAGTGCGGGCCGAGCTGTGAGCTCAGAGGGCACGAGGGCTGCTGCTGTAGAAGGGAAAAACGCTTTTAATGAGGTCCTGCACCCGCAGGAGCCCCGCGTGCAGCATGGAGCGGGCACAGGGATGCGCTCAGGGTGTCCCGCAGTCCGGTTTTGGCATCAGGAAGGCGACGAAGGCATCGCAGAGCCACGTCGGGCAGTAGCTGAGAGGCAGCAGGAAGAGCAGCGCGTCCCAGCCGGCGGCGTAACGGCTGCGGGGACTGCGGGACAGCAGCGCGTGTTGCACGCGGGCGGTGACGCGGGACAGGCGGGGGCTGCTGAGGCGGTGCAGGAGGGCGCTGCGACGGGCGTCTGTAGGGGGGGGGGGGGGGGGGTCAGGGGGGCGGAGGGATCCGCGGGGTGGCTGCAGTGCTGTGAGGAGGTGGGGGGAGGCACTAACAGGTCTCCAGGTAGCGGCGGCCGTAGGATGCCCGGGTCTCTGCCGGGAGCTGCGCCCACAGGCGATGCAGTTCCTTTGCTGCCGCTTTGGGGTCAGTCATCCCCGTTCGGAATCCACCGGGTTCAATGATAGAGACCTTCACCCCAAAGGGTCGCATCTCACGCCTGGATGGGGATGAGGACATCGATGTCATTGCCCCAGGACGGGACCCAGCACTGCCACCGCAGAGAAGGTGCTGCTCCAACCCTTTCCATCTTTGCACAACCGCTGGCTCCCACCCACCTAATTCACAACCCAAACAGACACCTTTCACAATCCCTCCCCACCTCTCCTTGCCTTTCCCTTCTGTTGGGACAGGAGTGGCCGGGGAGGAATGGTGAAAGCAGGGCAGAGGCAAAACAGCGCTGCTCCACGGCCGCCAAACCCCAAGAAGGACAAAGGCCGGGCTGTGCTGAACCTGAGGCTGTCAGAGAAGGCGTCCACACCGAACTTGGAGGGGCAGCGCCCCCCAAAGCCGGAGAGCCGGCTGAGCAGCGGGTGCTGCGCCCTGAGCAGCGAGGTGCCCTGCCTGACGCCAGCACCCCAGTGCTGCCA
>NW_024884959.1:27778-34699 GCF_019232065.1 Centrocercus urophasianus
GTGATCAGCACAAACTTCTCCTCCAGGCCGGGCACCGTCTGCCGCTCACGGTGCCATCGCCGCAGCAGCCACAGCCCCAGCAGCGCCAGCAGCCACAGCCACATCCTGACCGGGGGCAGCAGCAGCAGCAGCAGCACGAAAAGGAGAAGGAGGAAGAGCAGGAGGAGGTGGAGGTGGCCGGGACTCGCTGAGCACAGCGGGGACACCGCAGCAAAGTGCAGAGCAGTCCCGAGCGACGCCTCCGGCCTCTGCTGACCTTGGACCTGCCCAACCCTGCGGGGCCGGTCCGGGAGCAGCGTCGTGCCAGCTCAGCTGAACACGGGGCCGGGCAGAGGCTCAGCCCGTCCTCCTGCGTTCCATGCAGAGCAGCCAAGCTGCAGCCGGATCGATGCGCTGCGCTCCCCGTCCCGTATCGCCCGCCGTGCCGAGCTCCGTGCAGTTTTACGGCGTTTGCAGACGCTGCTCACACCCATGTTCTCTCGCAGGGACCCGCGTGAGCCGCGCACTCAGAGCTTTGGGTCCCATCCGCGGCCCCCGGCCTCTCGCTCGGCCCCTCGGCAAAGCCGCCCCTGGTTGGCACGGAGCCGAGCGCGTCCATCCCGCCGCCCTCGGGCCACCGCGCGGCTGCTGCCCCACATGAGCGGGGCGCCGAAGGGGCTCCTCTCCCGGCGCTCGGGGCGGGACGAGGTCGGGACGCAGCGGGAGGAGGCACCGGCAGGGCAGAGACCGGGTCGGTGCCGGGGCTGAGCCCCGCGGGGCTCCCCGTCTTTCTGCTCCGGTGCCTCGACGGCCGGCGCCGCGCCGAGCAGCGCCATGCCGTTCCGGGCGGGGCCGCACTACATCTCCCAGCGACCCGCGGGTTCCTTCGGCCCCTCCGCTTCCCTCCGCTTCCCGCCATGGCGCCGTTCGAACCGGCGGCGCTGCCGGAGCTGCTCCCGGTGTTCTACCGCCGGCTCTTCCCGCACGGCGCCTACGGCCGCTGGCTCGGCTACGGCGGCGGTGAGCGGCGGAACCGGGCTGCACGCGGCGGGGCGCGGGGAGGCGAGTGCGGGGCTGAGACCGCGCACCGGCGGGATCCGCGTGCCCCCCCAACCTCCCCAACCCACCCCGCACCCCCGCAGTGGAGAAGAACTACTTCCAGCTGCGGGAGTTCTCCTTCACGCTGCGGGACGACGTGTACGTGCGGTTCCAGTCGTTCGGCAGCCCGCAGGAGCTGGAGAAGGAGCTGCAGAGGACCAACCCGTACAAGATCGACATCGGCGCCGTATATTCGCATCGCGTGCGTCCCCCCCTTCCCCCGCCCCCGAACTCCCCGGTGGTTGCGGGAGGACGACGGGGTGACCCCTCTGCTCCCCGCAGCCCAACCAGCACAACACGGTGCACCTCGGGGCGTTCCAACCCGTGGAGAAGGAGCTGGTGTTCGACATCGATATGACCGACTACGATGACGTCCGGACGTGCTGCAGGTTCCCGGGGGGGCTGAGGGCTGCGGGTTCCCGGGGGGGGCTGGGGGGGCTGCAGCCCCGTAGAGCCGGGATGGCGCCCGCCTGACTGCTGTGCTCTGCCCGCAGCTCGGCCGACATCTGCTCCAAGTGCTGGACTCTGATGACCATCGCTGTCCGTGTGATTGACCGCGCGCTCGTGGGTGAGAGATGCGGGGAAGCACGCAGCCTCTGCGCACTGGGACCCCGCTGCCCTTCGTAGTGATGCCTTGAAGTGGGTCTAGGGGAGCGCTGCTGTGGGGCTGGAGCAGGAGCAGAGGGCAGGCAGATGCCCGGCGTGCTCCCCCAGCCCCTCTGTGCCCCATAGAGGACCTGGGCATGAAGCACCGCCTGTGGGTGTACTCGGGACGGAGAGGTGTGCACTGCTGGGTCTGCGACGACGCCGTGCGCAAATGGTCCCCGGCGCTGCGTGCGGCCGCTGTGGAGTACCTGAGCCTGGTGAAGGTGGGCGCATGGGGGGAAGGGTTGTGCTGCCCACCTCCTTGGGCTGACCACGCTGTCCTTGCCAGGGTGGAGCTGAGACGGTGAAGAAGGTGAACCTCTCGGAGCCCGTCCACCCCTTCATCAGGTGGGTGCAGATGTGCTGCCCGGTGCGGAGCCGATGGCCGTGGGGTGCTGAGCTCCATCTGCTCCGCAGGCGGTCGGTGAACGTGGTGGAGAAGTACTTCGAGGCGTACGCACTGCAGGGCCAGGACGTCTTGGGCAGCCCCGAGCGCTGGGACAAAGTGCTGGCCTTGGTCCCAGAAGGTATCCTTCCAGCTGCTCTGCTCAGGGTGGGCAGCGGGGTTCGCGTTGGCTGTGATCGGCCTTAACAGCTGGCAGAGCACCGTGAGCTGCTGCAGAGCGAGTTCCCCAAGAAGCGCGACTCAGTGCAGCGCTGGGAGCTGCTGAAGGGCCGCATGGAGCGGACACGGGTGAGTGGCTGTGGGGCGGTTCTGGGTGGCTGTGGGGTGGCTGTGGGGCAGTGCTGCTCCCTGACTGCCTGTACCCACAGCGGGCAGCAGGCAGTGGGAAGGGCACAGCGTGCTATGCAGACTGGGAGATCATGCTGCAGTACTGCTTCCCACGGCTCGACATCAACGTCAGCAAAGGCATCGGGCACCTCCTGAAGAGCCCCTTCAGCGTCCACCCCAAAACAGGTGGGTCTCTGTACCCCAAATTGGGGGTTCCGGCTGTTTGTGGGGTCAGCAGCCCATGCGGGGCACCCTGGGCAGCAGTTCCATCTCTTGCAGGCCGCATCTCGGTGCCACTGGATCTGCAGAGGTTGGATGACTTCGACCCGTTCGCAGTGCCCACCATCAGGTCTGCACATCAGGCTGGTGGCGGGGGATCCCCAGCTGTGGGCAGCCCCCCACATGCCGCCCTTCCCTGCAGCTCTCTGTGCGAGGAGCTGGATGCGGCTGGCGATGATGCAGAGCAGGAGGACAGCGAGGAGACGGAGCCAAAGCGGCGGATGCGGGGTGAGCGGGGCCGGGGGGCAGCAGGGGGGGTTAATTGCAGGCGTGGGCAGGCCGGGTGGGGGTCCAGGCCCACCCCCCTTCACCCCCTCTCCTCAGACTACCGGCGGACGCAGCTGGCGCCCTACGTGAAGGCCTTCGAGCAGTTCCTGGAGGAGATGGAGCGCGCGCGGCGCGGGGAGCGGCTGTGGAGGAGCGGTGAGCGCTGGGGATCCCACCGCTCCCAGCTGCTCTTCATTGCTTATTGAAAACCTAATGAGGTTCAGTAAGGCCAAGTGCAGGGTGCTGCGTTTGGGTCAGGGCCATCCCAGGTATTCACACAGACTGGGGAAAGATCTTGAGAGCAGAGAAGGACTTGGGGGTCCTGGTAGACGAGAAGCTGGACACGAGGCAGCAGCGTGCGCCTGCAGCCAGCTGTGTTCTGGGCTGCGTTAAAAAAGTCGTCTCCCTCTATGGGCTCTGGTGAGGCACCATCTGCAGCACTGCGTCCAGGCCTGGGGCCCTCAGCACAGGAAGGACGTGGAGCTCTGGGAGCGGGTCCAGAGGAGGCACTGAGATGAGCAGAGGGCTGGAGCAGCTCTGCTGTGAGGAAAGGTTGAGGGAACTGGGGCTTGTTTAGCTGGGAGAAGAGAAGGCTGCGGGGAGACCTTGTGGTGGCCTTCCAGCACTTGAAGGGAGAGGATAAACAGGAGGGGGAACGGCTGTTGGTGAGGGTGGGTGCTGACAGGACAGGGGGGAATGGTTTTAAAGTGAGACAAGGGAGGTTGAGGTTGGATATGAGGAGGAAGTTTTTCCCCCAGAGGGCGGTGAAGCACTGGAACAGGTTGCCCAAGGAGGCTGTGGATGCCCCAGCCCTGCAGGCATTCAAGGCCGGGCTGGATGTGGCTCTGGGCAGCCTGGGCTGCTGGTTGGCAACCTGCACACAGCAGGGGGTTGGAGCTGGAGGAGTGCTGTGGGCCTTTGCAACCCAGGCCATTCCATGATTCTATGATTCTATGATCATATGATCTCTAAAACCCCATTTCTGCTCTTTCCCAGACCTGCAGGGAGAGTTCTGACCACGCTGCCCGCAGCCCCTGCCCCTGGGAGGCCGTTGATTGACCTTGATTGACGTCTGCTGCTGCTGTGGGGCAGGGAGACTGACCCCCCCCCCCCCCCCGGTTCCCTTCTCACTTCTTTTTATGCTTTTTGTACTTTTTGTACCCAAAATCCATTAAAGGGCGCTGCTCAGCCCCGTGTCCGTGTCCCTGGGGGGCAGAAGGGATGGGGCTCCAGCGGGATAAAACTCGGAGCGGGGCAAAATTCCCGTTCTCGTGCCCCGGAACGTCCGAACGCGGCCCGGAACGCCCGAGCGCAGCCGGCGGGGCGGGCGGGCGGAAGTCGCCGCGCCTCTCCCCCGGAAGTGATTCTCTTTCCGGAAGTCGCGCCTTCCGCCGCTTGGTCTCTTTCCGCCGCCATCTTGGGCTCCGCTTCCCGTACAGTGAGTGTCGCCGCCGCCATCCACCTCCATCCGCCACCGCGTGGGGCCGGGAGTGCGGCCGGGACGGGAGGGAATGCGGGAGGGCGGCGGCGGAGCGGTCGGGGCCCTCGGTGGGGCCAGGGCAGCTCCGAGAGGGCAACGCCGGGGCGGCCCCGCGGGGACGGCTCCGCGCGGCGGGGGGAGGCGGCTGAGGCCGCGGCCGGGCAGGGGGGAGGCGGAAGAGCCGCGTAGGCCGCTGCCGGTCCGAGCCATGGGGTGGCGTGGGATCCGCTCCCGTCTGCTCTGTGCTGGGTCCGCGCTGTTGTTACCGGCGCGGGCAGCAGCCGGGCGGCCCTCGGTACCGGTTGATCTCCGAGCCCCCGGTGTGCGGTGGCGTTGGGTAAGGCCCATTGCCGGCATCTGAAGGCGGCCCTTCGGGGACTTCTCGGGGCGGCCGCGAGTCCGGTGTGTTTTTTTTTCCCCCTTGTTCACGCAGAAATGCCTGGCGAAGCTACAGAAACCGTCCCGGCCACAGAGCAGGAGCTGCCGCAGCCACAGGCCGAGACAGGTGAGCCGGGGCTCCGGACCGGCGCTGGGAGTACCGCTGAGCCGTGAGCCCATGGTGGGGGAAGGCAGCAGTGGGGCGGCTGAAGGCAGCGCTGCGGGCTCCGTGCTGCCCTGGGGTTCACTCAGTCCCAGCCTGGTCCTCGGCCAGCCGGGCCCAGCAGAGTTGGTGGCCCTGGGTTGCAACAGGGGCACCTTCCGTCTGCCCTCATATCACTGTGCTGCTCACTGTGCCCGGGTAAAATCTATGAGTGCTTTGCGCCCGTGTGCCTGCTGTAGCATCTTTTAAAGGCAGGGGTTACTTCCAGAGGAAGCTTTGGTCACCGAAGTTATGTTTTTTGTCTCTGCATTCAGGGAGGCGTTGCATCATCTACACTGGCATGAAAACGCACGTGGGAAGAGCATGCAGTGCGTGATGGGCAAATAGTTGATGTGGCCAAGGGTGTGGGAGAGGTGGGACGCAGGAGAAGCTGGGGCAGCCTGAACAGTCAGAAGCTGCTGGCAGGATGCATCCATTGCCAGGCGGTGGCCTCCTGGCTCTTGGAGCAGGTTGAAGTGACGGCTGCTGTGTGACAGCTGTGTGGCTGTGTCTGGGGGCAGCTGCTCCATTCCCTGTCAGGCATAGCTGGGATTCCTGCGGCTCGGTTGCCTGCCAGGAGCTTGTGTCCATGGGGCCTCTCCTGGGGCACTGTGCTTCACTGGGTCACCTTCTGTCAGCACCGTGCTGCTCTCGAATCTCTCGCAGCGTCATGGAGGCTGGGAGAAGTTGATCCCAGGCTGAGCTGCCAGTGCTGTGCCAGTGCTGTCCCCTGCCCTGGGGGGTGGCGTGGGGTGGTGACGCAGAGCGGGGCTGGTTGCCCCCTCTTGTTTGTTGAGAAGGTGGAAGAGTGAGCACAAGGACTGTCGTGGTCATCGTGTCTGTGCTGAGCCAGCCCCCCTGGGGCCAGGCCAGGCAAGAAGCCGGGCTTTGGAGGGCTCTGGTGCAGGGTGGGAATCTTCAGTGTCTTCCTCTGGCTTTCATCTCATGCTTTGGAGGTTAGCTGGTGTGTGGGAAGTTTGTGATGCTCAGCACAGAGGTCTCTGTGCAGGGCAGGGCTCCAGCCTCTAGCGTGCATGTGGCCTGGTCACAAGAGGCTTTGCAGTCTATTTACTGTAAACATCCCTTAACAAATTACACATGGTTTGCAAGAGCCCCCACTCCACATTTGTTTGTGGAAGTGGCTGCTGGAGAAGGAGGGGTTGTCTGTGGGGCTGATTACAGGGCGGCCTCACACAGTGCTCTCTGGTGCGTGGGGGTGGAGGAACAGAGAGGGCTGGACAGGATTTTTCTTAAGAGAGCAGAGTTGTCCTTTCTGCTTGCTCAGTACGGGGCCGGAGGCCAGCACGCTCTTGGCAGGACGCACTGCTCCTTTTTGAAGTGTTTATGGCTTCCCCCCGAGCTGAAGTGTGCTGGTTGATGCTGGCTGTCCTGGCCAGTGGCTGGAGCATCCAGCAGAGCAGCTCAGGCTCCTCTGCTGCTCTGTGTTTTGGAATAGCATGGGGTCAGCAGGGTGTTAGAAACGTCTTCTGAGCCATGGTTCTTGGGCAAGAAAAAGTGAGCCCACCTGAAGAAGAAGCTGTTGTGGGTCTTTCCTGTGTGTGTTGCTGCTCTGGGCAACGGAGAGGGGGGGTGTGGAGTACCTGACTGGCTGTGGTCTTAATTTGGGAAAGATAGAGCCCTCCTGTGGGAGATCCACGTGGGGTGGCTCCTTCCTACAGGACAGCAGGCAAGAGTCAGCACCCAGAAGTTGCTGACTTTTCCCAGAAGGGAAAAAGGAGGAAATCTGCTCCCGCCACATGGCTGCAGCTCTGCAGGCTGCGCTGGGGCGCTCAGCCCTTGGCAGGAGGCCTGGCCACGTCGCCCCTGTCTCCATGTCGCCCCTGTCTCCATGTCGCCCCT
>NW_024884959.1:34709-36722 GCF_019232065.1 Centrocercus urophasianus
TCGCCCCTGTCTCCATGTCGCCCCTGTCTCCATGTCGCCCCTGTCTCACTTCACCATGGGCGTGCAGGGCTGTGCTGCCCACACAGCCGGTTCTGCTCTCCCGACTGGTGGCACCAGTTCTGCTGGTCTGATCCGTGCTGCTGCCTGGGCTCTCACGCTGCCTCTCCCCTGCCCGGGGCTCCTTTGGTTCTGTGTCAGGCGTTGGGAATGGCCCGGCTGCGTGGAACGGGGCAGTGAGCGCTCCGAATGTAACAACCTGTCCTTCTCGCCGTTCGGTTCCAGCTGCCCTCCCTCCCGCAGCCCCTGCTGCCACTTCTCCTGCCGCAGCGCCAGGTACTCAGAGCTCCTCAGTAACACCCCGTGTGTCACATTAACCACAGCGTGCTGTTCTGGATGTTTGTAGTTGCATTAACCCTGCTGGTGTGCAGAGGGAGAACTCTGGGTCCTGGCCCTGTCCTTGCTCAGAGGAGCCAGGCAGGCTTCCTCCTGGTGCTCCTGGGAGGCTGCTGGGGGAGGCTGGCTGCCTGCTGCTCTCCAGCTCCCTCTGTGTCATCCCTGAGCCTGGAACCGCTTCCCAGCGCTGGGGAGTGCTGGAGCCCGGGGTGGGGTCCCTGAGAGCTGCCGGGGCATTGTGCCCCTGGGGGCTGGAGCTGTGTGGAGCCCAGAGCCAGAAGGCGGACGGCGGGCTGTTGTGGGTGTGCGTGTGTTTCTTCCTGTGCTGCCCTTGTTTTCTCCTTTTTTCTCATGGGTTCACTTTGTTTCTTTCCTTCAGCTGTTCTTCCTGCCGCTCATTCCCTGCCTCTGACTCCAGCCCTGGGCCCAGCTGCCCAGGCTGTTCCCACGGAGCCGCCCAGCTCTGCCCCAGCCGTGCCCCCAGCCCCTCTCTCCCCTGCTGTGGTCCCAGCTGCAGCAATTCCTGTCTTCTCTGCCCCTCCCCAGCCCTCTGCCCCAGCTCTGCCCCTCCCAGTTACTTCTTCCCCTCCTCCAGCTCCAGTTCCACCATCCCCAACTGGTTTTGCTGCCCAAGGTTCTCCAGGGCCTGCTGCTGTCCCAGTCAGCCCAGTGTCTCCAGGACTCCCGGTCCCAGCGTCTCCAGTTCTGGCTGCTCTTCCTGCTGCAGGACAGGCAGCCCCCCCGGCAGCCCCCCCATCTCCAGCGAGTCTCGGCTGTCTCCCAGCTGCTCTTACGCCTCCTCTGAAAGTCTCTACTCCTCCCAGCCCCGCAGGAGCCACAGCGGCCCCTCACCCTGTGCCTCCCAGGAGCCCCGGGGCAGCCCCAGCTGCTCTGCCACCTCCCCTGGCAGCAGCCCCTGCAGGTGCCGCAGCTCTTCCCCAGAGCCCCCCTGCGATGCCAGTGCACCCTGCTGCACCTCTGCCCCCTCCAGCTGCCCCGCTGAGCCCAGCCCTGGCAGCCACCATCTCCCCACCCATCTTCCTGTCTGCCCCCATGGCGCTGGCCCCTCTGCTGCCAGGTGGCACAGTCCCCTGCAGCGCTGCTGCTCCCCTGCGGGGCCCTGTGTCTGGGACTCCCATCTGTCCGCTGGCTCCGGCTGCTCCTCCTGGGACCCTGACCTGTCCTGTGGGCCCTGCCCTGGCAGCCCCTGGCTCCCCTGCAGGTCCCCATTCTGTGGCCAGGCCCCCCCCTGGGAGCCCGATTCCTGTGTCAGCCCCTGTCCTGCTCAGCCCATCCCCAGCAGCTGCCTTGTCCCCCTCAGGGCCGCCACCAGCAGCAGCAGCTCCAGTTAAAGCAGCTCCAGCGACCCCTGTCTCACTGCCAGCTGCTGCGACTGCTGCTCCTGCCAGTCCCCTGCCTGTCACATCAGCGATGGCAGCTCCAGCCACCTCTCCTACGGCCAAAGGAGCACCCCAGAGCCCACTGCCTGCTCCACTGACTCCCTCTGCCCCTGCTGCACCAGCTCCCGTGGTTCCTCCAGCCTCTGCTGCCACCAAAGCAGCTCCCCAGAGTCCTGCTGCCACTCCAGCTCCTGCAGCTGCCCCTGCTGCCACCAAAGCA
>NW_024884959.1:36732-48827 GCF_019232065.1 Centrocercus urophasianus
CTCCTGCAGCTGCCCCTGCTGCCACCAAAGCAGCTCCCCAGAGCCCAGTCACTACGCCCTCTGTCTCTGCTGCTGCAGTTCCTGCAGCTCCCCAAGCTGCAGCTGCCCCTGCTGCCAACAAAGTGGCTTCCCAGAGCCCTGTTATTGCTGCACCAGCTCCTGCAGTTCCTCCAGCTGCCCCCTCTGCAGCCAAAGCAGCTCCTGGGAGCCCAGCTGCTGCCCCCTCTGTCCCTGCCAGCTCCCCACCTGTCACACCTGTGCTGGCAGCTCCAGCTGCACCCCCTGCAGGCAAGAAGTCCCCTAAGAGCTCCGCTGCTGCCACATCATCTCCCTCTGCTGCAGCAGCTCCACCAAGTCCTGCAGCTCCAGCTGCCCCCACTGCAGCCAAAAAGCCCCCAAAGAGCTCTGCTGCTACCCCCTCTGTCTCTGCTGCACCAGCCCAAGCTGCAGCCAAAAAGCCCCCCAAAAGCCCTGCTGCTGCCCAGGCTGCTCCCTCTGCTCCTGCCACAGCTCCACCAACTCCAGCGGCCCCCCCTGCGGCCAAAAAGCCCCCGAAGAGCCCCACTGCTGCCCCATCTGCTCCCCCTGCCCCTGCAGCTCCAGCATCTTCAGCTGCAGCCAAAGCACCTCCCAAGAGCCCCACTGCCACCCAGTCTAATCCCTCTGCCCCTGCTGCACCCAAAACACTTCCCAAGAGCCCCACTGCCACTCAGTCTAATTCCTCTGCCCCTGCTGCAGCCAAAGCACCTCCCAAGAACCCCACTGCTGCCACGGCAGCCCCTGCTGCTC
Source organism: Centrocercus urophasianus (assembly GCF_019232065.1). Classification (NCBI taxonomy): domain Eukaryota; kingdom Metazoa; phylum Chordata; class Aves; order Galliformes; family Phasianidae; genus Centrocercus; species Centrocercus urophasianus. The sequence goes on from NW_024884959.1 coordinate 37,522, forward strand.
CCTCTGCCCCCCCTGCAGCCAAGGCAGCTCCTGCCAGCCCGGCAGCCCCTGGCACGCTGCCTCCGGCTCCAGGTGCTGCTGCCTCAGCCCCGGGGGCTCCTGGTGCCCTCCCAAAGCCAGCAGCCGATCGTGCTGCCCCCACGCCCCAGAAAACAGAGGCCACCCCTCCTGCCTCTTCTGTGCCGAATGCTGCCCCTGCCAAGAAGCAGCCCCCCACCAATAAAGGCAGCAAGCAGGCCCCACGTCCGTCCCCAACCAAGCCTCCCGTGAAGGCCCCCGTTCCCGCCAGTGCTGCAGTTGATGACGATGATGACCTGCCCCCCCTGATCCCCCCCGAGGTGCCCGCTGCCGAGCCGCCGCTGCAGCCCATCCTGGTGGACCTCTCTCCCCGAGCAGCCGAGGCCCCCGCTCCTAAGCAGCCCATGGTGAAGAACGACAAGGGTACTGCTGGTCAGCACGGTTTGCCGTGTGCATGGAGTGTCGCTGGCTGCCCACCAGATACTAACCCACCACGGGCCCCGAGTGCCCCCCGTGCCGCCCGGTGCGTCCGTGTGCCGTGCTGAGGGGGGTGGGGGGCCGAGGCTGTGCCATCACCTCTGCGGCGCTCGGCACGGCGCCTGCAGGCTGCTGTCACTAACAGTGTCCTCGGGCACGGAGCGCGGTGTGAGCTGTGTGCGTGCTGGGACTGCTGCCTGAGCTGGAGCTTCGGGAAGAGCTGCTCCGCGCTGTGCCCAGCTGCGTGGGCTCGGTGTTGGCTGTGTGTTTCCCGCTGTCTGTCCCCCACAAGTGCGGAGCTGGGGGCCGTGCTGGTGCCAGCTCCATCCTGGGGCGTTGGCATCTCCCAGCAACCCGCAGGGACCTTTGTGCGGGCTCCTGTGTGCGTGGTTCCAGAGAAGGAAACAGGCGTGAAGTTGGGTAACGGCTGCATGAGAGAGCGCCGCGCACACCGGCAGCCTGCTCTGCGGGCTGGAGACACACAGCTCTGCTTTGTGCCTTCCTGCACGGCAGGCAAAGCTGTGCAGTGTTCTGGAAGGTTCCGTGCGCTGCAGCAGCAAGAGCTGGTGGAGAGGCCGACCTGAGTGTCCAAAATGGTGCTCTTTGATGAGAGCTTTCAAACTAAGTACGGATCATCCTGTCATCCAGTCACAGAGAGGTGCAGCAGCCTCAGGGACCTGGTGGACTGGGTCTTGAATCAGTGCCGTGTCTCAGCTCCTGCAGCACCAGCTGCTGAACAGGTTTGAGGAGCTCTGAGAGCATTGCTGCTGACTCACAGCCCTGGGCGGCGCTGCCCTACCTGGGCCGAGGCTTTGGTCAGGGGCCTTGGCGTTGGAGCGAGCCTTTGGGCCCACGCAGAGCTCCGGCAGCCCCACAGGGCACCGCCTGGCCGGTCACAACCCCCTGCTGTGGCCGCTCCTGGGCAGCTTCCACCGTGCTGAGAGCCGGGAGGCGCTGAGCCGGTGGCACTGAGTGGCCCGCCGCTGTCCCTGCTCGTGGCTGCAAGGAGAGCTCCTCCCACCAGGTGCTGCTCAAGCGTATTTAATGGCAATGCATTTCACTTGGGGCTTTTTAACTGTGTCAGCACCTGGAACCCCCAGCGACAGTTGACACCAAGGCATTAGGGTTCCATGATCTGATTGCGTCCCTTGAAGCTACCTGCAGCTTCTGGCAAGGTGCCGAGCTGAGAACTGTGACGTGTTCGTTTCTGCAGGGTCCGGAACAGAGTCTGACAGCGATGAGTCTGTACCAGAGCTCGAAGAGCACGACTCCACACAGGCCACGACACAGCAGGCACAGGTAGGGAGGGGTGCGAGGAGCCACCCCTGTGCCTGCGGGGTCAGAGGAGCCCTGCGCCCCGCCAGCTCTGCCTGGTTCTCACAGCGCTCTCCTGTTTGCTCTTCTTGCAGCTTGCAGCAGCAGCTGAAATAGATGAAGAACCTGTTAGCAAAGCAAAACAGAGCCGGAGTGAAAAGAAAGCACGGAAGGTAAGGGGATGGCAGATGGGCAGAAGTGCGTGTGGACAACCTCTGGCTTTGGGTCTGGCATATTACCCCTCCCCAAGTGCTTGGCGTTTGCTTTGGGAAGCCATTTGGGGCAGCAGCTCCTCACCTCCCCACCCAGCACTGCAGCAGTAGGGTCTGTGGAGCTGCAAGAGGTTTGTATGACTTTTTGTCTTCATTAAACCCCTAGTCAAGGGAATGTCCCTGTTCACAGGCAAAATCCTTGCGTCTGGAGTGGCTCCAGCTCATGGTGTGGATCCATGGCGTGGATCTTCGCCTGTCCTGGGGGTTGAGTTTCCTCCCGGACTCTGCGCTGTGTCAGTCTGAAAACCTGGGGATGTCTGATGAGGGGACACATCTCATCACGGCCTGAGCTGCCTCAGCACCTCTTCATCCCCCCGCTTTTCTTTCTCATTTGTTTTTCAGGCAATGTCTAAACTCGGCCTCCGCCAGGTCACAGGAGTAACCAGAGTCACCATCCGCAAATCCAAGAACATCCTCTTTGTCATCACAAAACCAGACGTGTACAAGAGCCCAGCATCAGACACCTATATAGTCTTTGGAGAAGCAAAGGTGAGCTCACTGCCGTGCCAGGCAGCCACGCTCCTCCATGCTCACAGCAGCAGGGCAGGCTGCAGAGCTGTGAGGGCTGCTGGGGGTTTGTCCTTGCTGCCTGCACCCCTATTTGTGCCCTGGGGTGGTGCAGGCAGGCCCACAACCCACACCAATGTCTTGCATCCCTGTGGGGCTGCTGCGTGTGGGTGCTCCTGAGCTCAGCCTCGCCCATCTGAGCCCTGGCCTTACTTCTGCTCCTTCCCTCCTCCAGATTGAAGACTTGTCCCAGCAGGCCCAGCTGGCAGCTGCCGAAAAGTTCAAAGTGCAAGGAGAAGCTGTGTCAAACATCCAAGAAAACACACAGACTCCCACCGTGCAGGAGGAGAGCGAGGAAGAAGAGGTGAGCCTTCCCCACACGGCCCCGCAGGGCTGCTCCATCCACCTCCTGCCCGTGGTTGTGTCTGATGGGCAGCCAGCAGGATTTGTGTGCGGGCACAGAGTTCTCCTCCATCCACCTCTGCCTCAGTGGCAGCAGGGTGCCTCTAGGGCGGCACAGCAGGGGCTGCTCAGAGCAAACGGTGCTCGGCTGCAGTCAGACCCGCGCTCTGTGTCCTTAGGTTGACGAAACCGGTGTGGAGGTGAAAGACATCGAGCTGGTCATGTCCCAGGCCAACGTGTCCCGAGCAAAGGCAGTTCGCGCCCTGAAGAACAACAGCAACGACATCGTAAACGCTATAATGGTGAGCTGCTGAGTGCCGGGGGGGGGCTGCACCCCCATTCCCCCGTGCTGTTTGGGGGTCACTGGGGGGCTGCTGACGCCTCTTTCTCTCCGCAGGAGTTGACGATGTAGCCGTCCAGATGGAGGAGCCTATTTTTTTTTTTTTGGTATTTCAGAGAAGAGTTAAAGGAACCTAAATTTAAAATTTGTACTGTTTCTATCAGTTAATAAAAGTTAATTGATAGAGCCGCACTGAGTGAAGGCGCAGCTTCTCTCGGACGCCCCCCGTCTCCATGGCAACCGCCGACTCCGCCCCCCGCGACGGCGCGCGCAGTGCGCATGCGCGCCGAGAAGCTGCTAGAAGGGAGGAGGGAGCGGGCGCCCGCGAGGGGGGGGACGGGGAGGGGGCGTGGCCCGCGCGCGGGAGGCGACACGCGGGGCATGCGCATGCGCAGCGAAGGCGGCCGAATCGGCGCGGCGGTATTTTGCTGCGTCACCGACGCTGGGCGCCGCCGCCGCGCGGAGCATCGTGGGAGCCGAGGCCGCGCCGAGCCCGGAGCCCGCGGAGCGCCCGGAGCCCTCGGCCGCACCGAGCCGCGTCACCGCCAGACCGGACCGGAGCGCCCCGGAGCCGGACGGGCCGCCCCTCCCCCCGCCCCGAGCAGCGCCAGCCGGAGCCGCCGACGCCTCTCGCCATGTGGGGCCCCGGGGGGGTCGGGGGGTCGCAGCGCTCCGGGGCGCGCCGCGGCCGGGCCGGGCCTTCGCGTGAACGGCGCTGACCTTCGGGGGCCGCGCCGCGCCGGGCCGGGAGCTCCGCGCTCAGCCGCGCGGCGGGCCCCAATCCGCGGCCTGTCCCGGCACGGCGCCGCGCGAGGCCCCGGGAGCCACTCCGAGCCGCGCCGCTCCGCCGCGCGATGAATGGGCACCGGGGCGGGGCCGCCCGCTGCTGCGGCCCGGGGTGGGGCCTGGAGGGGGTGGACGGGGCGGGGGGGCGCCGGGCCGCGTTGAGCGCTGAGCCCCCGGGGCTGGGCCGTTGGGGGTTCGGTTCCGATAGAAGCGCGGTGATTGAAAGTGATGCGAACGGCGGCGCCGTTCCGACGGATTTTATTTGTCCCAGACTCGGCGCTTGGGGCAGATAAACGTCGGTTGCTCGGCGATGCGTCCGATGGGAGCGGCGTGGTTTTGCCCCTTAGCACCTGCGTGGCCCCGCTCTGAGCTCCGGCGCTGCTGGATGTGATTGAAAAGGAGAAAAGCATCGCAGTGCTCTGTGTAACATTTGAGGAGTGCCTCATCCCGAAACCTCGGCGCTGCTGCACTGCGCCCGGGGTTGTGCTCACAGGGCCCACGTGGTGCTGGGAGATGAAAGCCGAAGTAGGTATGCAGAGCAGAACTTGTAACGCTGGATGTGGAGCTGGGAGGTTTTCTTGTGATCCTGTTTGGGGGTGAGAATCTTTGTCCGGCAGATGATGTCTGTAACCATCAGGGTGCTCTGCAGAACAGGAATGTGCCTTCCCAATGAGTTGTAGTGTGCAGAATGGGTAAGAAAAAGCACGTGGGCAGCTTTGGGAACATCCCGGATGGCCTCAAGCAGCGCCCAGTGTGACCTGAGCTCAACCCGGGGGCACAGGGCGTGAGGATCCCCCCCAGCTGTGCCCACCAAAGGGTGAGGGGGCTTCTCAACCCAGCGCAGTGCTGCAGTGATGCCATCCACGTTGGATTGCGATAGGACAAGGGGAATGGTTTTAAACTGAGCCAGGGAAAGTTTAGGTTGGATATGAGGAAGAAGTTTTTCCCCAGAGGGCGGTGAGGCCCTGGAACAGGTTGCCCAAGGAGGCTGTGGATGCCCCAATCCTGGAGGCTGGATGTGGCCCTGGGCAGCCTGGTCTGGTTGGCGACTGCACACAGCGGGGGGTCGGAACTCAATGGTCATTGTGGTCCTTTGCAACCCAGGCCATTCTGTGATTCCATGATGAGAGGAGGGTCCAACAGAGGTGTAGAGTGGCGGTGTTTGTTCAGGAGGTTCCTGGAATCTGTGGGTGGTGATGAGAGCCCACCAGGAGTTTGGGGAGGGTTCCATTGCTGCACTGGGCACTGCTTTGTGCCTGGCAGTTTGTTGCTGGGTGGGACGTAACGTTTATTTGCTCTGTTCTGGAGCAGCTGAGTGTGGTCAGGACAGGAGGATGATCCGTCACCAGAGCACACACTCGAGTTGACAATGTTGGCATAAGGCTGAGGTAATGTTCAATTAATTTATTCTGCTCTCATACTATGAGCTCAGCTGAGCGAGGAGGAAGCGCAGGGCTTTGCTTAACGATCCTGACATCCTTCCCATGCTGTGAGGAAATGGGTTCTGGGTCTGCGAGGCTGTGGGGGAACCACCTGCGCTGCTCGCCCAGGGGCTGCGCACAGCAGTCGTGGTGTGGGCAGCAGCACAGCATGGGGTGGTGGCTTCTGGTGGGGATTCCTGCATAGCTGCCCTATTCACATGCTGAGTCCTGCCTCAAGTGCTGCATCCAGCAGCCCGGGGAAGGCCTCTGTTCTGAGAGGGGGGGAAAAATCGCTGAGTGGTTCCTTCCTGTGAGACTTTGTCACAGTTCTGATGTGGGACGGTGAGGTATTTCAGCGTCTGGGGAGGTAACAGAAGTTTGCCGTTAGGAACACGAGTTCATTCTGCTAAGCCGTAGTGCAGTTGGTGAGGTTTTGGAGGCTCTGAGAGCAGTGCTGATGGTGCCTCCGAACGCTGCATCTCAATAAAGATCCCAGCAGCAGGGCTGGGCTGCAGCAGCACGACTGGGGAACGCGTGCAGCTCGCAGGAAGGTCGGGGACGTCTCCGCCGGCACTGCAGCACGTGCAGAGGCTCCTCGCTATTCACAGGAGCCCCGGCGCCGCGCTTGGCGGGGACACTGAGGCTGCTGTTGTGGTGACAGGCCGCTCGGGGTGCGGGATCTCTGTCCCTTAGCGGAGCGGTGGCTGCTGCGTGCAGCTCTGCAGGGCTGTGGGCACCCGCGGTGTTTGCTGCTCTCGCGGCTGCAGGCAGAGAAACTGAAAGCGGACCGCCTTGGGGCAGTGCAGGGATGGCCGCGGAGTGGATCCGCTTCGGCCTCGCTGCGCACGGCTGAGGGCCGCCTGCTTTCCTCCCCAGCAGCCCTTTTCCTGGTGCTCGTTTTGCTCACTCGCCTTTGGCAGCCGAATCGCAGCAGCTGGGTCCCAGCTCTTCGCAGTCGGAAGGGAACTCGCAGTGGCTGTGGGCTGCCTTGGCTCGCAGCAGTGGCTGCGGGTCGCAGTGCAGGTGAGCGCGGTGCCGGCAGCTGAAGGGGCTGGGAGCTGAGATCTGCTGTGGAAGCTTAGCGGCGGTCACCCTGATGGAACATTCTGGAAACTTAATCCGTCTTTGCTTGGGCTCTTGTGCCGTAATGCTTCAGAGTGCAGTGCTGAGTCCGAGCGCCTCGCGGTGTGAAGATGCTGCAGAGAGCAGCACCGTGTTCCGTGCGTCCTGGTGTGCCTTCACTGCCTGGAGCTGTGCTGTAAATACCAAAAGAGGCGACCACTGGGTTCAGAACAGGAAACTTTGGGCCCAAAACATTGAAATTCCAGTGCTGCTCACGTCTCTGGAACGCGGCCTGGGAGCAAAGCGTCCGTGCTCACTGTGCCATAGTGAACCATGACACATAGCAACAGCAGCTCCTGCTGGGTGTCCCCGTGCTCAGCGCTGGAATGTTGTGCTGGGGGGGCTGGCTGTGTGGGAGCTGTCAGCAGGGCTGCTGGTCCCCCCTGGCCGGGGCTGCGTGCACTCAAATGCTGCCGCTCACCTGGAGGTGGAGCAGGATGAAGCTGAGGAACCTGCAGTGTTTTGTGCAGCTGTGGGCTGACAGTGTTGTTCTGCTGGCTGCAGGAGGGCAGAAGTTGCCCTGTCTCAAGGGCTGCCGGCTTGGAGATGCAGGTGTGGAAATTAAACCTGGTCAGAACGGTGCTGGTTTGGTGGTACTGATTCCAGCTGGGTTTGACTTGAAGCTCTGAGCCTGTTTTCTCTTCAGCCTTTGTGTCTCTTCGTCAGCTTTAAATGCACTTTTAAAGGTGGTTAATGGTGAGCTCGTAGCTGAGAACAGGCAGAAGGTTTTCAGATGCGCTCTGACTCGGGCTGCTCTGTGCCTCGGGGAAACAGAGGGAAGCTGAAGGCGAGCAGCGGCCCTGACCTGTGCATCTTGATGTGTGTCTGCAGGCAGCCTGCTTCTGCCAAGTGGTACGACCGGAGGGACTACGTCTTCGTGGAGTTCTGCGTGGAGGACAGCAAAGATGTCAATGTAAACTTTGAAAAGTCCAAGCTCACGTTCAGGTGGGTGCTGGGCGCCTCGGCGCAGCCGCTGCTGTTGGGCGACGTCTCTGGAAGCAGCCAGTTCTGCTGCCAGCCTGGATCGGTGCCGTTTGCTCCCTGCTGAGTGCTTTTTTTCTTCTCTCTCCAGTTGTCTTGGAGGAAGCGATAACTTTAAGCATTTAAACGAAATCGACCTTTTTAATAATATTGATCCAAATGTAAGTATCCTCTGCAGCTCTCCTGCACCTTCTTAACGCCGCATGCAGAACGCTCAGCTCTTCCTCACGCACGCCTGCCTTTCCTGCAGCGAGTTGCACCCTGCAGAGCAGAGCTGCTTCCCCAGCTGCTGCTGCTTCCTGTTGTCCTCCCCACCCTGGGGCAGGACGGAGTTCTGCTCAGGGAGCCCCAGGCGCTCAGCACTGCTTCGCCTGCTGCCTTTGCTCACAGTTCTCACTGTTGTGATTAAAAGCGAAGCACTGATGTCTGGATTGATGCAGATCTGCTCGTAATGGAGCCGTTCTGACAAACACCACGCGGTGACTTCGTGTGTCTGAGCGCTCTGCGCTCTAAGGACCAGCTTCCTTACAATACTGGAAGTAGCTTTAGGAACAGACAGTGCTTTTCAGGACAGAGGATAACTTAAGGCTCAAAACAATGAATGCTACAAGCTCGTGGTGGTGGCAGTGATTACCAAACTAACCAATATCTACTTGTTTTTTTTTCCCCAGGAATCAAAGCATAAAAGAACAGACAGATCTATCTTGTGTTGTTTACGAAAAGGAGAATCTGGTCAGGCATGGCCAAGGTTAACAAAAGAGAGGGCAAAGGTGGGTTGCATCCCCCTGGTGGCCGTAGCAGCAGTCCTGATGGCCCCTCTGTTTTTGGGGGTGGGGTGGTGTTGGAATGGTGCGGCGTTTGCAGGCCGCTTGCTTTGCTGCTGGTTGGGATGGCAGCGCTGGCAGCTCTCTTCCTGTGTGCTGACAGCTTGTCTTCCATTTTTGTGTGTTAACACACAGCTCAACTGGCTCAGCGTGGATTTCAACAACTGGAAAGACTGGGAAGATGATTCAGATGAAGACATGTCCAATTTTGATCGCTTTTCTGAGGTATGGGAAGATGAATTCCGGGAGGTTTGGGTTCTGTTCGGCTGGGTGTGCGGGCAGGCAGAGACAGACGGCTTTAGGGAGTTCTGTTCCTCTGCCTCCCTCCTGCTCCCTGCCGTCTCACCCAGGGAGGAAGGCCCTTGGTGCAGTGCTGACGAGCAGGGGAGCTCAGGGCAGGAAGTTACAGCTCGGGGCAGACTGCAGTTGCTTGAAGTCGTGCTGTGGGCTCTTGGCACTGCAGCTCGTTATCAAATGTGGAATGAATGCGTGTCCCGCTGGTGTCGGTCACCTTGTAATTTCTGCATAGCAGCAGCAAGGCTTGTCAAAAACCTGGTGGCTGTTGGTTATCACAGTTTTAAGCTGCTTTATGGGGTTTTAGTCCTGTTTGTGAGGCTTCACTCTGTGGCTTTTATCTTTGTAAAACAGATGATGAACAACATGGGTGGAGATGACGATGTAGACTTACCAGAAGTAGATGGGGCAGATGATGTGAGTACTCTGCGGTAGCCGGGGGGGTCTGGCTGCGCGTTCAGTGCTACTTGCTGAAGTCAAGCTTGCGTTCCCCACTTCAGCACAGTTCTAAGTATAAATGATGCCAGACCTTGTTTGTGAAGTGCTGCAGTTGAGCAGCAGGAGCTGTTTGCCCCTTCGGTTGTGCTGTGGGCAGTCGCACCAGGGCTTGCGGTGTCCCAGGCAGCTCTGGTGCTGCAGTGCTTGGTGGCTGCAGGCAGCTGCTGGTGAAACTTGGCCAAGCCCTGTCCTGAAGAACCCGTGCTTCCCTGGAAGATGCTCTGACCGCAGGCTTGCTGCTCTGAGCTTCTGAAGGTGCCCGCAAGCATCGTCTGCTCCACTTACTGTCATTTTTCTTTGCAGGACTCACCAGACAGTGATGATGAAAGTAAGTCGGCGTCCGCCTTCCTCTGCCCCTGTGCAGCGTTCCGCGCGCGCGGGGCTGGAGGAGCTGCGCAGGCCGGCTGCGCTGCCCTGGGGTCACACGAAATCCGGGCTGCCAGCTGATGCCGGCGCCTCCCCGCAACGTGGGATGTTGCTCTGCGAAGCCTTCGCACGCCTGTGTGCAGCACTGCGGCCTTCCTGGGCTGCTGAAGCCCCGCTGGGCGAGCGTCAGAGCCTGCAGTGCTGCCGCAGTTGAACTCCTGCCCTGCGCAGAGCTTCCTTGTGAAGAGCCGCCTCTGCGGCGCTGAGCCCAGAGACCCTGAGCTGCTCTGTGCCTTTCCTGGCTGTGGGCTCTGTCTGCTTGCTCACGTTGCCCGTGCCGCAATATGGCGGTTGGTGGCTTTGTTTTTGTTGCAGCTGGTATTATTATAAACACTAATACTTTTTTTTTTTTTCTTCTCTCCTCTTTAGAAATGCCAGATCTGGAGTAAAGAAAACTGTCGTCTTCAGGGTTTGGGGAAAGAACTTCATCACATTTCATAATTGAGATAAGAATTCCTGAGTTGATAGCCCTAAGGGGAGATATTGCATCCTTTAACCCATTTTTTTCAGTCCATTTTAAATGGCTTCACTGATGGTAGGTGTGTACCATTGTGCGGGGCAGTCTTAAGCCACGAGAGGCAATAAATGACGTTATGCATGAATTCCAGACTTCCAAAAACCAATTGAGGTATGGGCAATCGATCCGGAACAGTCGCAATAAAGTTTACAGAGCCTCCTTGCCTCGTAGCAGACCTAATAGCAGAGCAGGCCTTGCGTCCTGTGCTCGATTGGCTTTTTCCCCCTTGTGGCCCACGGTTAAATCTGACTTTTGTGCCCGGAACAAAAAAACTCTTCTTGGATTTGGCTCACCAAAATTTGAACAAGCTGCGCAATACCTCTGTGGTGTCTTCAGGTGTGTTCCACTAATGTTTTTATTAAAAAGGAAACAAAATTCTCTCTGTTTGCTATTTAATGGTTAGCTGTGTGTGTCCTGGTGCCCCGCGCCGTGAGGGGTGAGGCCCAAACTCCACCCCCACCCCATGGATCCGTGGGGCCGCGTCGTTGCTTGTGGATCTGTACGTGAGACCAAATGTATTTGCACTGCTGGTATGGAAGCAAGTGACAACATCTGTTCTACCCGACGGGGCTCTTTGTTACCCGGCCAGGCTGACAAACCTCAATTTCTGTTCAGAGCGGTGGGAATTTTTTTAATGTCTACATTCTTTCTAATAAACTGTTGAAGACTCCACCCTGCCTCCGCTGCCTCTGACTGCGCGGCCGCGGGCTCCGGGCGCCGCTTCCGGTGCCGCAGACCGAAATGGCGGCAGGCGGCGGCACGGGAAATGTCCGCGTGCCGGGAGCGGGGCGGGAGGCGGCGGTCAGCGCGCCCGGCCCAAGGACACACGCAGAGCGCGTGCGCCGCCGCTTCCGGCGCCTGGCTCCCACCCCTTCCGGCCAGTCCGCTATTCGCAGCGCCCAATCAGCGCGGGGCGTTTCTAGACGGTCGGGCACTCGGCCCAATCGTGAGGGGGCGCGACGAGCGCCGGGGCGCGTCCAACCAATCGAAACGCTAGAGCGGGAGGCGCGGGTCGGCTTCTACCCAATGAGCGCGAGCGGTGGGCGGTAGCGCGCGCCGAGGGCCCGCCCCCTGCGGGCCGCGTCGGGCGGGCGGAGCGCGGGGCTC
>NW_024884960.1:0-2584 GCF_019232065.1 Centrocercus urophasianus
TTGGGGACACGCGGGGATTGGGGGATATGTGGGGATGGGAGGGTTCCAGGGACAGCGCTGATCTGGGGACCTGCAGGGACTGATGGGTGTTGGGGGGGGGGACAGTGGGTACCCAGATTTGGCAGCCAAATTTGGGACACCCATGGATTTGGGGCACCCATGGACAGCAGAGACTTGGGGCACCCATGGGGACAGCAGAGATTTGGGGACCTGCAGAGATTGCATGGGTTTGGGGGATAAATGGGACTACCAGGGTTCCTGGGGGCAGCACTGATCTGGGGACCTGCAGGGATTGATAGGTGTGGGGGAGCACGGTGGGTACCCAGATTTGGCAGCCAAGTTTGGGGCACCTGTGGATTTGGAGCACCCATGGGGACAGCAGAGATTTGGGGCAGCTACAGGGACAGCAGAGATTTGAGGACCTGCAGAGATTGCATGGGTTTGGGGGATAAATGGGACTACCTGGGTATGGCAGGGCTCCTGGGGACCTGTAGGGACTAACTGGGGAGGGAGACACACAGTGGGTACCCAGATGTGGGGCTCCATGGGGACAGCAGGGATTTGGTGACTGAAGTGGACAGAGCCTATATGGGAAACTTGAAGGGACAGCAGAGATTTGGAGACTCACAGGGGCAGCCTCAGTACTGCAGACCCATAGACACCCCCTGGCTATGGGGTAACCCACATCCCAGTGGTACCCGTTTCATCCCAATGCTGAGGTCACTTTGCAGATTTTGGGGTTCCTGGGGGTCAGATTTTGGGGTCCCAGGGGTCACACAAGCCCCCACCGCCCTGGGAGCCCCACAGGTGTTCTGTGCCACTGGAGATGGTAAATGGGGCACAAAAAAGCCTCAAAATGGAGAGTTGGGGAAAGCCCTTTTCCCTATGTCAAGTTCCCAGCAGGAAAAACGTGGAAAAGTGAAAATGAAAATGAGCTGGGGCCATTTTCCGGGAATTCCTGGTAACGAGCAGAGGCTGCTGGGACCGTCCCCCAAACCCTTCCTTCCACCCTGTCCCCCCCCCCCGTCCCTCTCCAAATTGTGCCCTGCATCCCCTTTGCATGGAGGGGTCCCAGCAGCAGACCCCAGAGGGTCTGTGGTGACGGTGGCTTTGGGCTGCTGCCAGCAAGACAACCACAGCCCTCTGCAAACCTCTTTATTTCCATCCGTGTGGGCTGTCTTGAGGTCTGGGGGCTGCTGTGCCCCCGCACACCCACCTTAGGGTGGCTGCAGAGGCCAGCTGGGGGGCTGTGGGGGTACTGCACGCTGTGGGGGGGTGAAACTGGCAGGGGACAGCCCACTGCTGCCCTTCTCTCTGCCCTCCAGCTGCAGCTTCACCCTCTGTACCATGGCTGTGCCACGCCGGCCTTCATCCACCTCCTCCTCCTCCTCCTCCTCGCCGTCCTCCCTGGGTTGCTCGCCAGTGAGCCCCCCTCCAGCCATGGTGTGGCCACCGAGGAGCCCAGGGGGGCAACGGGGGCCCAGCGGGAATGGCTCCGATTTGGGGAGCCCTATGGGAGAGGGGGGTCCCAGCTGGGGGGGGCAGCAGCGATGTAGGGTGCGGTGGGGGGTGCAGGATGGGGAAGGGGGTCCATTCCCTCAGCGGGGGAGGCAGCAGAGGGCAGGGGAAGGCAGCCAAGCGGGGGAACTCTTCGGGGCCCCCCAGGCGGCAGCAGGAGCCCCCCAGGCACGGGGGGGACACGGTGCTCAGCCCTGTGAGTGGCAAAGAGACAGAGCCTTGTGAGAGCCTCCGGGCACTGAGACCCCCGTGTGCACCCTACACCAGCACCCATGGCCCCCCCCTTCTCCCTGCTGCAGCCACTGGGTGCTGCTGTGGGACCGGCAACGGCCGTGGCCCAGCTTGCATTGGGCTCTGTGCCTGCACCCAGGGGGAGAGCTGCGGCACCCGTTGGCCCCCAGCACCCATTGCTTCCGACCCCCACCAGTGACCACCATCACTCCCAGGACAGGCAAACTGTGTGTGTCCCTTGCCTGATGCACGTGGGCCATCAGTGCCCCACACTTACGGGATTTCTCTGGTGCCTCAGGGAGCAGTGGGTGCCGGGGACCACGGTGCCAGCCCAGCGGCTCCGCCAGCGTCCGCCGGCTCAGCAACGCGTTCTGCAGCAGCTGTGGGGGACAGATGGGGACGTGGCAGCGGTGGGGATGAACAGCGGTCCCCAGGGCTGTCCTCGCTGTGATGGGGCTCTACCTGGCTCGGCAGGGCTGGGGGAACGGCGCCTGCCAGCAATGGGGGGCAGCGCAGGTCCCACAGCGGGCAGTTGACGAAGATGAGTTTGCTGAAGTTGAATTTGTAGGTGAAGCGTTTGCCCTTGGTCTTGTGCAAGATGCGCTTGTTGTAGTAATACCTGGGAGGGGGAAGGGGGGGAATGGTGGGGTGTTAGCAGCATGGATGGATGGAGAGATGGATGGAGGAAGAGATGGACGTATGGATGGAGGGATGGATGGATAGATGGATGGATGGATAGATGGATGGATGGATGGATGGATGGATGGATGGATGGATGGATGGATGGGTGGGTGGATGGATGGATGGATGGATGGATGGATGGATGGATGGATGG
>NW_024884960.1:2684-6101 GCF_019232065.1 Centrocercus urophasianus
TGGATGGATGGATGGATGGATGGATGGATGGATGGATGGATGGATGGATGGATGGACGGACGGACGGGTGGGTGGGTGGATGGAGGAAGGAGTGTGTGGACGGATGGACAGATGGACACGCGAAAGCTTTGCATAAATTCCTCCCCATCACAAGCTGAGAACCAGGAGAGCTCCCAAACCACATCCCCACTGTCCCACTGTCCCCATGCAGGTGGGCTGTGCTGCATGGAGGGTCAGGGCCAGGTGTTCCTGCAGCACCACATCCCCGAGGGCTCTCCATGTTCCCAAAAGCTCTCCGTGGACCCGGCAGCACCTGAGAGCTCGGCTCAGCTTGTCGTAGTTCATTTGGGGTTTGCACTTCCGCCGACCCCACAGCCGTGCCACCTCGTCGGGGTCCTTGATGACGAACTCCCCGTACTCGCCCTGCTGCCAGGCAATGACATGGCGGAACTCCTCCTTCTGCAGCAGCTCCAGGATGAAGTGCCAGAGCTGGATCTGTCGCGAACCAGGGCTGGACTCGGCCTTATACGCCCAATCTGGGAAGGCAAGCCCTGCAGGGTGGGCAGTAGCTTAGAGCCCCGGGATTGGGGACATCACCCCCTATCTGGGCTCTGCCCAGGGATCACAGCCATGTCCCCAGACCAGTAGGCAGCCTGTGGGTCTGTGGGGAGGACCACGGTTCATGCAGGATGGTCCCAGTTGCTCCCAGTGTGGCTGTGCTGGTGCTCACCTGGTACCCAGTAGGAGCCAGGCAGGGCGGGCAGCCCTGGGGCCACGCAGCCGCACTGCATGCTGCAGCCTGAGGGCATAAAGCAGAGGGGTCATGGGGGCAAGAACACAGCATCAGGGATACACCCAGCACCGGAGGATACGTCCAGCACCAGGGGATGCTCCCAGTACCAGGGGTACACCCAGTACAGGGAGTACATCCAGCACTGGGTGATGCTCTCAGCACTGAGGATGCTTGCAGCATAAGGGGGTGCACCCAGCACTGCGGATATACCCAGCACCAGAGAATGCTTCCATCCCCAAGGGATGCTCCCAGCACTGGGGATACATCCAGCACAGGGGTTGCTCTCAGCACTGGGGATGTGCTCAGCATCGGGGGATGCTCCCAGCACCGGGGGGCCTTTGGAAGCAGGAAGGACAGGTGGATGGGGGTGGCACCCTGCGCGAGTGCAAACCATCAAAATTCACCATTCCTTCCCTCTTTCAGAGCATCCAGGCAAGAGCAGAAAGCACAACCCCTCCAGTTCCCATGGCCACATCATGCCCCACTCACCTGCGGCAACGTCGGGGACCCGATCCCAGGCAGTAGCACTTGGACAGGAGCGAGAGAAAACATCTGAGGGTCTTAGGGAGAACCACCTCCATATATACAGGGAGGGGATGGGTAGAGAGTAAATCTTCTTACCCCCGTCAGGAAGCAAGAAATTGCTGGAAGGGCACAGGGGGAGCACCCCACACCCAGGGGCTGTGGCTCACACTCCCCCTTTGCTCTGTGGCGGGGGGGAATTGGGGGCACAGAGCAGCCCCGTGCCTGGTAGTACCCATGGTTTATTAGAAGGTGAATTGAGATTGGGTGAAATAAGGAGAAAGAGGCGATGGCAGAGCTGGGAGGTGGTGGTGATGGCCATTTTTTTGGGCTGTGGGTTCCACGTCGGCCCCGGCGCCGTCCCAGGAGGGTAAATAGAGCCGGGGCAGCGCGGGCTGTTTGGATTCGAGCAGAAATGCAAACAGGCCCCTGAGAACAGCAGATACAAAGGGCAGGAGGCGAAGAACCGCCCTGAGGGCTCGCTCAGCACCGAGCGGTTATGAAAATGCCTCTTGCCTGTTCTTCCCTTCTTGTTTGCTCTCCTCATTTGCTTTGCTCTCCCCGCTCCTTTATTCTCCCTCATTAGCGAGCGCCTCGCCGCCGCTTTCATGTCTCTGTGGTCCCCGTGCCAAAGGTTGTGGGTCGGCGCTTCCCGGCTGGGTTGAGCCCTTTGGGACCCCTGGACCTGGAGGTGTCACCCCGGGGTGCCCCCCTTTGGGATGAGGGACACCTTGAGCAGGAGGGGAGGGAGGTGATGGGCTTTCAATTGGGGATGGGAACACAACTGCCCAAGGGACACAAGCAGTGAGGTATCCCTGGGATGGGGACACAGCGCATGGTGTCGACCTCATGGGACCAAACTCGTCTGTCTGTCTGGGCTGAGGTCTGTCCAGGTTGAGGTCTGTCCGTGCTGGGGTCTGCCTGGATTCCTGCCCCTTTATCTCTCCCAAATCCCGCTCCAATCCCCTTATCTTGCTCAGCCCTCCCGGGCATCGCGCGAAGCAGGCGGAGGTGAAGGGGCTGTTTGTTTAAAAGCATTAATGCTATTAAAACAAGCGGCTTAGAGGCCATCGGAAAAGCACGGAGCTGAGGGTCCGAGTGGGGCGGGCAGGGGGCCCATTCCAGGTGTGGGGCAGGGAGAGGGAGGCTGCCCACCCCCATCCGCAGTGGGGGAAAACATCACCACCGCCGCCTGGAGATGCGCCCCAATTTCCGAGCGCCAGAGTCCCAGCACTGCTGAGTCAGACCCCAGCCCCAAATCCAGACTCCGGTGCTCACAGTGCTGTTCCTCCTTCCCCCCATCTCCCTTCAATCTCCTTCCATTCTCCTCGTCTCCAGGGGCTGTGGGATTTAAAAGGTTTTGTACCATGGTCAAACAGAAACCCTAACCGGGGAGGGACACCGGGGTGAAGGTCACCGCGGAAAGGCAAAGTCCTGGCGAGGGGACGGGGACAGGAGCTCAGCGCAGCCCCAGCGGACAGAGCAATGCCTTCCCCATCCGCGCTCTGTGCCCGCTGCAGGAGGTGCTGCGGGAATTCAGTGCTGAATCGTTAAGGAACCCTTCTCGCAAAGCAGAGCTGGGACGGGAGCGATGCTGGGGCGGCGCACAGGGCAGCGCCGGGCGGGATGTGGGGACGGGACGGGGACAGGGAGACAGAAGTGGTCTGGGAGCATCCCCGCTGCCCGAGAACTGCTGTGACAGTGCCCTGCCAGGGTGCAGGATGGGATATCGGCCGAGATGCAGGATGAGATATCGCAGCTCCCATCCCCTGAGCCCGTTCCTAATCCCCAAAGCTCTTTGAGGTTTTCCCTCGCTGCTGAAATCCGCTTCGGTGCAGGCAGCGAGCCGGGCGGATGCGAGCAGTGCGGGATGCTCAGCCAAAGAGAAGCCATCCCCCAAATTTCCCTCTTTTCCCCTTTTCTCCCTTTTCCTCTCTCGCAGTTCAACCAGCAGAGAGACGCAGCTCACCTGGAAGTTCCCTGCGGGGCGAGAGACCTCGCTCTGCAGCCATCAGTGACCGACCGAGGCCGAAGGCACAGAGCAGCCTCGGCAACACGAGGCCACCACCGCCGCAGTGACCCCAAACACCCACCGCCAACCC
>NW_024884960.1:6201-12160 GCF_019232065.1 Centrocercus urophasianus
CCCCCCCCCCCCCCCCCCTTCCCCGATGCTCTCCTACCTCCCGGTTGCCGCGCTGCATCCGCCTCCCCCAGGCGCTCCCCTCCACTGTCGCCCCCGACCCGATGCATTTCGTCGCGTGCGGCGTTGGGGTTACTTAAAATGAAAACCCAGTCCTCGGCGCTCCCGGGAGGGCGGCCGTGGCTGCGAGACAATCGCGTTAACCCCTCACCGGCCACAGGCTGCCGACCGCCGCCACCGCCTGACCGTGGCTCCCCCCCTGTCCTCCTCCTCCTCCTCCTCCTTCTTGCAGGCAGTGGGGCTGCCCAGAGACCCCCGCACCCGTCCCTGGGGTCGCACGCAGCCAGGCCCGGGGCAGGGAGGCAATGGAGGAATGGGTGGATGGGGTGCCTGGGATGGAGCTCTCCATCCCTACAAATCCCCACACAACCCAGTGTGGAGCACAGAGACACCAAAAATGCCAACGCCTGCTGCGGCAAGCGGCTCTGAGCTCACTTCCAGCTCACTCCATTCCCCTATCCAAGCCCTCTGAAGTGGGACAAGGAGGTGCAAGAGGTGCTGTTGTCCCACCACACATCCCCATGGGACACTCCATGGCCCAGCAGCAATGGAGACAGCAGGGCTGGACTCTGTCACTGGTTCAGCTTCACTAGCACCAGGTACACCCGGTGTGTCCCCATGGGATGCTCCATGGTGCAGCACTGGGACACGCATGGGGATATGTATGGGGATGCTGGAGCTTCGCACTGCTTATTTCCATTGGCACCAGGTGCTGGATCCCTTCAGGCACACGGGGGATTGTGGCCACCTCACACTGCCTTTGGTACAGGGGTGTCCCCAGCGCCCCAGTGGGCTCAGCTCAGGTTCAGGCAGCAGGCGGCTGCCTCCTGATCAGGATGGGAGAAGCAGCGCCGGGGAATTAAATTCTGGGGTTGTTTTCTGGTTAAATCAACCGAGGCTAACGTGATGGAAAGCGGTGTGAGGGGGGGGTCCAGCCAGGCAGCAAGGCACAGGGCTGGGTGCAGGGCTGGGCGCACGGCTCAGTGCAGGGTTGGGTGCAGGACTTGATGCAGGGCTCAGCATAGGGCTCAGCAAAGGGGTCGATGCAGGGCTGGATGCAGGACTGGGTGCAAGGCTCAGCGCAGAGCTGGATGGAAAGCTCGGTGCAGGGCTGGGTGCAGAGCTGGATGCAGAGCTCGGTGCAGGGATGGGTGCAAGGCTCGGCGCAGGGCTGGCTGCAGGGCTCGGCGCAGTGCTATGCACAAGGCTCAGCACTGCAGCACCCACAGCTCCGTGCCGCCCGCTCGATCCTTGCCGGAGCCAGACGGACGCGCCCGGGCAGCACATCGGCGGCGGTCGGGTGGAGCCCGCGCGTTTCTTGCCGATCCAGGAGCTTGCTGTGAATGCCCACCCATTGCGACACCCTGAGCACGGCGGCAGCGTGCCAGTGCCCCGGGCGCTGTGTGTTTGCCTACCAAAGAGCCGTGCGGGCTCGGGCTCCTTTGCTTTCCCTGCCCTTAATTGGGAGGGATTGCCCGGGCGGCGCACGAGCTGTTCAGACATGAAGGGCTCCGGGGAGCGCAGCGCTGTGTGATGGGGAGTGCGCTGCCAGGAGCAGCCCTTCGCTCAGAGCCGCGCTCCCAATCCGGCTCCAATGGCCCCCAGTGCGCACCCCGTGTCCCCGTCCCACGGGATGCAGCCCCTGGGGTCAGCTTGGCACTTCTCATAGGTTAATCCCCCCCTTCCAGCAGACCTCGTATTAAAATAACAACAAAGGAGAGGTGGGGTGGGAGAACGGAGAAGTAGAGGCTGCGGGCGGCCCCAGTAGATGGGGTGAGAGGTGGGTGAGCATAAACTGGAGCTGCCCAGGGTTTGGGGGCAGCTGAGAAAGGGGAATGGCCATAAACATGGCAAGCGATGGCAAAAAGAAGGGAGAAGTGAGATGTGGGCAGGGGGAGTGAGACTGGGCAAAGGGGAGCGGGAGCGAGGTGAGAGGAGCAGAAGGACGGAGACGGGAGGAGAGAGGCAGCTGCAAGAGGAGGACGTGGAACCCTGAGGCGGATAGAGAGAAGGATAGGAGAAATGGCAGAGAAGGAGCGAGAGAGAAGGGAGGAAAGGAGAAGGGGAGGAAGGGGCGGCTGCGGGGCCGGGGCCGGGAGCAGCACGCGGCAGCACGCAGCAGCGCACGCTCGGCTCCGGTCACCGAAGCCTCTTCACGTCCCATTAGCGGCAATGGAAGGTGACAGCTGCGGATCGATAACAATCGCAGCAACAGACTCCGTGTAATAAACCCATCTCGCTCACATCGCCGCACCCCGGCCCCATCCGGCGCAGCTTTGGGTCCCGGGCTCAGCCCTCCTGCAGTGCTGGCAGGGGGGGGGGGCTGCAGTGCCCGGGGGGCTGTTTGCATGGCCTGGTGTAGAAGAGGGATGGAAGGAGGCAGCGAGAGGATGGTGGAGATTTGGAATTGCATTGCATCTGCGAAACACGCCGTGGGAGCACCCTGAAACCAACCCCATGAGGGCTTTGGGGAGGAGAAGACATGAAGACCCCCCAGGGGTGGGATGAGCCCTATTCCCCCACTCCCCAACCCCAGCAGCAGCACCTCTGCATGCGGTGGGCTCTGTGCAAAGAGCTGAGCAGGGCCAGAAAGCAAACAGGAGAGACACAGCTTCCCATTGTGGGGAATCCCCACCTGCGTATGAGCATCCCCTGCACCGGGCATCCTTCTGCACAGCCCTAAAGGGTGGATGGCTTGGGGGCCCGAGCTGCCCCAGTCATGGTATCGGGATTCCTGACCCCATAGGGATGCTTCACTCCGTGCACTGCGCTCTGTGCAGCCTGTTGACCACCCCAACTGCTGCGGGGAGGACCAGAAGGTACACGGGGTGCTGGTTGGGGGTTTGGGGCCGTTTTCCAACACCCCCCCACCCCACACACCCCCCTCCTCGCGGGTCCTCTATGCGGAGCGGAGCGAGAGCAGATAATGCAGCAGCCAAATGAGAACTGAGATAAAGCAATTACCTGATCAATACGGGTGAAATTGAGTAATCTAACAGATCAATAGCTCCGTCCCTCCCGCCCTACGCCCGGGCTGCGCGCGAGCGGCTCCGCACCGCCGGGACCCACGGAAGAAGGGGTCAAGGAGATGGGAAGGAGCAGAGGGAGAGAGCCCACCAGTTCCCTGCTGCAGTGAGTCCCCCTTCGAGGGGATTGCTTTGGGGCTGGGATGGGGACACACAAATCCCAGGGTCCCATTTCTTTCCCCCTTGCCCCCCCCCCCCCCCCCCGCCCCCTGCCCCAAATCCACGCACTCTGTTGGGTTGCAGCGCGTGCAGAGCAGGGCTGGGGGCTTTCCCATCGCCCCTGCAGGCTTTGAACTCCTATTTTGGCTGTGTTGGTGTTGGGGAGGAGGGGGAGCACCTGGCGGCAGCTGTAATCAGTTTTGCCATCAGCTCCGTGCTCCCAAAGAGCCGCTGGGGCCGCGCTGGAAAATTACCACTTTGATTTTACTGGAAGTTTCTAAACACTGAGCTTCGGTTTTCCAACTCGGGCCCAAACCTCCCCTTATTTTCCCTGGAAAGCAGACAGCGCTGCTTCAGAGGAACCGTCAGCAGAGCTGGGAGAGGGCTTCTTTAATCACAGCATTGGAAAAGAGTCTGCAGAGCTGCAGTTCTCCCTTTAATCAAGAGTTGGAAGAGCGGCCGCGGAGCTGCAGCATTCCCTTCGCTTCTCAGGGCTGCTTTCTGTGCAGGGGGAGCAAAGCATCACCCCCAACGCACGCCTCAATTTGGGGGGGATCTCTCCCACCTCCCCCATTGCCTCAGCTCTGAAAAAGCAGCGCTGGGTTTGAATGGGAGACGCCACTCTCCCTTCCCCCCCCAACCCAAACCTTTATCTGCCAGCTCCGTGCCGGCGTATGGAAACATTTTCTGCTTTGGACCTCACGAAGCAAACAGACGGAGAGAAATATTGGCAGCAGGAGGCTGAGTGAGCTCCCAAACAGGACCGGTCTGTGCAGAGAGCTGTAACACCCCAAGACTTGGCCCCACAGCTGCAACGGGAGCAAAGTGGAACAGCGGAGTTGGGGTCTGGGATGCAGCAGCACCCAACTGCTGGCACTGGAAGAGAGAAGCGAGGATTGGCCTCACCGCATGCGGCACGGGGATTTAATCGGTCCCTCGATTCAATCTGCGTTTCTCATCAGGTTAATTGGGCATCGAAGGGAGGGAGGAGAAAGGTTTGTCCCGTTTGCAGAAGGGCAGCGGTGCCACGTGGGGCCGGGTGCCAGCAGCCCCTAAATCCCCTCCTGACACACACAGGTCCCTCTGTGTCGCTCCAAAGAAAACCCCAAATTCAAGGAGCCCCCAAACCGCCGCCTCCCCCACGCAGAGGCAGCGCAGCTCCGCACCTCTCAGCCCCTCTTTATTAAAAACAAAACAACTTAAAAAACAACAAAACCACACGAGGCCAATTGGCCCAAAGCCTGGGCAGCAAACGTGCCGAGTTCAGGGCGTGGATTTGGGCCAGTTGGAGTTAAATGGAGTAGAGGAGAGCGGCTGCCAGGGCCGAGAGGCTTCTCACAGCATCAAATCCCACCAGCCATCCTGCTGGAGCCTGGGGGGGGGGGGAAAACGATGGGGACAACATTGGTTGCAATGGGGGAGCCTGGGGGGGGAAGATGATGGGGACAACATTGGTTGCAATGGGGAATCATAGAATCACTGGCCATGGTTGGAAGGGACCTCAAGGATGAGGAACCTCCAATCCTGCTTTATGCAGGGCCACCAACCTCCACGTTTAACACCGAGATGCTGGGACTCAGAGCAGAGGACAGAGCAGCCGTGCTTATTTAAAAGGTTTATTTAACTTTTTTAATTTGAGGTAAATTTCTTTTTTTTTTTTTCTTTCAACTTCCATAACAAAATACAGAGCTATCAGATACCCCTGGAAAAAAAAACAAAAAAACAAAAAACAAAACCAAAAATATGTATATTATACATATATTTCTATAACATTACATCATATATATATAATATATATATGCCGACTTCTTTTTTTTTTGTTTGCTTGTTTTGTTTCTGAAGACTTTATAGAAAGTGGAACGTCTAAAGGCACTGCACAATGGAGTATTTAAGGACTACTTTACATTGTTATGTACATTTGCACACACACCGTGCTGCTCTCACCATGTAGGTGTATGCATCCTTCCTAATCCCTGCTGAATCGAGTCTAGTAAAGTCATAGAACATGCCTCAGGAGAAGTGATTCATTACAAAGAAAGCAACTTTCTATGGGTAAATACTTAAAAACACTCTAAAATCGAAACTTCTTTTAGGAGAAAAAAAAATAATAATAATAATTATAATAGCAACGAATCTGATTACGATTAGTTCAAAACCGAGAGGAGAAATCTTGCTGCTTTGAAAAACCCACCGGGATCCCGGAAAGACACAGAAAACACAAAGTAAAAAGAAACCTGTTATTAAAAATAAACGAAACGACGTTAATTGTGGAATAAATAAAAAAAAAAAACAATGATGAAAGGGAAGAAAACAAAAAGAAAGGGACAACCGGGCCGCTGTGTTAATGCTGCTGCTGGGGGGGCTCTGCTGCTGCTGCTGCCCCCCATCCTGGTGCTGGGATGAGGTCGCATCCTCCTGCTTGCCTTCCTTGGGCTTCTTCCCAGCCGCCGGCCGTCGGTTGTCCCATTAAAGTCTCTTTTTTCCTACAGATTCCCTAAGACTAAACAAAGCCAAAAACAAAAAACAACCCCCAAAAAATAAAAATAAAATAAAATTAAAAAAAAAAAACCCAACCAACCAATGGTTTTAAACGTTAACATGCTCTGGATTAATTAGCACAGGCGGACGTCGAGAATTTTCAACCATTTAAACTTTACAAGTTTAAAGATTTTGGCACATTGGAATATATATATATATAATTCTTTTTTTTTTTTTTT
>NW_024884960.1:12260-35930 GCF_019232065.1 Centrocercus urophasianus
CCCCTCCTCCTCCTTCTTGTTTCAAAAGGTAAATTGTTATCTATAATAATGTCCTTTGCCCCCTGGGAGGAGGAGGGGAGAAGGGGGGCTGCCCTGGGCCTCGCACGGCGGGTGGCACTGCCCCGCTCCATGGTCCGTTGTCCTGAGAACCTGAGTCCTTATCCCTGATGGCGGAGCTCCCAGTTTGCAGTGCAATGGCTATGAAGAACCCCCAGCCCAGGCCTGGAACCGATTAGAAACCTTTTAAAGCCAAACAGACAAGTTCATCTTGGTGGGTTTTTGTTTGGTTTTTTTTTTTTTGCCTTAAAGAAGCACAAAAAAGGGCAGCGCCGCCTCCCCCCAGGTGGGAGCAGCCACCCTCCGAAACAAAAAGGCTCCGGCACTTGGGAATGAGGGGCGACGATATGCGTTACGGATGGGAAAGGCCTCGTGTTGCTAATTCCTGAGTTCACGCTGACGTTGGCTGAGGGGGGGTTGGGGGAGGGCTCCTGTCCTTTTCCCCTCCGACCCCGAGTGCCAAAATCCCGGTGCCAAAACCCCGGTGAAGGGGATGCTCACCGGTCTGCAGCCACATTCACTGCGTATCGGGGCGCTTGGCGACGCGGCGTTCGCACACCCGACCCCCTGTGAGCATCACCAAAACCCCCCCACGTCTGCCAGCCGGGATCACCGACACGCAGCCACGCCGTGGGCACAGCTCTGCCCCACGTGGGGGGGGGTCCATCGTTTGTTTATGATTTCCATCCGAGGAATCGTTCAGAATCCATCCTGATGCAGCAGGAACGGGGGAGGAGGGAGGAAAGGAAGAAAGGGAAGAGCATTTCCTCGGCGTAATCCGGAGCCTAAATTAATCAGCCTAACGAGAACCGCAGCTACGTAGGGAAATAGCAGATTTGTAGCAAATACAGTGAGATTCACACCACGGGTCGGAGCAGTTCCACGCCGCCTGCGCTCCTGTGACCACTGTGGGGCTGCATCCACCTCCACCGAGAAGCCCGATCTTGGCCACCGCCTCTGGCTCCTCATAGGCTCCTTCTGCCAACAGACCCTGCTCTCATAAAGTGTATACGTAGTTAAGGCATGAGTCAAAGTGATAGGGGAACCAAACAAAGGAAATAAAGATCGAACAAAGCTCCTGTCATTCCTTCTCCATGAACTCACCAACAATCATTTCAGTGTTAACCTTCCAATCGCTCCCAGCTCCACCCACACCATTAAAAAAAAAAAAAAAAAAAAAAAAAAAAAAAAAGTAAAATTTTAATAATTTTATTAATGGAATTGACTTTTTATTATTTTTATTCTTTTTTTTTTTTTTTTTTTTTTTTTTTTTTTTTCTTCTTCTTTTCCCACCCCCACTCCCTTCCCTGAAAGATTCTATCATTTGCTCATGGCTTCTGCAGTATTTCTGAAAGGCCCAAAGGACGGCGACCGCGTCCTGAAAGCGCTGCCACGTCCCGGCACACAGAGCTGTCTCTCTGCAGCCCTCTCCAACCAGAGGACAGTGCAATATTCTCTCTCCCTGCCCTCTCCCGGCGTATTCCCACCCCCACTTCCAAAAACTCAGACAGCTTCCGATGCTGGCACACAGCACACGTTTCCCATCGTCAGGAAATCCTCCCCGCCATCGCACCAGAACTCCATCAAATAAAGGAACTAGATGAACTCAAAAGAGATTCCCTCTTCTATAAATACTAGACAGAGCGCGCAGGGAACAGACTGCACTGGAGTTCCCCTGCCTCGGTGGAGGCCTCAACCCCTCTGGAGTTCATGCAAGGTGTGAAGCTCAGCACCCCTCGCCTCTCCTAATCGGAACAAGACAACCGCGTCTCACCTGCAAGTCAACAACGAAAACAAAAAGAAACACAACCCCCCTCCTAAACCCCCCCACCCCCAGTCTCTAAAATTACCAAACCAATCTAGCCCCAGCCCCCCCCCAGCCCTACCCCCCCCGCCCACCCCCCAACGCTCTGCAACCTTGCTACATAAATACACGGATGGTTTCGGCACACAGCCTCAGGCGTCAGAGGCAGCAGCGGCTGCCACAGCCTTGGGCCCAGCCGTGAGGTGAGGGCTGCCCAGCACCCCGTTCCATGGGACACGGCCATTGGGGTGCTCCTCGGGGGCGTCTGCCTGCCGGTCCCCGTTCCAGCGGCGTTTGAGACGCAGCTTGGGGGGCATCAGGGCGTCCTCGCGCTTCTCTTGCGTTCCAGGCTCTCCGGACGGCTCTCTGGGGGGTTTCTCACCACTGCTCTCCCCTTGATCTTGGGGCTCTTCGGCCGGGCCCAGGGTCTGGGTGGGCACCAGAGGTGCCGGGTGCCAGGATGGGGCGGCAGGTCTGGCAAACACCGAACCCTTCTCCTCTTCCAGGCTGGTGCTGGGCGCTGCCATGCTGGAATTTTCCTCCTTCTCGCTTTTGTCTTTTCCCTTTGCGGGCGGCTCTTCGCGTTCGGCCTCCTTGTCCACAGGGGGCTCGAGCTTCACCCTGGGGGGAGGCGGAGAGGCGAGCTGGGGGGTCGCTGACTCTTCGGTGCTTTCCAGTCTCTCCCTGTTTTTGCGCCCGACGGGTGGAGGCTGCAGCTTGATGGGGAACTGGGGCTGCTCCTCCATGGGCATTTGGCACTGTAGTGGTGGCACCATGAGGCCCGGATAGCGGGGGAAAGTCCGCGGGCTCAGATGGTAGTTGAAGACGGAGCAAGCTTGCGAATGCAGGTAGTGTTTCATTTCCTCAGGGTTGAAAGAGAAGCAGCTGCTGCCTGTGAAGGGGCTGAGGCCTGGAGACGGGCTGTAGGAGAACAGGGTGGGAGTCAGGGACAGCGCAGGCGAGATGGGGACGTTGAGGACCCCGCCACGTCCTGGCAGAGGGGACACGGCAAAGGGGCTGTGAGGATCCGGGTAGATGCCGGGCCTGGTGAAGAGAGGCAGCATGATGTCTGGCTTGCGCTTCTGGTGGTTGACACCCCCGGCGCTCGCGGTGTTACGTGAGGCCATGAGATCCACGCCACGGCGCCAATCGGCGGAGCCGTCCTCCAGCTCTGGGAGGTCAGGTTTCCTCTCACCGCCGTCGCCCAGAGCCTCTGGGTTGGATGGGACCAGGGAAGGGCCGGAGAAACGGCCGGGTTGTGCATCGTCAGTGGGAGAGTGGCTGTCCAGAGGTGGGAAGTGGAAGCGGGATGAAGCCGTGGGGACGGGAGGAGCGCTCTGTGGCACAACACCTGGGCACGGGGAAAGGAGAAGAGAGGGGGAGAGTTAAAAGCGCCGTTGCCAAGGGAGTTGAATCAGAGGCAGAGCTGCTTTTAGGCCTGCAGCCGCAGGCATTTGGAAGAGCAACACAAAAATACCAGGAGCTCTCGGCAGCGCAGCAGACGATCAGATGGGAGGCACCTTCCCCATCTGCTCCCCTCGCTCCTGCCCACCTCAAAACCTCGTCACTGCTGGGAGGAATCTTCTCCTCTCAGCCTTGGTGGAGGTTTCTCGAGCCTCCAGCAGCACTGAAGGAACTTCCACTTTTGGATGCCCTCCCCTGACCTCCTCGCTTTGGTTTAATCAGAAAACGGCCCTCAGTGCCGGCGCGTTAGGAGCACGGTTAAGCAACCAACTGTGTGCCAACACCACCAGCAGAAACGCTGCTGGTAAACCTCAAACTCTTGGGGTGGAATACCGAAAGTCCCTGATTTGTGGATGTTCTCTCTCTGATATTTCTGCCCATACCATTGCTAGCTCCTGCAGGCTTCTCTTTCCCCATCCTCCCGAAGTGAGCTTCACCACGGTGCCTACAGAACCACGTCTCTGCATCTTACTCCTGCTGCACTGAGCCACACTGAGGCAAATTCCTCCACACGCTTTCTCACCTCCACAACACACCGTTTGATTCTCCTTTCCCTTCCAAACTGCGTGAGCGAGTCAAGAAACCTGATTCCAGTGCCCCAAACAGGTCTGATATCCCAACCCCCATCCCAGCCAGAAGGAAAGAAAACAGGTTGTAATTAGACAAGTGCATTCCAGTTCTCCAAACTTCTTTTTTTAAATGCATGCCCCAGAGATAGGAGGGAGTGGCTGCAAACAGGGAAAAGGAACAGCAGTGAGCAATATTGAGCTGGAACTGCCCAGACTTGTTGCTGCAAGTAATTATAGATTTGCAGCACTGTTTCGTACTACATCTTACACCCCCATGCTTTGGCTAAGGACTCCTGGAGAACACATTTCCTTCTTCCCGCTGCCACAAAGGCAACATGTCTCACGCAGGTGAGGCCTCTGTGAATATTTCTCTTCTCCCATTCCTGTCTTCTCGCTTGCTGCTTGGCCAGAGGACAAAGCCTTTGCTATCACACCAGGCCTCCCCCAAGGCAGAGATGGATGCAGGCGGGCTCCAAGCGCCGACATCAACGCGCAGTCATCGCTGTACGTAGGCACGGAGCGCACAGCACCGATGAGAAATCGCCTTGCCCACACGTAACCTGTTTTTCTCAGCCACTGATGTTTCAGAGTCAACATTCAATCCCCGCTTTTCCCCCCCCCCACTCTTCTCCCTTCTCTCTCTCTCTCTCTGCTAGACGAATCTTCAAGGCTTCCCCCCAGGCGCTCTTCTGGAGGTGAGAACGAAGAACACGGCGCTGTGAGAAAGGCTGGTTCAGGCGCCTCTGCAGTCACGCTTTCTTTGCTGAGGAGAGTTTGCAGTCCAGGGCCTCGCTGTAATGACTTCCAGAAGTTTGTTTTTTTGATGGACACGATGGCCATTCATTCCCCTGGTCGTGTGGTGGCTGTTCAGTTGTGGAGACAATCGGGGCCCGCTGCAGAAATCTAGCTATGGGGGGATTTAACTCCACCAAAAAGGATCTTCCAAACAAAAGGACCCTCCTTCCAGAGAAACCACAGCAGTAATGCTGACTCCAGGACAAACCCAGTGTGAACTTCTGCTACTGCTTCTGGCAAGAGACTCAAAAGCCTTTTAGGACAAGCAGGGAACAATTAAGCTCCATTCCCCAATTCCTTTTTGTTATCCTGAGTGTCAGCACACCATTCTGCTGCAGGGAGGATCAAGAAATACCTGTGATTTTAGCCAAACTGACAAGCTATTACTCCTCTCTGGAAACTCCAGAAACACTTTGTGCTCACTATTATGTTTCTCTGAACTCCAAACACGTTGACTAAAACAAACAAACAAACAAAAAGAACAACCCCCCTTTTTTGGATAGGAAGGGAATAGACCTGCAACAATAAGAGGCTTCTGCAGGAGAGGAGCAGAGATCAAACTGCTGCTAAGCTGTGAACTTTCCAGCAGTGCTGACAGATACGCCTCGCTGTGCACCTTTAAGCGCCTTGTCAAGGAGGCTCACATTTATATGGTGCCATAAACTTACATTACAAACATGTGAGGCAAGGTCCCTGCAAGAGAAATAAAACCCTCTTATCCCAAGGACACCCGCACCCCAAGAGCAAAGCAAAGCAAAGCCACAGCACCAATAAAGGCAGACCAGCAGGCAGGCTCAAATAGGAAACCAAAAATGCCTCCGGTCTCCCCTGAGGACAACCACAGATGCACCATGAGGGAAGGAGAGCTGCAGATAAAGCTTTATCAGTGCCCAGGCATTCTCACCACACCAGCCCTGATTGCCCCAGCAGTCTTTCAAGAGTAGGAGGTGACTGATAGGGGATGTGCAGAGGCTGCTGCTGCCCTGGCCCCACTCCTGCACCCTCTGACATGCAAGGAAGTCGCCAGCCCCAACTCTGTGCTCACCGTTAGGCCGAATGTTGATGAACGGATAGTTGGGCATCACCAGCTTGTTGAAGTTGAACTTGTAAGTAAACCTTTTGCCCTTTGTCTTGTGAAGAATCCTCTTGTTGTAATAATATCTATAAAAGGAAGGTAGAGAGACCAATCAAGGCACGTGGAGATGTGTTTAAGAGTCTTTGTTTTGTAATGCTACCAACATCCACCTTTGACACACTCACGAAAAATGAACATGATGGGATCCGGAACTGACTTAGCTGACAGCCTGCACTGAGACACTGAACCTGAGAAAGGGGAATCTGTACTCCAGATTTTAGCAGAACAAAACTCAGTGCAATGGCAGGGGGACCAAACAAACCGGATGCCCTCTGGTTTTGTTTTCCCTTCTGTCCTCGAGGCTTCGCACACTGCCACAAACACAGCACAGTGTACAGAGCATCACACTGCACATCAGGAGGGCTGCTTCCTGCTGCCATCAGGCCTGCGAGCAAGTCGCTGCCTTTCCATTTACCCATTAGCACCACAATTCACAGCCCCAACAAAGGCAGAGCACGGGAGGGGAGGTACAAACTTCACCACAGCCTCCTCTCCACTTACACCAGCACCACTGTTTGTCCTCAGCCATGTAATAATGGTGTGCTAAGGTGCTTCACGCAGATCCCAGACACAATTTTTCACACTCAGAGCTAGGTTAACACATGCTGTTGCCACAGCAAACCCCAAACAAAGCAGCGTCAGCTCCTCAAGAAGGGGGGGAAACAAGCCAGAGCTCCCCACCTGGAGCAAATGTCAATAGCCACAGTGCTCCTGTCCCACTGCTGTCACATTTGGCACCGAGATGCCAAGACATGATCAGTGTTGGCAGGTGGTGGCTATTTTCCACTCCCATGAATCAATTACAGCCTCAGCGCCATTCAATTTATCGTTTCCTTCCTGTTCCAGCATGGGACTCGAGTGCTTGCTGCCTTGTTTGTCTTTGCCAGCTCCACCCAGGAGGTATCATAGGGCGTAAGGCAGCGAAGTCCACGTAGCAGACAGTGCTGATAATGCCAGGACCTGTCAAGAACCTGGGTGCTCCTGACGGGCTGGAAATGCTTCATAGGCTTGTGTGACATTCTTACAGTCTGTATTTCAAAATACAGATTAGCCACTGAAAAAACAGAAACCATCCGAGAGAGGCTAAATAGAACAGAGCTATTAAGGAAGATTTTAGTCTTTGGAATTGCAGAGGGAGGAGCAATCAGCCCCTGCCTCCAATGAGGGGACATCGGTGGCTGGAGGGTGCCCTTCACCCACAGACAACTTCATGTCGTTGGGGTCAGGACATGGAATTCACTGCTGTATGTGACAAAGCGTGAAGGGGGTGGTGACAGGTGACTGACACACCCCCAATCCCTGGAACGGGCACCAGGTTTAGCAGTAAAGAGACAAAGGCATGTTAGAAAGGGGAGCTGCTTTCTCTGAAACTGTATCGTTGATGGTGTGATAATAGAGTAACGCCTCTGGTTTCCTCCCACACCTTCTTGCTCAAGCCAGCATCAGCAGTGGAAGCAGCGAAAAAAAGAGACAGAAAAGCTCCCCGGAAGGAACCCATCCTGATAATAACAACCTGAGCACCAGGTGCAAATTTACACTGTGACGCTTGGCCGCAAAACACGTCATGGTGATCCAGGAATTCCCTCTCCTGTGTCTCCCTGCTCACACTCTGGTACCTCACCAGGCAGTCTGACATCCCAGAGCACAGATCCGATACAAAACCACCCCCAAAAACGTCACTGCGTTGAAGCTTGCTGTCAGTTATCCAGATGGGTGGCCCAGGGAATCTCCTGCTCACCTGAGAGCTCGGCTCAGCTTGTCGTAGTTCATTTGGGGTTTGCACTTCCGCCGGCCCCACAGCCGTGCCACCTCGTCGGGGTCCTTGATGACGAACTCCCCGTACTCGCCCTGCTGCCAGGCAATGACATGGCGGAACTCCTCCTTCTGCAGCAGCTCCAGGATGAAGTGCCAGAGCTGGATCTGTCGCGAGCCAGGGCTGGACTCGGTCTTGTATGCCCACTCGGGGAAGTGATAACCTTGGGAAGTGCCAAAAAAAAGAGGCGTTCAGACAACGGCTCACAGCTACAGAGCTCCCAAATGCCAAGTGCTACAGCTGGGAACGAGTGCCTGCGCTACGTATTGGTAATGTTCTTTCCAGAGGAGGACCACAGAGCATCGCTGGGAGCTGTAATTCCAATAAGTATTCAGTGCAGAAGCAAAAGAAGCCCAGATTTCTCACACTAGTTGCTCATTTTCTTACTCATTTTACCCCTACTCTCCTTGGAGAAGTCCCAAGGAAAAAAAAAAACGGGAAAACACACAGAGGTATGAGAGCCATACAAGAGTCAGACACAGTGGAAAGGAGCCCAAGAGCTTTAAACACTGGTACGATTCGGACATCAGGTGCCTCAAAATAACGAGAAAAACAAAACCAGATTGGAATATCTGGTGCACTGTTCTTTCAGGAGGCAAGCATGGGTGGCTCTGGGGGTCTCCAGCTCCACATCCCTCAGAGCACAGCACCCTGCTCCAGCCCTCAGCCGCGCCAACAGATGTTTCTGAGCGACTGCCAAGTTCAGCTCTGTCAGAGCAGTTTCCCAGCACAGCTGCTATTGCGCGGTTTTCCAAATCGTCGTGGCCACAATTTTCAGCTCAGGCAGCGTGCGCAGAGCCTCGTCGTGCTCAGATGGCACCCACCCCCTCCTCAGCCCCCCCTCCCACCTCCCCACATCGCAGGCTGCGGCTGAAACAAACCCAGGGAGCGCAGCACCAGCCCCGGGGGGAGCACACTTGGAGCTCCCAAACCCTCACAAACAAAATGTCTCCACGAGGATCCATTTGCATATTAACACAGAGCTCACGAGGCTGTAAAACTGGCTGAGAGTGCACCGAGCGGGAGCCTTATCGATTCCCAGTGACACACAGCAAAGAGCTTTGAGGAGAGGTGGAATTAATCCCGCCTGAGCTCCTTCAGCCTGGGAAAAGAATTTGTAACAGCTGAACACCCTGCGCTCAGCCTTCCACGCGGCGCGCGTGTCCTTACCTCCTCCTCCTTCTGGCTTATCCACAATGCTGCAGCCTGCTTTCATTTTCTCCCTCCTGCTGACTGCGAAACAGAAGGAAATCAGCGCCAGCGCTATCGCTACAACGACCTCGCGGGCAGCGCTTTGAATCCCAGCCCTCCCCTCCCTGCACCCACACCCCACCGTCGGTGCCCCCGTCGCCGTGCAGCTGCACCGTGGGGCGTCGGGCTCTGCTCGGCGCTGCCGTGTCGGAGCGGCCCGCCGGGGCCGCGAGGCAGACAAAACAAGCCCAGTGCAGTTTGTCTCCTGTTACGAGACGGCCGCGCTGCCAAAACACACAAGCCGCTGAGCTCACCCAGATGTACCAGCGAGGGGAGGGGGGATCCCGGCTCCCGCTCCCCACTCACATCTGACTTTAATTTCGGGAGGCGGGCGCCGGGCCGGGCGCTACCTGCGGGCGGGGCAGCGGCACCGAGCGGCGCCCGGGGAGGGCCCGGCTCCCGGGGGGGTCGGGGGCGAACGCCGCCAGCCCTGCCCGCCGCGGAGGGGGCCCGGCCCCGCGCTGTCCCCGCCGGGGTTTCCTGCCCGGCGCCGCCGCTTTGAAATGGTAACGCCATGTAAATAGCTGCGAGGGGCAGGCGCGGCGCCGGGGCTCCGGGCTCCCGTTACAGTGCCGGCGGCGGGGCCGCCCCCTCCGCTCCCTGCCGCCGGCCTGTCCGGGCCTGCCCGCCCGCCGCCGCGCTGCCGCCCCTGCCCCGGGCTGCGGGCGCTGGCTCCGCGCCCCCCCCGCTACTACGCCCGCCAAGATCGGGCCGAGCGGCCGCCCCCGTTACCATCACCCCTCCTCCGCCGCCATCCCGTCGCTCCCGGTTACCGGTACGCTTCTCCACGCTGCCCCCGCAGCCGCGCGCCCCCGCTCGCCTCCCACACGCTGCCGCCCACCCCCCACCCTCACGGCTCCCCGCAGTCATAGGGAGCCCCCACCCCACCGAGCGCCTCCGGTAACCGGGGCTGCCCCACTCTTCCGCTCCTCCCTCCGGGCCCACGGTACCGCGGCCCCGCGCCGCCCCCGCCTCCGGAGCCGCCCCCGAGGGCACCCCCGCCCCCGGCGGGCGGCCTCCGCCCCTCTGTCCGTCCTCCGTCCGCCCTCCGCTCTCCCCCCGCCGCCCCCGCGGGACCGAAGCGACGCGCGCGGCGTGGCCCATCCGGAGCCCGGGAGGCGGCGGTAACGACTCGGCCGCGCCCGGGTCCGGGACCCACCTGCGGGGGCGGCACGGGCCGGGCCGGGTCCGGCGGGCGGAGCGGGTGCGGTGGGGCGGCGGAGCGCGCCCGGGCCGCGGTGCCGATGGGGGGTGCGCGCCGCTCGCCTCGCTGCTGCCGCCGCTGCCTCCCCCGCACGGCCGCCGGAACCGGAACCGCCGCCACCGCCCACACACTTCCGGGCACGCTCCCACGCACTTCCGCTTCCGGCCGGAGCGGGCGCGCGCACGCACAGCGCCACTCCGCCTCATTCCCGCCCCGCGCCGCGACGGGTGGCGGTGGGGGACAATAGAGAGCGAAAAGCGAAGTGCTTCGCGGGGGGTCTCGATGCGTTCACCCCCTCCCCACAGCCCTTCCATGCGCACGGACACTCTTTCCTCTTCTCTGCCTTTATTGGGGCCGTGCACAGCCCGGGGCCGCGGGGAGCACCGCCAGGCCCGTGTTCTATGGGGAGGAAGGGGAAAGATCACGGGGAAATAAAGCAAGATGGGGGCAGGGTGTCCGGCTGTCCATCCGTCCGTCCGTCCGTCCATCGTCGCTCAGGCTTGTGGCCACGCTGTGCCATCCCCACCGCTCCCCAGCTCACTGTAGATGGTTCTGCTGGGACCCTTGAGGGGATGTGGGAATGGCCCAGGGTCGGGGGGGGTGGCTCAGTGGGGACGTTGCCATCCCCACCCCCTGTTTAGTGCTGGGTCACTGCCCCACCTGCTCGTCCCTGTCCTCGACATCTCTCCTTTGCACCTGGGAGTACAGCAGCTCCTCGGGGCAGGCGGCAGCTGTGCAGCAGGTGAGGCCATGAGGGATGGGGACGGCCCCCTGCCGCCTGCTTGCAGCCCCCCAGGCTGCAGCCTTCACCCCACAGCATCGCCCACCTCTGTCAGCCTTTCTCCTCCTCTTCAGCAGGTACAGCGCGATGCTCAAGGCTCCCACAACGCCCACCAGCACTGCCAGGTAGATGGGCCACCTCCACCTGTGTGCCTCTATGGGGACAAGGTATTGGGATGGCTGGCTGTCTCTGTGCACCTGGTGTGGCACAGGGGGACAGTGAGAGACTTTACCTTGTGCACACAGTTCTGCCAGGTCCACGGACTTGCTCCGCTCCTGTGCCGGGTTCCAGGCCACACAGGTGTAGATGACATTCAGGGCGCTGGCAGGGACAGTCAGGTGCAACACATGACTGTTGTCACTCTGTATCCAAGTTGCACTGGAGGTGTTGTCGTGCTGCCAGGTGGTCTGAGCACCACTTCCAGCCGGCACCAAGCACCGCAGGATGATGCTGCAGTCCTGGGCAGTGTAGGACAGCATCTCATGCTGGATCAGGGGCACTGGCACAGGCTCTGTTGGGAGTGTGGGCAGTGCTGCTGGGACAGAGCTACCTGCAGGAACCTGGGGAATGCAGCCTCAAGGAACCGGGAGGGACAGGCAGACAAAGGGCAGGGAGAGGGAAGTGCAGGTGGAGAGCAGATTTGTCATAAAGCTAGAAAATCCCCTTAGCAGATGACCGGCAGCAGAGTGCGTCCGGGAAAGGGGAAGGGAAATCGCTGATAACTCTCGGTACAAAAGGGTTTCTCACTTTTCCCTGGGGGCAGGAAACCCCAGGGATGGGGATGCTGTTCCTGCCCCCACAAAACCCCTTCAGCTCACCGTAGACAGTGAGGTTGAAGGCGCTTTCATCCATCTCGTTTGACTGATACGTGATGCGTGCATCATAGACCCCAGTGTCACTCTGCTCCAGGGCACTGATCTGCAGTGTTGTCTTATTGAACAACTCCAGCCGCTGCCTATTGTACTTGAAATGCTTGGACGTCTCCAGGTTGTACTCAGCCACTTCTATTTTCTTGCTGGCATTGGCTCTGAAGCTCCAGATGATCCTCTTCACACTGCTGCCAGGCTGCAGCTGCAGAGGGAGCTGCACCGAGTGCCCCAGCACACCGCTCACTGGCTCGATCTGGACAGCTGCAGTGCCTGGTAGGACAGCAGTGCTCAGTGGGATGAAGAGTCCCAGGCACCCTCCTGGGTTCTTTAACCTTCACCATCACCTCCCCTGCCTGTGGCTGGGCACTGCTGTGCTGATGCCGCGTGCTCGCAGTGCTGCGGTGTCCTCGCACCACCCTGTCCCCATTGCGGAGCTGGAGGTGGAGCAGGCTTAAGGGTGAAGCCCATAATAATTCCCTCCAGAGACCCTTCAAAGCTGGAGGCTGAGCTGCAGGGTGCAGCGGCGCTGGGTGCAGAGCTCCGTTCCCAGCCCTGTGGCGAGACACAGAGCTCCTGTGACGTGAGCAGGAGGCGGCTTTCACACACAAAAAGCTGCAGAGAGGCGACCATGCTGGGGAACGCTGTGTCCCCACATCACAAGGCCCATCCTGCATCAGCCACTCGCTTCCTGCCCACACTCAGGGCCAGCCACACAGTTCCCATCCACTGCACCAAGCTCCAGTTTGCAGAGAGGAAAGCAAAGCTGCAGCGGTCAGCAAGCAGACAGCAAACTGCGGTGGGGAGTCACAGCCCCATGGCAGCCACACATCTCCATTTTTTGGGGGGGGATACTGACATAAAGCAGGAACACATCCCCATGAATCACCCGTGGTGGCACTGAGCCACCTGCCCGTATTTTGCCCCAAACAAATGCCCCACACCAGTGTGCAGTGCAAACACAGCCTCTGCAATTCTAAGCTCAATCCTGCTGCGGGAAGCTCATGGGTGTTGCCTGCTCATTCCTTCCCTTTCCCCATCCCTTTCCTTGTCCCCAAACCCTCACCCTGGAGTCTTCTGACTGGTGGGGGCTGCAACCACTCATTGGAGAACAGTGGGTGCCTGGCTTTGTCCTGGTGCAGCCCCAGCAGCACTGAGTAGCTTTTGTACAGCAGAGCATCTGCTCGAGAGCTTCGAGCTGTGCAAGACGACCCCTGTGGGCTCTTAGAAACATGTGGGTGAGCGGAGTCCAGCACAAAAGCCAGCAATTTTCAAGCCAACATGGAGCAGGGCAAGGTGCAAATGGTCCCACCTGGTTCCAGCCCCACTGCTGACATCAAACTTCTCCAGGTGTGATTTATGCTGTCAGTAAATAGAGTCGGGTGATGCCGTGCCTGGTGCCAAGTTCTGCCTGTGTTGCCTCGCCCAGGGATCACATCCACACATCCCCAGTCAGATTCCCTTGAGAACAGCGCTTGGACTCTTTTACAGAGGAAAACCCATCTCCCACCCCTCTGATTTCCCAAATATTTTCAAACCTTCGCCGAACCCAAAGGCTGAATCTCATTCAGCCTCACACCCATGGTTTCATTGGGTTCCCACAGCAGCAGCATTGCTGCTGAGCCTTCCTCCCACCTTCAGCTCTCTCCCCACCCCGTCCACGCTCAGCCCCTACCTGTGGCAACAAGTAGCAGAGCCAGCAGCCTGGGGATGAAGGGACACCATCGTCGGCCGCACAGTTGCCCCATCTCTCCATCCCCAACTCGAGGCAGCAGCAGCTTCAGCTGCGCAAGCAGTGCGGAGGACACATGCAAATCTGCCCACAGGTTCACGGGGAGTGGCAGCTTGGGGACAACGCGAGACCCTGCTCAGCCTCACTGCAGCTCTGCAACGTATCCAGGGCTACTGGGGCAATAAATGAGGGATGGAGCCCGGATGCTGCCGCAGTTGGGTAAATAACAAACAGCTGGGCTGGCTGTGCCAGACACCTGGCGCAAGGAGCACATGTTCCCATTGCCTGAGACTGCACCAAGAGAATGCTCCCACCCCACCAGGCTGTTTTCCCCCCTGCTTTTCTTGAAACAAAAAGCCCAGCAGCAAAGAGGCAGAGACATAAGAACGTTGGAGACAGCCCCACGCCTGCAGGGGGACGGAGGATTTGGAGAAGCACGAGGGGTTGGGACGGTGCAGAGCCACTCACCGCTGCTGCTTCTGTGTTTCCAAAAGGGGGAAGCAAGAAGTGGCTTCTGGGGAAGGCAGCAGCAAACTGCGCACAGCCCTGGGATGACGTGACTGCGAGGGGTCCCACATGTGGGTGTGCGCAGCAGATGCACAGTCCCACACACACAGCCCCACACACGGCCCCACGCATGCTGTCAGCTCCCTGCTACGCTCTCACCAAGATTTATTTGCTGTTTTTACGACGTGGGGAGGTCGGGCCGAGCACGGGGCCCATGACAGTAGTAGGTGCTGGACACACACAAGTGAAACTTCCCCCCTCCCTCTCCCCCCCCCCATTAATGGCAGCACATAGGCGACACAGGAATGGCTATGGGGTGGGGGAAGAGCGGGCACATCTCCCACAGGCATTGGTCCCCTCACATGGCCCTGGAGATGTCACAACCAGGGTCTGCCCAACCTCAGGAGAGGGGGTTGGGAGCAGTGGGGGTGAGGGAGCAAGCTGCCCAAGGTGGTGCCATCCTGGATCTGCAGTGCATGGATCTGCCCCCGTCCACCCAACTTTGCCTCCACTTGACCCCAATTCCTCCCTCCACCCCCAAAAAATAAAGATTTTGGTTCCTCTCTTCTTGCTCCAGGGCAGCCCACTCTCTCAGCTGGCAGAAATGGGGCTGGGACCCCCAGCTGTGTGGGTGATGGAGCCACATCCCAGCCCTGTGCCAGAGGAGGGACTCAGCCTCATCGTCGCCGCTCATCTCCATGTCCCCAGAGGGGCCACGATGGCTTCGGACAGAGGGTTGGACAAACCAGAGGTGGGTGGGGAAGCATCCGGTTGGCTGTACCCAGAGATGGCACCTCCATCCCTGAAGCCAAACC
The DNA here is from genome assembly GCF_019232065.1 of Centrocercus urophasianus. Classification (NCBI taxonomy): domain Eukaryota; kingdom Metazoa; phylum Chordata; class Aves; order Galliformes; family Phasianidae; genus Centrocercus; species Centrocercus urophasianus. Next base: position 27,054 of record NW_024884960.1, read on the forward strand.
AGGGGCTGGAGAGGGGTCGGGTTTGGCACACAATGCACGTTACAGCCCTTCAGTTACATCCTGATGCTCCAGCGCTGTCGGCGCCTGTGGGGAGAGAAATCCTTCAGCTGGGACCGAGGGCTGCCCTGTCTGTCCGTCTGTCTGTCTGTCCGTCTGTCTGTCTGTCCGTGCATCTCCCTGCAGACAGCACTCGTCCCTTCTCTCCCCTTTCTCCACCATACCCGGACCTGGCGTGGGCACGTCATGCAGTGACAAAGGTGGGGACTGCCCTCCATGCCCCGGTCCCCCCGGGGGCAGACACGGCCACGGGCCACCCGCACCTGAGGGCCTATGTCACCTCCTCGGCCGTGTCCTCTGGCTCCTGGTGGATCTGTTCATACACGGTGCTGCCCGGTGCTTTCTCTGTCGAGGTCGGCTCTGGGTTGTTTTCAGGTGGACGTAGGCCCTAAGGCAGAATCAAAGTGCTTATGGCCCTTCCAACCCCGATGTGATGGGGACCCCAATGCAATGGGGACCCCTGAGCACAGCCCAGCCCCACTGCTCCTCACCTGGTCATTACCTTCCGGGGGGCTGCGGTGCACGATCTCGGTGTATTGAGGTTCTGGGGGGCTCTCCTCTGCCGGTGCTGTGGGGGTGGCAGCTGCAGAGAGCAGGACGTCATGAAGGGGGGGAGGGCCAGAAATGGTCCTGATCACAGCTCAGCTCTGAGTGCTTTCACTGACCTGGATCTGCTGACTTCTCGCTGTTGAGCCGCCAGCACCAGAAGGCTCCGCCAAGGCTGACAGCCAGCAGGATGAGGGTGAGGACGATGTACCCCGACTTGGAGAAGGACACCTGTCCTCCTGGAGCACACAGAAAAGGGCTGAACCAGGGGATGGCCACGGAACCTTCACCCAACTTGAGGGCACCCAAGGGTGCTCGGACCCCTAAAACAGGCCGGCTCCTCACCTCCACTGCGGCAGATGCTCTGCAGGTCGAAAGGGACGACCTTCTGGTCAGCAGGGTTGCTGACAGTGCACGTGTAGGTGGCATTGGCGGTGCCAGGCTGCAGGGCCAGGCGCAGCGTGGTGCCATCCGGGGACAGCTGTGAGCGGTCGGTGCCCAGCTCCTGTCGGCCGTTGTCCCTCCTCCAGGTGACGTTGACGGCCCCTTTGCCAGTGCCCTGACACTGCAAGGTCAGGTTGCACCACTCCAGGGTGCTGGCCAGCAGTTGGCTGTGGGTCCGGGGTCTCGGCACCGACTCTGCACCCAACAGGGAATGGGTCAGCATGGCACGGCTCTGCTCAGACACATCACACTGTCCTGCATCACGGGGCAGGGCACAGCCAGCCCGCAGGTGATTGGGGTGATGTGAGAAGGGACCCCGATATGGGGGGCTTGGGAGGCCGAGCATGGAATGTGAAAGGTTAGGGTCTAACCTAAGTCACCTCCTTCTTCTGCACCACAGTTTCCCCATTTTAGTGTTCCCAAAGCCCACCCCCATTTGGCAGCCGCTCACCGTAGACAGAGAGGTTGAAGGATTGGTCCTCCACCAGCGCCGGGTGCAGTTTGATCCGTGCCCCATAGACCCCGCTGTCTCCCAGCTCCAGGGCCCCGATCCTCAGCGCTGTGGCGTTGGGCATTTCCAGGCGCTGCTTGAAACGGTCCTGGGGGTCAGGGCGCTCGAAGCCCCCTGGGCCAAATTCAGCCACCTGGATGGTGGCACCGGCACCAGAGGAGAAGCTCCACTCGATCTCCTTCACTCTGCTGCCAGGGGGCAGCACCGGGGAGAGCAGCACCGAGCCCCCCAGGACACCAGACACTTGCTGGGGCTGCGCCCGCACCTGGCCGAACAGGAGCTCTGGGGACAACAAGGCAGAACGTCACCAGGGTGCTGGGTACAGCGTGGGGATGGGCTGAAGGATCCCTGGGGACGGGTCCCACCCGGCACCGCTGTCCAAGCTGGAGGAAGAGGATGAGGAAGAGGAAGCATCGCCCTGCCCGGTTGCAGACACATCTGCTCTCTGCCCACCGCAATGTCCCTCTGCGGGATGGGGACACTACGGAGGCCGTGCGGAGCTGCTGCTAGCGGGGAAGGGAAGTTGCCAGGGTCGAGAGCTGCTGTCCAACAAGAGCTACGTGTTCGGATGCCGAAGCTGCATCTGAACGGCGCGGTTTAGGCACTGCGGCAGGGCGCTCACCGGAACAATGCTCCAACAGACTCTGCGAGGAGTTCCCCGCCAGCATCTGCAAAACCTCATTGTCCGCCTTAAAACGCGCCTCGGCCCAGATGCCTACGAAAAGATCACAACAGTTACAGCAGCAGGACTGGAGCGGACCAGGATGGATCTGGCTCCAGAGGGATGCTCGTGGGCACGTACCAGTCCTGCATCCCACTGCCGCGTGTGGGTGAGCGTGGGGACAGGGAGGGGGGAGACCGTGGGTACCCAGGAGGGATGGAGCCACCTCCAGGACTTCGGGCTGAGCCTACACTGTGGATTTTTGGCAGTGCTCTGCAGTCACGCTCAGCACCAGCTCCTGGCACCGGCAGCTCCCGCCTACCTACAAGCTGTCTCCTCCACCGCCTCCAGCTCTGCCGGCAAGAGAGGGCCAGCATCTCCTCAAAGCCCCCCACCACCTGTCCCCATTCTACACACTGGGATATCCAGCAGTGAGGCCAGGCTTTGCCCCATCCGTGCTGGGACCTGGGCAAAGTGTCCCCACGGTCCTCTCCTCTCCCTCCCCACCCTGACAGAAGCAGATGTGCTTCTATATTAAAGCAGATTAAAAGCAGACATCCCAGCGTTCGCTTTATAAAAAGCCCTCGTGCAGCCTGAATTACAAGCTGCTTCTTGGCTTTGCCGGGGAAGCAAAGCTCTCCACCACTGGGCACTTGCTGCTCTGATCCTGAGCATCAAGGGGCTCTTCTGGGTCCTTCCATCGATCACAGCCTTACGCTGGGCTGAGCCCCACTCCCTCCCATCCTGTGTGATCCTTCCCTGGGGGATCCCCACATTTTGGAGCCTGGTTGTGGGCTGGCACGTGAGCCCTTTGCACAGATGTTGAGCAGATGCTGAGCCCCAGGACGCAGCAAGGGGAGGAAGGGGTTTGTGCGTGGGGGGGGGGTCACCACAGCCCCCAGCACACAGGGGAAACGATGGCTGGAGAAAGCAGGAGGGCATCCGTCCATCACCACCACCTCCTGTCCTGGTGGCTTGAGGCCAGGAGCCCCCAGAAATAGTTTGGGAGAGGAAGGAGGTGTTTGCAGTGCACCCTGATCCAGCTCAGATCTCAGACCTCAGCAAAAGATCTCTGACGGCGATTTAAGCCCAGGGTTTATTTGATACACATCAAGGAAGCTTCATTCTTTCATCACCCCTACGCTCCCAAAGCCAGTATCTCTGATCGAGGGGGGCTGGAGGACCTGCAGCCCTCCCCAAGCAGCCCCTCTGCCATCGTGCAGGGCCGTATTTGTGCCACCATAAGCACCCTGTGCCGCCACCGCCAGCCCCGTGCGACGGCCGCACGCTCCGAAGCCAATTAAGCATTAGGAAGATAAAAGCTCCCTGCTAATCTACCCGGACTAGAAGATGCTTTCTGTCGGAATTGAGGGTTTTATGGGAATTATTAAATGTGTGGATTAGCACGCTGGGAATTAAGGGGATTCCTCTCTCAACAATTTACGTAAGAGCCTCAGCAGGCGCAGCCCAGGGGCCAACAGGCTCCGCGGGGCGCAAACGGCGGCGGCGAGCAGAACCCCCCCAGGATGGGGGCAGTGGGATGCTTGGTGCCCCCCGTTATGAAACCTCTCCGTGGAGCATCACGCGCTTGCGCGCCTGCCTCGGACCCATGCGGCCGAGAGCCCACAGGGATGCAGAACAGCAGGGAAACGGCGCAGCAACACCACTGCCCAACCCGCGGGACGAGGGCACGATGCCCGGGCACTCACCTGGCGCGAAGCCGAGCAGCGCCAGCAGCAGCGCGGGCAGCCGGGCTGCTCTCCTGGCCAAGTCCCCCTCCATTCCTGCTCTGTGCTGCTCTGGTGGGCAGAGTCAGCGGCGGCAGAGATGGGGAGGAGGAGCAAAGCTGTCGCTCGCTGCAATCCGTAGGCAGCCGAGCGTCGTGGAGAGCTGTGCGCCTCTTAATTAGCTCGTGGGAAACGAGAGGGCGTGCGGGACCTGCACTGCGCAGGGAGGGGGGAAGCGTGGTTGAGACCCCTGGGCTCTCAGCATCCTTGATACCCCAATCAATGAGCAATGCTCCAATTAACAAGCCGTGACCCAATTAATGCTGGTGGCACTCAGTGCATCTCTGCCCCTGGCCCCTTCCAAAGGGCAGCTCTGCAATATTCACAGAACCACAGCAGGAAGCCTAAATTGACCCCGAAACCCCCCCTATCCCCAACTTCTGCCTCTTTTCATTCAAAGTCATTCTTTCTCATCCAATCACTATCAGGTCGTGTCCAAAGTTGCTCCCGTTCCTGTTTATGAGCTCCCTTCAACCCTTTTTCCTGGGCACACCCCACACCCAGCTGGGCTGAGCTTCTCTGGGTGAAGAAATCAGCACGGGAGGGGATGCAGAGTAGGAACCCTCCCCCCCAACCCATCACAGCCCCACATTGGGTGTCAGCCATCAGCACCTCAGCCACCGCATTTATTTCAAGCCTCCAACCAGCCAAGGACAAAAAGAGAAACGGCCTCAACACCACGTCTGTCTTTCGGCTAAGCTGAGCCTTAGGGAAGGCTGCTGGCTGCCCTCCACCTCCAGCAAAATAATGAATGTGCCCCCAAAGGAATGTTAATGCCAGACCTGCTCCCGGGGCACCTTCAGATGAGGATGCTCAAGGTGCTGGGCAGCAGGATCGCTCATGGCCTCATGGCTGCCTCCCAGGTTCAAGGCTCAGCCAGGGCTGTCCCATCCCTCAGTTCCTCCCACGTCCCTTGCAGCTAAGCAGGATGCAAAAACTGCTGAGCAGCAATTTTCAGCTGATGGGGGAGAGCAGCTCGCCCCATGACAGCCGAGGAAAAAAAGAGGTTGAAGGCACCAGGCTGCACAGCACAGCCAGGATGCAATCCTACAAGCATCAGGTATGTGGATACAGCCAGAGCTCAGCAGCCTCACACCACAACCCATGCATTTGAGTCCAACATGGCCACATCCAGCTCAGGGAGCTCGGGGCCAGCACTGTTGATGTGCCAGGCTGCACCCTGAGCACCCAAACCCTCCTGCACTGTCCCCATGTGCACAGAGCCCGGGGCTGCCGCAGGCAGGAGACGCCTGTCAGAGGCAGGGAAGTCACACAGCTCTCTGGGAACTCGGCTCAACGTGACCGCAATCAGTCACTTCACCCACAGGGAGGGAGTGGAAAAGCACTGAAGCTCTTCTCAAAGCTGGGAACAGTGCACTTGCACCAGCAAGGGGGCCACGTGAGCTTCAAATTAGTTAATTTTTTGTGATCTCCAGCTATCACTTTGCAGCTGGTCAGGGTGAAGGACTGCTCCCCCACCAACACCAACCACAGTTTGATCTGCTCCTCAGCCAGAGCCATTGGTTCAGACCTGGGGCTGAGCCTGGGGGAAGCCACTTCCCATCCTCCTCATCACTGCAGCTGCAGTGATGGCGACAATGCCTGCTCAAAGCAGGGACTCAGGGCAGTTCCAGGCACCCAGAACAGTGTCCTCAGGGGACCCTCAGTGTCCTCACTGTCCCTCCACACCGCCACCAGTACAGAGTCTATGTTTAGGGGATACTGAAGTCACTGTGCACACCCAGGCTGTGCCTGCAGGATTCCGAGCACTGCACAACAACTGCCCTTCTGGGCTTGGGGCTTTCTCCCAGGTGAAGCCTTCTCTTGAGCAGGATCAACTGTGAGGTTGTGGCTTTCCAGCAGAGGGGAGTGCAGCCTCAGGAATGGCCATACCTCTGCCAATATCCACGCAGTCAGGCAGGAGAAGAAAACAGGTCATTTGGGGGGAGGATTTCGCAGGTGATACCACATCACAGGAGCCAGATCCCAGAGCCATCCTCATGCTCCCACTTCAGCCCATAGCACAAGGGCAAATCAGGTCAGCGATGAGAGGCACCGCATGCAGCAAAACGGTCCCAGAAAACCCTGCATGAGGAGCTGAAGGGTTTAATCACTGCCAGCCTCACTGAGTCGCAGACCTGATTTCCACACGTGGCTGCAGTGAAAGCTCCATTAGCGCTCACTGAGTGCAGGCGTGCTGCTGGGGACAGATCCTGATCTGTGCCTCCTGTGGCCACTCAGGTCAGCTCCAAGGAGGCAAAACCTCATCTGAAAACCAAAAAGGGGCACAGCTCTGCATCTCTAATTAACAACAACAAAATTGTATCTGCAGGTAACGATTCGAACTCCTGGCCTCTGTGGGGAGGAAGCACACACAAGCACAGGCCCAAATATATAAATTTTGCTCCTCAAAAAGAAGCTGGGACACTGTCGAAATACAACAGGCTGCTGCATGCACATCCAGCAAAATAGGCCACGGCTCGACACAAAGTGCTGCCTGAGGCCACGCACGGAAGGGAAGCGGTGTTTCATTATTTATCACTATCAGGAACAGAGATCCACCTCCACACACAGCTCCCTCCCGGGGCCAGGCCTCAGTAACACCATTCGGCACTTTGCAGCACGGCCCAACTCGACCTCATCACCCCACGGCAGAGACCTGGGGGGGTCCCCAGCGCCCCCCACACCTCACCCTCACCCAGCACACGGTCTCCTCGGAATTCCCCCTCCTCGTTAGCCCCAGCTTCGACCCTCAGCAGCCCTCCTGCCCCGTTGCCCCCACTCATGCCCAGGCCCAGAACCAGGCCTCGGGACTGTCACCATACCCCGCCACCACCACCCCCCCCCCGGCCTGCCGCCGGGCGCGCACTGATGACGCACAAAGCCCGCGCCGCCACTGCGCCTCTCTTTCGCGCTCTCAAGGCGATGCCCACTTAGTCTCGCGGGATTTCCGACGCTATAAATAGCCCCACGGTGAGGGGCTGCGCTCAGTGCCCGCCCAGTTGAGGGCGGGGTGGGAGGGTTGGTCTGTGCTCTGTGCGAGGCGCCCCTGCGGAGGACTGAGGCCCGCAAGGGTCGGGTCTGGTGGCTCTGTGTCATTTGTCACCCTTTCATTGCTGTCCCCTGCTTTGCCACCTGAAGGGTCCCCCTCACTGAGGAGCCGTTGTGCACATTGCTGTCCCCCTTATCTGTCCTCCTGTGGTGCCAGCCTGGATCTGCAGGCCTTGGGCTTATTTCAGAGAGCGCTGGTGGTGCTGTCTCTGTTTTAAACGTACAAAAACAAAACAAAACGAAAAAAAAAAACCCCACAACAAAACAGAAAAACCCAAATTTGGCTCAAGGCAGCTGTGCTCAGCCCGGCTGCTGTGTGGAGGCGTCCCCAGCCCTCCTGTCAGTGCTCTCCAACAACCTGCTGATTTATTAGGAGCGAAATCAGATTAGATTTTATCACCGGGTTGGGTGGCAAAGGGCAGGAAGATTAAATTCCAGGATGACAGTGGAGAGGGCAGGGGTGGAAAGTCCATCTCTGTGCTCCTACAGCATGCTATCCTTGGGCTCTGGGACGCAAATGATGATTTTCACGTGAGATCTTCACTTTTTTGCCCCACTGTGGTTTTCAGGGCAGCTGGGAGTGTGATTCAAGCCCCGATGAGGGCTGTGGGGCTGCTGCTCTGCCAGGAACCCGTATTTGGAGAACTCCAGTTCCTAAGGCTGCCCCTGACTGCTGCCAGCCCACATCCTGGTCCTTCATGTCCCCAGGGCATGGGACAGGGGACTGGGACAACCCCTGGGCTTTGCTGGGTTGCAGTGAGCAGAACTGAGGTCAGTTTCTCCCCACCCCGTTGTGTTTCCCCAAAATGCGGGTGTTCCCTCTTTGCAGTGCAGCAGGAATGAAGGCAAAGTGAAACATCGCCCTCCCCTGCTCCTCGTGAGGCTGAGCTGCGCTGTGGCCGCGGGGAGGAAGAGAGAAGAGAGGGATTTCTGTGGAGCTGAGGAGGTGGTGAGCTCGCTCCATCCCGGGGAATAAATGAGAATCCATCTCAGCATAAATGAGCTGCACTGCGAGGAGGGAGGGCTGCGTCCTGGGGAAATGCGGCTGCCTCCTTAGCGAGGTGGAAGCACCCGCAGGGCCTGAATTTTGGAGCCAATCTCATCTCCAGGTGTGAATTCACAGCACTGGGTGATGGCCAGGGGAAAGCTGCCCACGCTGCGCTCCTCATCACAGCCTTTGAGTTAAAGGGGTTATGGACAGCGAAGAAACTTAATGCCTCCCCCTCCCTTCTTCTCCATCTCTCGGTGCATCCATCCCAAGCTTCCATCCATCCACCAACCGCACTCTCCACGCTCCAGCAAAAGCCATTAAGAATGACAAAGCACCTTTTTGTTTTAAAGATGGGTCCCGGGAGCAGCAGGCAAATTGCCTGGTTCATGCATAATAAACCAGGCGTGGAAACACACAAAGTAATAGGCTACATTTGTAGGGAAACAAAATCATTAAGCGAGAGCCTGTTTGCAGGCTTGTCTGCGGGAAATAAAACACAGTGAAGATGGGTGTGGAGGGGCTGCCAGCTTGCCCAGCCCCACTTGGCACCAGCTCCTGCCAAAAGCTTTGGCAAAAAATGGGTCAGCACCAGCACGCCCCATCCCTGTGTCCTCCTGGTCCCCACCAACACCCACCTCCCCATCAGCAGAGCCCCCAGCACCACCTTGAGCTGCTCCTGCAGAACAAAGGCAAACTGCTGCCCCGTTGTTTCTTTTTTTTTTTTTTTTTTTTTTTTTAACATTTATATTTATATATATATAAAAAAATTAAATATATATAATATATCGTGTTTAAGACTAAAAATATAGTACATAATATTTAAAAAAAA
>NW_024884961.1:0-24216 GCF_019232065.1 Centrocercus urophasianus
AAAAAAAACACAGATGCAGATTTGCTTTAGAAGAAAAAACATTCGCTGCCCAATCCACTCAAAACAAAAACTAGAGACCTGTAAACAAGGACAAAACTTTTTAGGAAACTCTGTATAGCTAATCTGAGGATACAAACTAAAATTAGGTAAAAATAGCCACAGATACTCTATTTTTCAAATATTTTTCCAAAGAAAGCATCAGTCTGCTATTATCCTATACAAACCAAGAAAATTATCTGGAAATTTAAAGAAGATAATTATTTCAAGTTTTTCACTCCCCCTTCTCAAAACTTACAGAATGATATCAGCTAAACTGGCAGATACCACGTGAAGAATACCAATACTGTTGTACTTACCCTGCTGTTTAGAAAAAAAAGACAGAGGTCTGCAAATGGGACTGTACTTATCTATTTGAAGGCCTGTCTGTTCTTTTTTCCCCTCTATTTAACTATAACGTGTATACTGAGTGCAATCAAGCATCCTATTAAACAGTGCTTTGTTTTCTATTCCAAATAAAGGAAAACATAAGAGATTTCAAAAGATAGTGTGTTCTTTAGAAAGTAAAATTTATCAGTTCACCAAAAATTCATGTTGCTCAAAAAAAAAAAAAAAAAATCAGTATCCCTTAATATGAGATATTAGTCGAAAAAGACCAGCAAGGTGGCCAGTTCTCTTTTAAAGTTCTCTCAACAGCTAATACAGCATTTATTTTCATAAAGAAAAAATGCAATCACCCTGTAGCCAAACTGCAAATTTTGTACATTTTTTTGATCCTCTTTTTTTTAAAAATGAAGATTCTTTAGAGGTAGCTAGTTTTTCACAGTGCATGATTTCCAAGACAAAAGAGTTTGGGCATACTCCTATACAGTGGTGACAGAAAACTTTTTTAAACTTCATAGTAGCTTGCACCTTGAACTATCTTGTACTTTAAAGTACTGATTAATGCATATCAAGTGAGAAACAGAACAAAAGCAATTAAGTATCATGCACAATGGGCACTAAGCCAGCTTTGTAGCTTCCCGCACGCTGGTAATCTCTGATGTACAGCAAGGAAAAGGCTGAGATATCTGAGTTCACCTTATCTGGATTTCACAAAGCAGGAAAACATCTTAGCCTCACCAGCAAATGTTGTGGAAGCTAACAATGCTGCAAAGTCAACAGAAAAACTAGCAATCCCAAAGACAGAGGAAGAGGAAAGTTTGAGGGAGTACACAGAAAACTTCTGAGAGCTGAGAAAGAAGAGATAAGAGGAAGTCACGCAGTACAGAGGTTGAATGTGACACATCTCGAAGAGCTACTACCAAAATTGGTTGATGAGTTGCAAACCAACCTCAGAGCCCACCAGAAGAGAAGGAGGAAAAAAGCTCCAGATTGAGGCTGATAGACTGCCAGGGAGGGAGGGTGTTGGCACACAGAGGGGTTACAGGGTGACAGAAGAAAAACACAGATGTCTGCAACGTGAAAGAGCCAACCCCATGGGAGGCTTTTGTGAAGTCAGACTGAGTCAGATAATAAAACAGGAAATGGTCAACAACATGCAAGACCATTTTGTGCGCATCACACCCAAAGGAAAAACAGATTGCAACTAGTTAGGGATATCCTGTGTGAGTAGAGACTTGGAAGAGCCACTTGTTTCATAACCATTTTACTGGTGCACGGGTAAAAGAGACGGTAAAGGGGAAAAGAGATTTGAAGACAGCTGTTTTCTTCTTTTCAAATAGAAAAAAAAAAAAAAAAAAAAAAACATATACAATGATAAAACTTTAGAAGAGAAGGACAGTAGAGATGACAAACGTAGTGATGACCACAGCAGCCATTCAAGTTTGTATTAAGAGAATCAGTGAAAAGACAGAAAGAAGCGAAAGGACAGTAGACAAGCATAAACCAATCCCCAATAAAGAATTCACTGAGACTGGGAAAAAAGGGGAGAGAAAAGTTAGTGCAGTAAGCTTTACAGGTCAGATGCAAATCTGACATTATACAGAGAACTTTGTAGGAAAGGCAAGTATATCCTCCTGTACATGGCAACAAAACAATACTGAGACTGATAAAAAGACTGTTGTTACTGCTTGGGCTGAAAGGAACTATTTGGGCTGCACTGCTACTAACAACTTTTTCACACAACTCTTCAGATAGCGACCACTGCCATACCTTTGACTTTGACCTGGTGCTTGGTACACTCCGGGCAGGGAAGGAGTGTAAACTCCTCTGTCTGATACATTGAATAGTCTGTACTTGCAACCACAATTCGGTCTCCAGGCTGCCAACTGCTAACATCATCCAGAAGATTCAATATCACTCCACCAACAGGTTCTACCTGGAAGCCTGAAATTGGGACACCTAGTTTAAAAAGGAAAAAAAAACAAAAGCAAGAGTTAACACAATGCAAGTATATGGGATTTTACAAGCTCAATACCACCCACTACGTGCCATTATGCTCTGAAACATGCCAACGTGAAATACCATTGCAGCCTGCTTTTTTGGTGGATTTTAAATAAAAAAAAGGGCAGAGATGGAAACAACCAGGAAAACCAGTAAAAAACTATGAAGTAGTAGTAAAATACCACACCATAATATATCGAATACCAACAGCATGTAGGCCCTGCTTGCTCTGCTTCCTTCAAGTGGTGTTCTTCTGCCATTTAACACTGTAGATGTTGGCAAGGGCTTAGCAAGCCAGACTAGGGGAATTTTTTGTTCTAAACACAACTAATAAAACAGTTTTGCAAGCTATACTGTACATGTATGCTATTTCCCTACCTTTAAATTCAGCAGACCTCCTTTTATTTAACATTCTCCTATTTTATTTAATGCATAGGAAGAATGGAATCACAATTTGGCTTACTTATTGAACTCAACATTGAGCTCAACACTACAGCACCAGCAAGTCAAAGATGTACTTCTGTGGATTATTATTTTTAAGTATGAGTCAATATAATTCCATAAGGCTGTAATGATAAGTAGAAGGATAGTATCAAAAAGATTACTAAAAAAAAAAAAAAAAAATAGGTTTCCTAAGAAAAAAAAAATATTTTTTTAAAATTCTTCTAAACAAATGGGATATTGCTAATAATTCAACAAACAGGGAGAGATGACTGCCCATAAAAGTAAAATGCAGAACAAAGATCCCTGAAACACACACACACACACACACCAAAAAAAAAAAAAAAAAAAAAAAAAAAAACAAAATATTGTTTTTTCCATAGTTTATAAAAAAAAAAAAAAAAAAAAAAAAAGTTGTCTAATTGATGAGAGAACCAAAGTCTGGTGAAATAACAACACAGAATTGTAACAGAGGTAAAATGTTTTGGCTCCTACCCAATTTTCTCATAACCAACATCAGTGAAGCTTAAAAATATATGACCAAAAAGAAAAAAAGCAAAAAAAAAAAAAAAAGACTGAAGAAAAAAAATATCTGCTTCAGCGCATTTTAAGAACTTTTATCTGTAACTAATATGTTAGCAATGAAGATAATTAACTCACTGTCATGTCACTTGCATTCTGCACGTAATGATCAAAATTGTGACTAAGATGCTGTCCTCATACTTCACCCAATAATCCGGGCACATAAGCAGCAAAAAGCAAAACTTACAGCAAAGATCAAAATTTAAATCAAAAATTTAAGTTGTAACCAGTACCTCTAGCAAAAACCAAACAAAAAAGCACCATATGCAGTATTTACTTTTTCCCTACCCACAGGTGTAAATGTTTTCCTACCATCATTCCATTCACTGTAAGCTCTCACAACAAACTTCTGACCATCCACTGTGAAAAATTCTTTCTGAGCAAGAGCTTTCCCACCGGTGCTGTGATTTTCATAGTCTCGCACTGATTCATTACAGGAAGAATTCCCACCACCTATAACACCAACTAAAGCCCAGGCTTGCCTGCAAAAAAAATAAAAGCATGTGTTTAAATATAATTGCCCTTAATTCTTCACCAACAGGCACAAGATGAGACAAGGTGCGAAGAAGTTACTTACAATCCTTTGACCTGCATTCCCAATTTCATTTTAAACCACAGTTTCAAAATGAAGAACTAAGACCTCATTGGAAAGGTGCATAGCCCTACATAACTGGATGTCCTATAAGCAAACTGGCAAATATCATAGTTCTTAACTGAGAGAGCTTTCAGACACATTTTTTAGTACAACATACAAAAGAGAACAAGACCTGAGTGCCAGAAGTGATACGGGTTCCTGCTCACAAGCAGGCTTAAGGAAGCATGGGAAGATGTTGAGCCAGTGCTGACTCTCCTGCCACAGCATATTCCCATCACAGGGCTGCAGTCAGCTAGCAGTGTCTACACAGAGGAGACAAGGAGCCCCTGGGGACCAAGACTGCATCAAGACAGACATGGCCAGCAGCTGCTGGTGATCAGTACCCCTGGCATGCAATACATCTTGAAATATCCCAAACACTTGGACTCAAAAAAAAAAAAAAAAAAAAAAAAAAAAAGTACTGTATTCTATTGCACAACCTTTGCAAAAGGGATCATCAGTGTTTCTGAAGGCTGAGGACAAGTTTTTTTTTCTTCCCCCTCAAGAGTCTTTCCCCCAGCTGAACACTTGGCTGAGCACCTGTGGGGAGCAGGGAACTGTCCCAGATATCTCTTCACTTTCTACAGCTCTGCTCAGAGAGTCCAAGTTTACGAAAATGGAAAACCACACATCACAGAAAGCTGCCATCAAGTTCAAATAACAAGAGTATTTGTTGTCCTTGACTGCTCTGTAATGCTGTAATTACTTGCAGAGGAAGTAATCATCTATTAAAAAGTTGAACAAAATTGCATCATTAACATTGAATCATTGACACAAAGTGAAAACAGCAACAGCTAGTTGGACTGCAGCCCAGCACCAATGATTGATTCAAAGGCAGATATTAAAACCTTCAATTCAGTTGCCTTCTATTTCACTCCTTTTGTGTTCTTACTAATCATTATCTTTAGAAGGCCAAATCAAAGCGCTCAGCATTAACGTCTTCACGGAAATAGGATGTACTGGGCCACCTTTTAAATAGCACCGACAAAAATCTGACTGTTTCATATATCAACATTTAAAATAAATACAAAGCTATTTTAAAGCACACTATTTTGCATGGGGAGGCAGAAGTGGAGAACAATGGAATGGATCATTCACCTCCAAACACAGCATCTATGGTTCTGTGAAGCTCAAAACCCTTTCACCAGCTTTACAAGTTTAACTAACTGTCCCCGTTTTCCCTCAGCAAGCACTCAGGTGAGCATCTCACCGATCTCCCACAACACATGGGACATGCTCATGTGCACTCAGAGTCTCTATCAACAAGTGAAAATAGTCAGGAAACAGTCCTGAAGGAAATAATTATTAAAAAAAAAAAAAAAAAAAAAAAAAAGCCAGCTTCCTTTTCCACACTGCAGGTTAAACAGTTCTCTCACTTCACACCAGCATTAAGGCCACCAGTAGAGATGAACACCAGAACTATCAGTTCCAGGTGAGGCAGAGACTGGCTGCCCAGTACCTGACCAACTGCCTGCTCATGCTTCCAGAAAATGGGGGCACCTATGGGATGCTGAGGCATTGGTCCCTCTGGTGAAACTGCCTCAAAGGCACTGCAGGCCATCTCCCCACTGCAGGGCCCCCATGACTACATGCTTACACAGTGGTTGGCATAAACATGCCCCTAGAGGAAACAAGGTCAGAACATGCCATCCTGACTGACGCCCCAGCCCAGCTTTGCCAAAGCAACTCAAATCCAGATGTTAGGGGATAGCAAGAACAGTAGAGAAAATCTAAGGTATTGATTTCCTGCACATACTAAGAAATAAAACCAGCTTATACAAAGCCATTTTAACAGAAACTGAAGGACTGGCTGGCAGTAGATTTGATGTACCATCCACATGTACAGTTAACCCTGCACAACACAAAGCTGGGTCAGAATGCACAAGAGGTCAAGTTTCCTGTTTTCGCAACACTGTGTTTCTTCCAGAGCCCCACTGTTTCAGAATGATCGAAAGACACAGACACACCTGACAACTGTACTTCAATAATAGAATACTTTCTTTACAGATCATTTCCTTGCAGAATCAGCGAAGGGGACAGTGAAGGGGGCAATCTGATATATGGTTAGAGTCCTCTCCTTGTATTCAGCTTTTAGCTTAGCTTTCCATGCTCCCCAAATATAATGTCACATGCATTAAAAGCTTTTTCTAGACAACTGTTTTCTATCTGAGCATCTGAACACAAGAAAGTCCTTTGCTATACCCACCCTTATCTTCCATGAAGAAAAGTGAAAGTGTAATTATGAATAAGCATTGAGATCTATAGAAACTCCTGCGGGCTGCAGTCTTTGCTCTGCGTACTGAATACTGCAACTGTAGTACTACACAAAACCTTCAAAGGATAGTCAGCATTGTAAGAACAGATACTGTCCAAGTTTTATAAGCTCCCTATCCCCCTCCCCCCACAGAAAGCAGAATATGTATCTGATCTTTACTCAACCTAAAAGGGAGAATAAATTAGTTACCTGTAACTCAATCCTCTGACAAACCTACTTCCCAGAAGATTTTGAATAGTCACTCTAGTTTCTTCCAGTAAGTTTTTAGCAGCTGAATCTCCTACAGCAATAGCGATAATGCGACCAGGACTTCTATTCTTCAGTAAGTTCTGGAGTTTCAAGCTTTCTTCTGAAAACTCATGAGTATCAAATTTCAACACTTCCAAAACACTCGCCGTGTCCTGATCAATCACTCTCACATTTAGTCCTCGGGAAAAATTCTTTTTAAATGCATAATGACCACAGGCCAGCCCTGAGAAATTCATAGACTTTGACAGAAGAGTCCATGATAGCTTCTGATGCCCATGCAATTCCAGCGTTCCTTCAGGGCCCACACCAATAAATTTTTTGCCAAATTCTGGCACATCAGCATCTTCATTTGACTTCCCGTACAAAATAATAGTTGCTTTGGATTTATAGCGGCATTTCTCTGCTCCAACATGAAGCATTCCACCATCCTTTATCAGGATAAAACGAGTTCTCAAAGTAATATTTTTAGAACCATCTTTATCATCACCAAAAACAAGTAAACCTAAAGGAAAAAATATATATATATTTCCGTAAGTAAAATCAATTCTGAGATAGACTCAAAGAATTAAGATTTGCAATAGGAGCAACAGAAAAATTAGAAAATTTTCCACACCAATTAAGTAAGTTACTAAGCTTATAAATATGTTTATGAACATTTAGGAAAATAACTTCTTCTGGTTGTGATTCGTCTTTCTAAGCATCTGGCTAGCTTGTCCCTAGTTTTCATACTGTCTTTCTAAAATGGCCAGCATACTGTTTGCCATCAGAACATATTAAGATTCCTTACCTGGAAAGCTACTATGCAAGTCTAATTTTACTATATCATATAGAAAACCATGCCATTATTCCCAGTGACAGACTTGATAGTGTTCATTCAGCTTTTTAACATCTGGTATAACTGGCCTGGCAGAAGGCAGAAAAGTGGAAGCAGAAGAATTGTTCAATATCAATATTCCAATGCATTTTTCATGTAATCATAAAAATACAAGCTATGCAGTGAAATGAAGCATTTTCCTCATTTTGCCTTTACACACCTCCATCCTGTATGGTTATAGAATGTACTGTAGCATCCGAGTTCAGACGAAACAGATCTCCCTTTTTGATGATAACCTTCTTTTCAGGATCCTTCCCAGGGCTCCAGTTTTTCAGACGAGGATTCTGATCAGGACAATTCTCTGCAATATAATATGAAATTCATTATTTTACAAAGTTAGACTCACAAACAGGATGACAGCAATGTTGGAAGCATGACGATGAACGTGATTAAGGCAGTCAGTCACCCACAAAGGACTTCCACCTCCTTCCGTGGTTACAGTACTGCTGCAACAAGTGTTCACATTTAAATTAATGGAGCCAAAAAGGTAACTGAGCAATGGTAAAGCTTCCAGGGGGTGAGAAGGGATTGTACACCAAATTAAATCACTGAGGATCACAGGCAGACTGAACTGTCAATGTATGCTGCACTTTTAACCTATTGCTAGGCATCCTTTGTTTTTGCTTCAAAAATTTCTACATCATCTACTGTAGATGAGGAGAGGTAAGTGGCAAAGTCTTAGATTCATAGCAGTTACTCTGACTCCTAGGCATCATACCTGAAATACTAACATGGTAGGCACAGAACCATCTCACCACCCTCAAAGTTACAAGTGCCTGTGTGAGAAAGGCTGATCCCCTCTTGCTTTTGAGCATCTTGATCATTTCTTTCAGCACAGATTTGCCAGTATGGAACAAAGGGGAGAAAAAAGAAAAGACAACCTTCATATATTTAGTGTAATGCTTTACTACTTACAGCAGTTTCCTGGGAAGTGAGGCATTTGGATCCAAACTCACTGTCCTTTTTAGGAAGTTACTTTAAATACTAGGCTCTGAATCACACTAGAGCTGAGATGTACATAATCCTTCTCAAAATCCTGCTGAAGGTTTAGCACCACACAGGCAGTGGTGCCATATTATAATGCCAGAAAAGGAGAAGTAACATGAAAAAGTGACAAGGTCAAGTGACTTCAGATGCAGCTACAGCAATGTGTACTTAAAACACATCTCTTTACAATATTAAGCAGTCAGAAATGCAGCAGCACAAGAGGTACTATGAAAACAGGAAGTATATTTCTTGAATTTTCAGTTTTCTTACAAAATGACAGACAGCAAATATTTTTGTTGAGAAAAAAACACAACCAAAAATGCCAAAAATAAACAGGTTAGAAACTCAACTGAGAGAAATAGTCTCAGTAGCCTTTTCAAACCTTATCTTCTGGAGAAAAAGCCCCATACATCTGAAATGAAAATCAGGGAAAAAGGCTACTTGCAATAGCCCATTCTTGCAAAATCCAAAAAAAGAGAAACCTACCCACAGATTTAATACAAGCCATCCTTAGTTCTGCTGACAAAGTTGTTTTCGTTTGCTGTTTCTCTCTCCACATTTCAAATCCCTTCCAACCCAGGAAACCCACAGAAACCAAGATTTGACTGCCAGTGGAAAAAAAAAAAAATAAATAAATAGCAGAACTGCATGAGGCCAAAAGGCATCTAAAGTAGTAATATAAAAACAAAAGTGGTTGTTTTTTCTTTCTTTTTTTTTGGGGGGGGGGGAGGGAGAGCCAAATGCTGCCAAAGAAAGCAGCATTTAAAAAGTGAAACTCAACACATGAAGGAAAGCCGAAAAGCAAGAAACACTGCTATCTTGCAAGATGCTGAAAAAATGCAGTTCTGCTGCCTGACTCATGCAGAGTCAGTAAGCTCCTTTCCTCAACACTGCAAAAGTACTGAAAAGAGACAGAGACACGCACTTCCTGGCTGGTAGCAAAGGGCAGTGCAGGGAAACCATGAGTCAGCAACCTGCTAATTTCTGTTTAGCATGATTCATGGAGGGAAAAAGATTTAGTAACTGCAAGTTTTTCTGTTGAGTCTGAAAGATGAGATACAGCACAGCAACTCAATAAAATGAAATCAGAGTCTAACTTATCCTATCTTTGAGCAATGAAGCCATTGGAATTGGAAACGGGCGCTCCTGCAAAATGAGCATGCTTCTGAAGCACGGCAGATCAACTTTTTGGCAAGAGAATCAAATGTGCTCAGCAAAAGCATTCTGAAATTCTCCCTTAGTAATTGCAGTGGGTTGCAGGGAAACATTCAAATATTTAGTACTTCACCATATGTTACCTCCAAAATTACTGATCGGGTTTTATAGACCACAGTCATTGCCTGTACAGTTAAGGTTAAATGGAAGCAGAAGCATAACACAGAAAACGTTAAGTAGCTACAGCCTTGCCAAATTTAACCACTCACACTGAATTTTTTTTTCAAGTCAAGCCTCTACTTAAGTGCATTTTTGTAAAAAGGAGTCGGCTGTCCTTAGGGTTTAGTTGTTTCTAATAGGGTTAACAGGGTGAAAAAGTGATATTTTTATATACAGTAAAGAAAACAGACAAACAAAAAATACCTGGCCCCCCCAGAAGTTCTAGAATCTTTCATGTGTTGGGGAAAGGATATGAAGTTTGGCAGAAGAACAGACAGGAAACAGTTCTCAAAACACAGTTAAATAGTTGCGTTCTACCTGCTTAGCCACCAAGTCTGGAGTTCCTGAGGCCTCTGGGAAAAAATTATCAGTGTTATATTATGCTGAACTGAAGTTTATCACACTTTGGCAGCTAAATTTTCTGAGGATCCTGTCTACCCTGGGCAAGCTCCAGCTGAGAACTGCGAAGGCCAAAAAGAACTTTTTCCCCTAAATCTCCCCTACTTCTCTTCCTGACCCTGTAGCACAAGCCTCTGGAAATGGGGAAGGAAATTGCATTTCCAGCACCTTACATGTGTTAAGGCCTCCTTAGGAAAAAAAAAAAAAAGAAAGAAAAAAGATGATGACAGGAAGATAAAAGCAAGGAGGAAAAAGAAACCAGCTGACAGGCAGGAACAGAAATGCAGACAAGTATCATTTTCCCTGTGGGGAGGGTATGCCGGAGGTTTAGGATTTACACGCAATTACTACTAAGTCTCACATTCCCTACACTGCCTTTCAAACAGCCATTAAAAGCACTAACAATATGGATTTCCAATTAGCCCTCAGCAAGAGCACACCTAGCTGGAACTGGAGCAGTTGGCTTTAATACCACATGTGTGAGGATGGAGCTAAAGACATTAACATTTCAACCCATCAAGAATCTTTTGGCAGAACTGCTGCAGTAACACTGTGACAGAATGAAAATTTTTGTCACTTTTTCTCTGGTGCCTGGATGAAGTTTCTCTTGCATTAGGGCTTCCAACACATTCTACAGATGTGTGGTTTCTCTTTTAAAAGACAACGCAGGGAAAATTCAGAAAGACACAGTGCAACAACTGATGCTGCAAGCTGACCGGATATCCACAGAAAGGCAACAGGACACTGGAGGAAAAAAGTCACATCCTTAGGTTATTTCTCAGCTTCTGTGCATGTCACTACAGCAAAGATAAAAAATGCTCTACTGCAAAATCCCCTGTATCCTCACTGATCCATCAACTCCTTGCTGATCAGAAGTTCAGTGCAGGAATTCTAAACAACCCAATGCCTCAATGAACAACAGCAGAGGAAAACAAACAAAAAGCCCCACTCAGAAAACAATTTGCATTTAAAAAGCAGGCAAACTCATCTCCTGCACATTATCAGTTTCTAAAGCATAGAAGGAATATTAATTCACATAGTCTGCGAAGCACAACCCCACTTTTACTGAAACAACCACAAAACCTACAATCTTAATTAACTATATGGTATAAAGTCCTGGTATCATAGTGGAATGGTTTGTTATGTTTGTTTTGGAGGGAAGGTCTTTTGTTGTTGTTTTTTCCTCCTCCGAAAGCACTACTGTGTCAACACCCTAAATCACTTTTCAGCCTTCTCTTCAACTTGTAAACAGAGCACTTATTGCACATCTGGGCTCATATTACCAGAGACCTAGATCATAATATAGCAGTAATCTTCCATTCACTACTTCCCAAAAACTGACTTTCTTTTACTCCACAGTTATTAGAAAAACTCAATAACTTCACCTGAGAAGAGATCTCTGCAACCAAAAAAAGTGCCCCCGTTAAAATGCATGCATCCATTTCATACTGCCATCTGAAATTCACCATCGATTATTTTGTTTGTTACCTAGTGTTGCATTGACTCTGGAAACATAAACCTCAGAAGTACTACTCCAAAAGCCACTGTGCAGTCAGAGCTTGTGTTACAACAGGTAATGGTTTTCAAATTAATTTTAAAAAAATCATTTTGTTTTTAGAAACCTGTTTTCTTCCTCAGAAAAACAAAAACAAACAACCTGTGCTCAAAAGGACACTATCAGCCTTTAACTGCGTGTCACAGTAGTTAGCAGTATTTGGCAGTAGGGATGTCTAGTTAGTGAGCAATAGTGGATCATACCACCTCTTCATGCTTTACAGCCAGACGATTTGAGAGATGATTTCCAAATTCTGTGAAAGTTGCACTGCGTTCTAAGACAAGCTGAAAGCTCAGGGCTGAGAGGTCAGTGAGCTCCCTGCTCAGTTTAAACAAAGCAAATAAACCATTTGGTATAAATTCACAGACTTTTACATCTTTTATTTGAATGCCTTTCTATTGTTTTCCTTAGTTACTGCTTAAGCAGAAAGCACTTCATTTCAACTATCCTTCGCAAACATCAAAATCCTACGTACAGTAATTATGGTTACACAATGCTCACACTTCTTCCCCTCATCTTTATGCCTTTATTTACTACTTGCCTTTTTTGCTTCAATTAAGCAAGTCATATCAGTCTCAATAGAAATAAGAAGTGCCACTGAAAACAGCAAAAGGAACTGAACTTATCTCTAAATACAGCTTCCTTTCACATTAAAACTACAAAGTGCTCTATTACTACACTCCATTTTTAACAGTAATTCTGATGCAGAATTACTGCACTATGTTCACAGGGGCTTCAACTTCTAGGATGATTTTGTGCGTGTAAGAACTTACCATCTGGTGCATATTTCGAAGCTATTCCCATAAAAATCCCCAGTGCAACAAAAAGTGAAAAGCTAGAAACAGCAAAGCAAATGAGAGTATTTTTATGTCTGTTGGCTTCTGCCTGGCGGCGGTGCTGTCCTGGTGATGAGGATGTGAACATGGCCCGGGCTTCTTGTCTCGCAGAGGTAAATTCAGCTGATACATGGCTGTGTGAAGGCGGTGGGGGACGAAGAGGGGCAATTCTCCCCGGGACATACCCAGAAGACCTGTGACTGCTCCCATTCTGAGGTGGAAGGAAAGCAGGGGAACTCCCCCTGGCATCAATGTCTTGCATGTTATAAAGTCACTGCAACGAGCACACACAGACAGAAAAAAAATAAGAGAGAGGCTTTCAGTATACAGTACATTAAAGAAGAAGAAAAAAAAAAAAGGCAATTTTAAGCCACATGCCTTCTCCTTAATGTGTTTCTTTATACAGTATCAATCACACTATAGCTACTGGTCATTTACCACGCTGTAACAGTTTGAAACAATAGCATGCAAAATATCTTGAATACAATTAAACTTGAAAGGATCTGGTAAGGAAACAAAGCACAGCACAAACCATTTATGTTAGGTATTTTCCAGAGGTTTGTCACAGTTAACTTGCATTGTCCAATTAAGAAACAAGAACAATGAGAAAGCCAGCAATTCCTTTCTTCTCCACAGAATGCCCAAATGTATTTCTTCTCCATGCAGAAGCTGAACAAGCTCCTCATTGTTTTCCTTTATGGAAGGGAAGTTGAAGGAGACAAGCTTTCATTCCACATTGGAAGCAGCAAGAAGCATGTAAATTTAATAGGTAAAATACAAGACAATTTTATTTATTCCTGAGAAGATGCAACCTAGTCAACACTTTTTATTAACTGAGGCAATTTGGAGTCTACAAACTTTGTCCACTCACAGCAGGTTTCGGTTGCCAGTAAAGGTGTGCTGGGATTGATCCTGTAACAAAGTCATTCCACAAAGCTGAGATATCTGGGCTTGGGCATAAAGACTCAAAGCAATGCTATTGCTCCAGGGCTCCCTACCTACCACTGAGAACTGAGCACTTTTATTCCGGTTACTTGTGTTATTTCTATCTTTTCCTGAAGCAGCCAGCAAGAAAAGCCACAAGAAAACATTCCTTCCTGACCTGTTCCAGCCAACAGCTCTAAACTACTGCACTTTTCTGCTTGCTTTAAGGGATCCAAAACTGCATTCAAATACTTTCTTAAGCTTTCTGGTCAAATCTGTTGCACAGCAAGGAGTATTCACAAAGCTAGCATGATTTTTAATTGACATTTCTTAGGGATAGAGGATTTTTTGACAAGGTTGCTGAAGTTTCAGTTCACTGAAACCCAATCTTCGAAACCAAATTCTGAAGAGGATTTAAGTGTAAGCTAGATGTATTAAATCACAAAATGAATTATGAAATTAGGGACCACCAATAACAAAAACCTCCAAATGCATAAAGATCCTCTCTTTCGTTTACAAAGGGAAGTCTGAGTCATGTTCTCAAGTGCCAGGCACACTGGTGAAGGAGGAACACTACAACTGCAATCTTCTTCTGAAATGTAGCAAAGGAGCCTTTTGTCTCATGCTGTAAAATCTGACACGTCACTGTTTCAAGGCGAGAGAGTTGTTATTATTGAACAGGCTGGATTACCCTTTCAGAGAAGACAATGCACCGCCAGATCTATGCAAAATGACAGCAAAGGCACTGAAACATAAACTGGAGCAGCCAGCCCACAGGAAAACTTATGCCAAATCCCCCAGCAGTGTTCTTTGCACCTGTTTGTTGCAGCAAATTGATTTTCACCATTCTCTTCTTAAAGAAGCTGTTTCCCATACCTAATCCCCTGTTCAGACTTCACTGCCCACTGCTTTATGAGCACTGTGTAACAACCTTCTTCCAGCACACACTTTTAAACTCAGCTAGACAACTTTCAACAGTAAAATCTTAACAGCTTCTGTGTTTTAGAAATGCTGCTAAAAACTTAATGCAGAAGGAGCTTTTCAATTTAATTCAAAAACAGTCTTTATGCCTAAAACAAATACTTAAAAAAAATTTTTTTTTTTTTTTTTTTTTAAATGGTTTGGGCCCCAAACTCCTCAAGTGTGGCTAAAAAGCTTTCAGATATGGCATTTACTTGTCTCACTGACAAATTGACTATATGGTGTCATTATAATATGAAACATATGGAGTTATTAAGTCATTTAATTGCTCAGTTGTACTAAACCCAAAATACACAAAGCCTAACTTACTTTCACAGCATAACTTTTTTTTTTTATCAATGAAGGCATCTTTAAATACTGCCACCACTTAAAAGAAAAAAGTCATTCATTACAACAGAGACTGAAAATGCTTGTGTACTATTTCAAGCATATGTTCTTTTTAAAGCACTCAGTCTTGTTTGCAAGGCTCATCCTGCAAACTGTAAAGTTTTATAACTATCCCACTGGAGTGCAAACACCGGTCACCCCAACAACAGGTGGAAAAGAGAGCTCAGAGACACAATCGTCCACACCACAAAACAAAAATTATGAAACAAATGTAACAAAATATTCAGCACGAGATTTACCAGATAGTTTGCCATTACATGAGGTGTAACCATTTCAACACTTCCTTCCCTCTTCCTGTGCCATCTCAAGTTATCTAGCTGAGAGAAAGATCTTCATCCCTCAGAGCAGCTGCTGTCTTCTTAAAATTAAGATGAGCTCGAGGATCTGATTCAAGTTACTGACTTTTTTATATCCACTGTGAAAATTTTCAGATGGCACCACACAAATGTAACTGAAGCAATGAGTTATAAAGCCTGTAATGCCCTAGACAGTGGTGTTATTTAGCTGTACAGAGATAGTATGAGTAAAACGCATGGGAGGAGAAAGAAAAAAAAAAAAAAAAAAACCTTCAAGTTCCCATTTACTGGAGTTTTTTCCTCTTTAACACCTCTTTCTCCACCTTCAAAGGCTTGCCATTCCCCTGTGACCTGTGCCTATGCTGTCCTCTTTTAAAAAACAAAAAAGCAAAAAACTCTAGGTATCAAAGGTCCCAGGATTCTATGTGCAGTCACAGACACTAGAGAGAATTGGCTTACCTCTACGACCTTGCAGCCCCACAGAAGCATAAAACCTCATGAAGGAGCTCTGAGATGTGTGCGTCCCCCCTGATAGCACAGCCATGGGCAAGAAAATCACCACTTTGAGGAACCTACTGCAATTGCACTGTGTCACTGTGATATTTTGCTTTGTAGCTTGCTGCAGCACGATTTCAGTGAAAGTCAAGTTTGTGCACGATACACAGCTGCTCAGCTTACCTACCCAAGTGGTATAGAGCTGTCTGTGTAAACCTGCTGTTGGCCACGCCGTTCAGGCAGGCTGCTGTTTCACCATTCTCAATCTTCTCAGACTTCAACAGAGTATTACACAATATCATCAAATCCATTTTTCACCATCATTGTTCACTCAAGGATACAGACAGGTTTGGGCTTCCCGTTCACTGCACCAGGGAAGCCTGAAATACACTAATGGAGCTAGAGGATGACTGTCATTTTGGCCCGTTACATTCCTGTTACCACCTCTGAGCTGGAACACTGGACATGTTTGCACACCATCCTTCTGACTGTGCACTTCCCCACACAATCCAGATTCTTGCTTCCTTCCCCTCCTGCCACACCACTGAACAGGTATGTATTTCTCGTATTCATCATGCTAGCCAATCCAGTCCATGCCAGCTTAAAAAAAAGTCTATCTTGCACAGAAACTCAGAAGAGCAACTACAGTACAAGTCTGTTTCTACCAACAGAGCACTTGAGCTGCATGGATAACAAACTCTAATGCTCACCAAGCAGGCTGTAGCATCTCCAAGGCCCTCATGTGTTCCTTCACCCGTTTGTCCTTGTGCCATACTGTACACACATACAAGCCTAAGGAAAAAAAAACTAGGAATGTACTTGCAATCACAAGATAACACCGGGTTCTCCTGAGGCATGAGCACATGATCAGAAGCAAGTGGGATGCTTATCTGTTATTCAGAATGGGGCTACTTTCCTGAACAGGAACTGGATTATTCTGTGCTTTTCACATAATCCAACACCACCAAAAAAGTGAAAAACACACCATGACATTTCAACACTTCAGATGTTAAATAAGCAGCATAGCAAAGCATGTCAGATTTGCTGTAAAACTCCCTTGTCACTGCATCTTCTCAAAATTCTGTAAGCAAAGTAAGCTAACTTTCATACAAGGCAAAGATACTAATGTTTCCTTAAAAGGACATCTTAAGGATACATAGTTCATAGGTATGAGGAACAAAACAGAAAGGAAGTTAGAAGAAATTCCACTTCTGTTGTTGCTGGCTATGAAATGCTACCAGTTGCAGTGCTGATTGTTTCCACACTCTTTAATCTCAGAGTATGCAACTGCTGTTAAGTAAAGGACCAAGGAAGGGTGGGCAAAAACCACACACTGAAAGAATAATAGCATTTCCCCCTGTAACACAGTGCCACATTGGTCACTGCTGCTTTTCTGGCAGAGACCTGACTGGTGCGAGATCAAAGGGCAGCCAGGAGCCCAGGAGGGTTCATGAGCTACAATTATTAAACAGAACATGATGTAAATTTCTGCCAAGTACAGCACACACACCTTCACAAATCTTCAAGAGGGCCATTAAATTGCTAAATATAGACAGATTTCAGGACAACGTTTCAAAAACTTCAGAAAGTCCCCACTTCAACATGACTTAAACTTTCCCTTAAGAAAAAAGCCTAGCCCCCAGGAACTGCAAACTCTGTGATCCACATTGTCTTCTGTTGCCTTGTTTCAAAATTAAGCCTATTCACTCTCATAACATGCAGCATATTTATAGGAACCTACTTTTTCACCAAGATGTGCAAAAGCTAGAAAGCATAAGCATACAGTAAAGTACTACCACAGTTCAGCAACTGTGGGAAATCACAACAATTTCTGCAAAAGCTTGAAGAATCACATTTGACTTAAACTGTAAAAGCTCTAGATGACTTCTGTCACATACTGCTTGCTGAATACTACCACCACTGAGTCTACTTCCTTGCCCAGCAATTTCAGAAGAAAATTAGAGGACAAACAGCAACAGTTAATGAGAAACTGAAATATAAATAAGGTAATAATTACAAAATTTTCTCCAAAATAAATAACACTGATTCAGATTTTCTTGATTTCCTATGCAGCAAATACTAATTTTTTTTTTTTTAATTTTTTTTTTGGCACACAGAATGTGCAAAATGCTTTTGGCAGTATGTACATTTGCAAACAAAAGTTTTCAGAGGTGAAGTACAGGCAAAGGTCATTAACAGTTCTGATGAACACTTTCAGAACTCACTAAGAATTGCAGCCATTGCCATCGAACCAGACTGATGCATTAGGTTCACAAAAACAAGGTCAAATATTCCACCAATTTCATGTTTCGTGGTGCTCTTTTATGCCTTAATAAAAAATATTTTTCAAGATAATTTTGTTAGTTACAGGCATCAGCTATATCACATATTTCATATGTGCCCCAAGACAATTCCTCTTCACTCAGTGAGGCCCAAGCAAGCCACAAGTTTGGACACAAATGGCTTACAGCATAGAGAGGAACCATTAATTCAATTTCTTGCCTCTTCTGGTAGTGTTGAATAGATGACCTTAAGGATGAAAGCTAACAGATTAAAAGTGAAGTGTTGCCTTTCTTCCCCCCCTCCTCTTTCTCTGCAATAAAAGTTCTTCTTTTCTCCAATGATAATTGGCATGCTTTTGTCTATTTTCCATAACTTGTGTGAATGAGCTCTGTAGCAGTCACTTGGCTTCATGTACATAGTTGGCAGGAAAGCATATGACACAGCATATGAAATGCACAACTTTTCAGAAAGCCCATGTACAAAGTTTAGGGATTTACATAGTTTTGAGACTGCAGGGACATGTTTGTCTTCTTCAGTGCCTACACACCAAACACCGTCCCTCAAACACTCACCTGTTCCTAACTGATGCCAAGACATATCTATTTTTAATTTGCTCTAAGACATTCTTAACATCATTAGATGTTACATATCACTGAGTCAAAGAAAAAAATCCAGGAGCCACTGTAGTTCCTGCAGCCCATGTATCTGAAACAGTGCCTAATGCTTACAGTGACTTCAATTTTGTTCCATTTGTTTCTGTTTGACATGGTTAATCTTTATAAATCATTAGCAAATTGGAGAATTCTATCCTGTTTTCCATTTATTGTTTAAACAATAGAATGTTTGGCTGGAAGAAATCTTTCAGAAACCTTTTTTTTAATTTTTTTTTATTTTTTTTTTTATTTTGTATCCTTCTGAATCTACCAGTGCCTCAATTACAGAGGATCCTGCACAATGCAGTGGAAATATTGCATGCCTGCTATGAGAGACAACACAAAGGGAATAATTCCTGCCATGTTCCTTATTTCCAGAAAGGAAAGCTTTAATAATTAGCATAGGATATCAAAAGTGGAGACTTGCATTTTAATCACACATCTGTCATTAGCTTGCTGTGAGTGTCACACTCATTTGAGCCCTGAGTCTGTAACATGAGGAAAAAAAAAAAAGGTCCTTGGCTTCACAGGAACGTTGTGAGGCTTCGTTCACAGAACGCTTTTGTCTCCCTCAGCTCAGCAACACATCCCAGCACAAGCCTACTTCTGAGCAAATAAATACTTGTGTTCAAGTCAACAGAGTTGACTTGAACAGAACAGCATGAACAGAACAGTGTGAAAGTAACTGATCTGCAGCATTCACCTTAGGGAACTTGAAGAGGATGGTAGCAGAAGAAAAGCAAAAATAAAGTAAAGCAAAAGTATCCTAAAGTACCTTTTGGGTAAATGATGAGGTGTATTTACAGATATTCACAGTTTCTGGAAGAATAAACATCACTGAAAACTACTACATCTTAGGACACCAGAAAAAAATAAATCTCTAATAGACTTCAGAGGAGAGAATTCCAGCTCAGGAGCTAATCACTAAATGGCTGACAAAATTTATTTTTGGCATTCCAGAGGAAGAAGGCCAGATTAGATATCTAATTCCTTCTTGCCAAGCACTCTGATTGAAAAATCCTGAAGAACCAATAAACACGCATGAACAGGTAGGACAGTACAAAATATAAAATGGAGTGAGAAAGGTCTGGTCCCCATATTCAGCTTCAGTCAGTAGACATAAACATACATGCTCCAGGAAACTCCTGAATGAATTGCCAGAAGCACTTAATAATCAGTGGCCTTTCATATTTAAATCCCATCTGTAGCACTACTCAGGAGCGTAGCCTGCTCTCTTTCATAGCTGTACATGCTTTTCTTTCTTTCTCCTCATTTTGCCTTCTGTCTCCGCTAAAGCGCTCCGCATTTTTTTCTTTTTTCCAAACTCACATTTCAGTATGTTATACCCCATCCCCTGTTCTGCTTACTTGAAGAATTATCTTCTTTAGCCATCCATCAGCTACAGAGGAAACAATGCTGGCTGAGAAGTTGCCACCCCACAGCTGAAGCACTGTAGCTGCACATCACATTCTTTCAGAACAGCCTCGCATTTCCACAAGCCAAGGAGTTTGCATTAAAAGATGATTAAGCTAAGGGCTCCAAATCACATCCACTGAGCAAACAGCTCTGACATCAGCACCTCTAGGCTATTTGATCCCCCAAAGGATTCTTCATCCTGTAAAACGATGACTAAGAGGATATATGACAGAGGTCCACACAGTCAGTAGTAGCAGAGAATACAAATGACTCTCTTCTAATGGGAAAAAAGAAAGGGGGTGGGGGGTAGTTTGGTGTCTGAACCCGACTCTAAATTGCAAGTTTAGGATTTTAAGAATTTATAAGGGTTCAAAAAGCAGTGGGGTCACAAATGTGAAGCCAATCAAAGACTGCTGCACAAAGAGCTTAGGAAGTTCTCCAATAGCAAGCTGTGGCATCTATTACTCACTGCTGTCAGACATCAGGTAATTGTCTGGATGGACATTAGTCTGCCATGACAGCACTGCTCTTATACAATGTTTTAAAGCCTTATTTAACCACTTTGTTCTCATCAGAGACCTCTCCCTAGAAAAGCAAAAACTTTCAGATCAGCCACTGTAACTGCTGACATCGTGAGCACAAAATATATGCCTCTACCTGATAGTTCAAGTTAATGCGCCAGATTGTCATGCAGAGGGTGAAGCATGGGAAGCATTCCATTTTGCTGCAGGAATGGAGGCTTTCAGTAGAAGGGCAGCGCAAACAACAAATACACATGCGGCTTTGGAAGCAGCAGTCGTGCTCCAACTGCATGCTGAAAAGAGTTTGTGCAGCCAGGATAATGCGAAGTAACCTGACTGCATGTCTGGATGCCAGCTTTCAATATAGATAAAAGGCATGCACAGGAGTCACAAAAATACTCAAGCTGAGAGCCCGGCAAACCGTGCACAGTAATTTAAATTACTTTACATAAAACTCTTGCAAGAGAATTTAAGAAAAACTTTTTCCATCATTCTCCCAGCCTTTTCCATGCATCAAAGGAGAAGCAAGTTTTCAAAAAACAAAACAAAGACTTTAATCCACTACCAAGAATGTGTTCTGCTGAGCTGGTGGCTACATTCATATTTTGGATTACTGTGGTAAATTCCTTTCCAGGGAACTCCAAGAACTTTGCATCCAACAGCCAAATTTTGCAACATCCTGCCAGGTGAAGCCAGACTTTCTGCGTGACTGCACTACATTTTTTTAGCCCAGTGCCAAAAAAGATAGCAGAGCTATCAGTACACTCCCTTTTGTCAATTTACTTGACAGCAATAGAAGATACAAGTCATAAAACACACATTCTCTAACGTCTTGAGCATTTCCTTTCCCTACTGGCAAGTATATAACTTTTCTCACTCATATCTTTCATCAAGGTTTGCCACCCCCCTTCCCCCCCCCTCCATTTCCTTTCTCCAAGAAAACACTTTCGTGGATTTCTGAACCTACATCTACAAACAGCTCATTCCCATTTATCTTGCCAAAAATGTTTTCAATACATCAGCAGTGAAATCCTTTTGATTAAAAAGAAGCTTGAAATGGATCAAGTCTAATTGTGACTTGATTCCTAACTAGAACAGTACTTCATAAGTTACAGATTTTAATCTTGTTTTGATGTATATTTTGGGTGACTTTAAAAAATTGCCTTGCTAATGCAAAGAACAAACTCTGATGATACGCTTCAGACTGTGCTCCCAGCGTAGTTTCTGAACACACAGAGACCCACCAGATAGTAACCCTCCCACTAACTGCTGTCAGCAGCTTTTCAATCCTGAACAGAAGCAGGCAAGGTGATGGGAGCAGCCCCTTGGGGATGAAGGCTGATGAGCTCCCCTGGCCCGGAGCGATGGAGGGCGCACCCTGCCCAGCCCCAGCTTCATGTGGCTGGGGGAGAATAAAGCAGTGCTGCAGCTCAGAGACAGTGCTCTGAAGCATCACTTCCTCACACTTACAGGTGGGATGGGCATCACCCTTCAGTCCCAGCACTCATTCTCCTTCCCTCACTGAGAGGAAAAAGAAGCTGCAGAGCAGAGCCCATTTTTTGAGTGAAGCTCCTACAACAAAAGGCTGAACTGACTGCAAAATGCACAACAGCAATGTGAAGAATGGTTGTTGAGTACCTTCCTATAGTGTACTGCAAAGCAGGGTAACAGCTATACTTGGCGTTAAAAATCACATCAGTAAGTTACTTTTCTGTATTCTTCTGCAACTGAAGAATACTTCTAGTCTCAATTGTCTACAGCATGGGCATCTATACACCTCTTTAATTATCAGAATGCTACTATTGGGCATTTAACTTGGACTGAAAAGCATTTGCCCCAGTGCTCCCTACCATCAGCCACCAAAGCAGGAACACCCAATCCCTTTCCATGTACAAGCCGTTCACGTACAACTCACGTGGAATTTTCACAACTTCATACTACAGAGCACGTAAGCCCTATGGTTTGTTGGCTCCCACAGGATGAGCAGATCTCTTTGTGCTGTACCTATTTTTACAACCATGCCTTACAGGAAAAACAACTTTTTTTGTTCCCCTGCCCCATGACCTGCTTTGTCAGTTAGGAACAAGTGTGATATGTGACACTGAACGGTACCTGCTCCTGTCACAGGACAGGACACAGGACAGTCACAGCCTTCAGAGAATCTCACAGGCCCAGCCAGAAGCAGCACTGCTGTTTTCCCCATGCTGTGGTCAGTGCTTAGCCCCCCACCAACTCCAACCACCATCAACCCCACAAAATATTATGGACTTAAAGTGATTGAAACAAACCTACAGTCTAACACCAAAAAAATACCCACATTCCTAACAGTATCAATACAGGTAACATTAAAAAGATGCTTTGTTGCAGATCCTTGATGAATTAAGACTGCCAGTCTTCCTTCTTCTGTGTTTTTTTTTGTTTGTTTGTTTGTTTGTTTTGTTTCTTCCTTCTCCCTTCTAAGTTTTTTTTTTTCTTTCCTGGATTCCATTCATAACCGGGGCTATTGCCTGCGGTTTATATAAAACGTACCCTTCATGATGCTTTGCCCAGATCAGGCCCAGGACACGCGCTCTGCTGGGTGCTGGCACAGAGCCACGAGAGCCGGCAACGCTGAGCCAGACGCACCCAACCCGGCAGATTTCACACTGCCAGAGGCGGTGCGCAGGATCCCTGCAGACAAAGCACCTCTGCGATCTGCACGCTCTGCAAGAACAAAGATGGTCCTCACCGCTCCTCCACCCCACCGCTGCCCATGGGCCATTCCGCACCAGTCACACAGACGTGCTCTTACAGATCTCCTGTGCTGCATCAAACCCTGACTAACGCTATCCTAGAACTGCCTCATCTTCCTCCTCACGTTATCTTTGTGAAGCCTCGGGTATAGTTTCATCTTTGCAACTACAGGGGCATGTGTAATCCCTCTGGTTTTAAAGAATCCGTGCCCCCAGTCCACCTTTAAGGAACAAACAAGGGCAGCACCTTCAGCACGCGCCCCGAGCATGAATGGAGCACGTCTGGCTCCGCATGCCATGCAGAAGGATTGAGAAAAGCAGCTCCCACTGCTTTTTGCGAGCCTCCGGGCAAAGAAAACACGTCTGGGTTATCACAAGCAGGAAAGGCAGCCCATAGCAACCCAGGCGCCCGGGGACGCCGATCAGTCGGCACTGTTATCGTCGCTCTGCGGGACGCCCCGCCGCCCGAGGTGAACCCGCTGAGGAGCGCTCGGAGGGCAGCGCCGGGCAGCACCTGCCGCCGGACCGCGAGGCACTTCGCCCACACCTGCTGTCCCGGAGGCACCGAGCGTGCGCTTAACGCCAGCCTCCAGCACGGGCCCTGGCCGCTCCCTCCCCTTCCCCCCTCTCCGCGCCGCCGCTCCCGGGAACAAAAGAGGCCGGGGCGGGCGGGCGGCAGCCGGCCCTGCTCTTCTCCCCGCGGCTCCCCGCGCCCGCCGACCCCGTCCCGACCGGCGGCGGCTCCCTTCGCCTCGGCCCCGGCGCCGCGCACGCACTCGCTCACCTGGGCCCGGCGCGGCGGCGCGCTCAGGGCGGCGGCATGGTGCTCCCCGCCCCGGACACCGCGGGCGGGCGGCTCCGGCTGCTCGCCTCCCCTCACGGCTCCCGCCCCGGCTCCCGGCCTTACGCAATTGGCGGCGGCCGTAGCCACCCTCCCCCC
>NW_024884962.1:0-5246 GCF_019232065.1 Centrocercus urophasianus
TTCTTCTTCTTCTTCTTCTTCTTCTTCTTCTTCTTCTTTCCCATTTTTGTGGGACTGGGGTGTGGGGGGGGGAGGGCAGAGGCCTGTCGCCCCTGTCACGGACATAGATTGATCTAGTCAACTCCATGACAGAGTGACATTGGCTATCCTCCAGTCTTCAGGGACCTCCCCCATTATCCAAGACCTCTCAAAGATGATAGAGAGAGGTTCGGCAATGACCTCCACCAGCACCCTCAGCACACATGGATGCATCCTATCAGATCCCATGGATTTGTGGACCTTAGTACTGCCTAGGCGCTCACGGACCACCTCTTCCCTGACTAAAGGGAAGTCTCCCAGTGCCCAGGCCCTCTCACTAACCTCCAGGATATGGGAAACTTGAGGGAGAGCCTTTTCACTGAAGACAGAAGTAAAGAAGGCATTCAGTATCTCTGCCTTCTCAGCATCCCCTGTTACCAGAATCCCCTCCTCACTTAGTATGGGGCCCACATTCTCTCTAGTTTTCCTTTTGCTGTTAACATACTTAAACAAGCCTTTTTATTATCCTTTATCACTTTAGCCAGACTCAATTCCAAGTGGGCTTTAGCCTTCCTCGTTGCATCCCTGCATCACTCATCAGCTAAGCAGTTAGATAAGAGCCTAGTAATCATCAAGAAGGAAGGTTTTGAAATAATTTTTGCATCCACTTCAGAAATGATACTGAATGCTCAAAAATTTTTGGTGATGTTGATCTATTGGTATCATATTTTGGTAGAAGAGGAAGAGAGATATAAAAGGGATAAACAGCTAATAGTGAAGAAGTCTGTTAAAGAGTAGGGATAAGTGGAGGAAGGAGTATAGAAAGCAGAGTAAGCAGCCTGAAAGACTAAAAGAAGTACTAAAAAGAAAAGAATATGTTTATAGTTTGCATAACTGTGTTATTCATGAAGAAAATTTTCCAAGAATCTTGAGACAGTAGATTAACAGTATCTTTTCAACATATTCAAATATATAAACTGTTTTTCTTTAGGAAAGGAATATATATGTGATGAGTCTGAAAATTGCTGCTACGTACTTCCTTTTTCATGAAAGCCACTTAATGTCATCCATCATTCAAGACACATCTCTATCCTCTTGATTACTAACCCTGACTGCAATTTTCTTTGGTAGGTGTTTGTGTGCAAAGTTCAGAGGCTCAGATGCCAGTACAGTCTTCAAAGTCTGCTTATAAGTATTCATATTTCTGTTGCGTGCTTGGGGATCTTTCCTTCCCTTGAGCTTTCCCTCCACCACTATCCTAGAGCAGACTATAGACTACTGAATGCATAGTTGCACTGCATATACAAAAAGCATCTATCAACTGGCTACTAATTTACATTATGTAAATTCAGCCTGTGGTCTGCAGAAAATGAAGTGTTTCTTTGCTACCAAGAAGTTGACCTTCAAAGACTGCTCCATGCTCTGCAATAGCTGCACATCCTGATCTGATTATACGCACACCTCCCTCCTCAGAATGTGCAGTTACCCACATGTGGCTGCTTCCTGACTAAATTCTTCTAAATTGTTTTTATTCTTTCTTTCTTTATCTCTTTCTTCCTCTCTCTTACTCTGCTTTTAGTTTTTTCATTTCATCTCTTCCAACATTCCATTCATTATTGTTGTCTTGTTCTATCAGTGAAAACTTCATCTCTCATGAAGAAATATCTCTACAATGCTGCTGAAAATAATGTTAGACCCCAGTACACTGTAGGATTCCAAAGTATGTCATAAAGACATTTTTAATGTTTGAGTGTAAGATTGAGTAATCAGTAAAGAACACACACATTCATTGATCTCTAATATCTGTGTTTAGGCCTATTTTCATTGTGAAATACAAAAATAAATTTACTCTTATTCTTGAAAAGTGTAATTTTTCATTTTTCCTCTTCAGGATTCTTTCAGTTCTTGAAGCTAATGATATTTCACCCCTCTAACTTCATTAGTTTAGCCAAAAAAATGTCCTCACTAAAAATCAACCAAGATCTTCCTTATCTCCCAGAATATTTACTTTCATATGCCCTGAATGAAGCAACACCAAAATACAAATATTAGTTTTTTAAACCTCAATTATGTTAATGTTTTCATTCATGTGAGTTCCGTGCAAGCTTATTAATTTACACGTGGAATTTAAAAAATGAAAAGATAAGAGGATGTGGACCTTTCCTTCTTAAAAAATAAGGGGACAGAAATATTTTGTGTGTGTTTCAGAATTTATTATGAGTTATTTTCCAGAAATAAAGTACTAAAGAAAAGAATAGAATATGACTCTGTGATAAACAAAAGCATCAGACAGTAAGTAGGGAAATGGGAAATGGAATTAGAGGTGCAAATTAATTATTGCTGTTCAACTGCATTTTAACTGCTAACCATTATATTTCTGCATATTCTGTCAAAGAAATCAGCATTTGGCTTGCAGAACCATTGATGTTTTCAAGGACTTTGCATTCATTAGAATATAGTAATTTTTATTATTATTATTATTTTTAAAACATCTTTTATCCCATTGAACTCACTATGGAGAATATGATTGTATTGAAAGCCTGCCAAGGAAAATAAAACACAAGGGGATATTAAATATTTTATTAATAGCTTCTATTATTTACTTCAAAATTGATTTTTTTTCTGTTTCTAAAACATTTCATACATTTTTGCATGTGAATATTGTGAGGAAATTTTAAAATCTGAAACATAGTTTTGTTATATATAATCATCTGAAACATAAATAGCAACTATTTTCACAACTCAGACTGGAATTTAAAATACAGGAAAGTTCTATTAGGAGAAATTGAGACAATGCCACTTTGAATAAAGCATAGATCTATAGTCGCACCATGGTTAGTGATCATATTTAGACATTATTAGATACTTTAATATGAGGATTATCAAGGAAATACATAGCATAAGCTTAATCTCTAAAGTCATCAAAAAGGCCTAATTTAAAGAATGAGTCACAGCAACTCCGGAGAGTCATGCCTTTATCCTATTTGTCTCCACTGACAAAAAAAGAAAAGAAAAAAAAAGAAAAGAAAAGAAAAGAGAAGAGAAGAGAAGAGAAGAGAAGAGAAGAGAAGAGAAGAGAAGAGAAGAGAAGAGAAGAGAAGAGAAAAGAAAAGGTAAAAGAAAAAGCCTACAACTCAGATTTAGATGTCTAACCTTTAAATATCTTGAGTGAGATAAGACAAATCCTATACATAGGATTCATCTGCTGTGAATGGAGATAGATCTACTGTCCCAAAGGAAGCAATCAAGAAAGAAGACATGCTGAGCAAAGGATTGCCTTCCAAGAGCTAGCAAGGAAGATGGATGGATGAGATATGAGGTCCACAGACTTTTCCAATACTACGTTTGATCAGTTTTTAATCAAGTGTGAGGATTTTATTGGGCTTTCACATACTTTAGTGAAGGTTGTAGTGCTTCCTGCTCTAGAGGATAATTAAGCTATGGAGAATCATTTCATGAGTAGTAGAAATCTTGGCAAGAGTGAATCTGTTCAGCTCAGACCCACAGATCTGTCTGATTTTAGAGTAGATTAAAAAAAAAAAAAAAAAAAAAAAGCAGCAAATGCCAATCTTGCTCACTTAGAGTCAGTGCAGAGATCTTCCTCATTGGAAGAATGGTTCTGTTTGTGGCCAGCTTCGTGTGTGTTAACATTAGAGAAGAAAGGACATTATGCAGCTGATGAGATCTCTGTTCTGCTCTTTTGGTTGCTCTTAGCGACGCTGTGGTTTGGGATTTGGCTTGGTTTGTGCCAGCATCTCTGTGCTGTGTGATTTTCATGACATTTAGATTCTTTGTTCTGGATAGGCAGAAAGTGTCACACTGCAAGACTGACCGAAGCATTACGAAAGATATGGAACCTTCTGAGTAAGAAGAGCACATATCTCTTTCATGATGTGACTAAAATAATATTCACTACACTCTTCCTCAACTTCCTCAACAATGGGACTGTGACAGAGATATTCTATTTAGGGGTGCCAGTGATTGTTAGTTTTATTTTTTTTTATGGGGTAACTAACCATTCAACGTGTATGACTGCATCTATGAATATAAAAATATTGAGAAAAGCCTAACATTTTATTTGCCTTCAGCAGTATTTAGTCCTGCAGGTAAAGAGGAGTTATAGCATTCAGAGAATTCTTGCTAGTTATTCTTGCTAGAAAGTAACATTATCAACAACAACAACAAGTTGTTAGCATAGGCACAGAAAAGCTATACTCTTCCTTTCCCTGAATCTTTCTACAAAGCAAATAGCCTCTGGCTCCTCTTCTAGGTTGTCCTTCCTAAAGTGTTTTAATCTCCTGTTCAAACAAATAAATAAATAGAAATAATACTTAAAATAAAGGATCTTGGATGTATTTTTACATGCAAGTTTAAGTAATGTTCTATTTGCTGTCCCTTTTAGACATCAGTCACCATCTATGCAAACACTTTTCTCTGATAAACTCTCTCAGAGCCCAAACTTCCTTTTGATTCAGTTCATGACCTTATCTCCTAAGCACTTTACCCTTTAAACAGCTTTGCAGTTTTGCATGCAGTAGCATATGTCTTCTAAAATGTCCTGTTAAAAAATAAAATAAAAATAATTAGAAAAACAAAACAAACAAACAAAAACAACGAACAAGCACACGCACAGAGATTGTCTGCTAAACTGGTATTGCCTTTTGATGCAAACTATTCATCCAATGTAACCTTTACTGGACTGCTACAGTAAAGGAGTTGCTTTGCTTGGCGTACTGCAGCTCTCGTATTCCTTCCTATTATTTTCTTTTTTCTTCATAGGATTTTACTAGCTGATATAATGGCATTCTAGACAGAGTTACCCTTCAATGATGGCAGTATGAGAAAGAGACATTGCAGGAAAAATAATGGAATTCTTGTCTTCCTCTAAATGTTACAAAGCATGTAACATCTTTACATCTGCTTTTCTGCAAATGTTTGCATTTTTAAGCTTATTTCAATGTTGTCTCCAGATAACAATTTATATATTTATTTATTTGGTTTTCTTGAGAGGAAGGTAATGATTTATCTTTCTTGTCTGACTATATGATCAAGTGACAGTGGATAACATAAACACCCTTAGTGTTTAGAATGAATTCCTGGTAATCTAGGGAAAAGAAGACCTATGTCAGAGTAGAGGTTTTAGCTGCTTTATGGCAAGAAAGAATAATGTTGTGATTCTACTTTTTTTTTTTTTTTTTTTTTTTTTTTTTTTTTTTTTTTTTTTTTTT